>NC_137606.1:5653871-5789515 GCF_963280865.1 Gymnoscopelus braueri
ACCGTTTTCAGGATTCTAATAAAAAAATAGCAAAAGTAGCAGATCTACAAGCTCAAAACTCGAGCTTGTGGATCTGGTTCTTTTGATTATTTTGTGTGACGCTGTAGTATGATCAAGTAGGGCGTTAATTTACGAAAAAACACAAAAAGTTAGAATATGTAGATAAGAGGTTTCTGCCCGACAGCAACGATTTGAGATTGTGTGTTCATTGTCACTTCCCAACTGACCAGAGTTTGGATGATGTTTTAATGAGAATGTATGGAGGTAAAAGCCGACTTGCAGTTCTGGTGTGAAATTTTCACAATCCCAGGATACACAACGGAAAGAGATGTGAATGCACAATTAACACCTTATTTCATACAGTGATGCCTTCCAATCCATAGATGCACAGCCACTATAGGCTTGTACTGTAGCTCCTGTGGCGAGTTTTATGCCCTTATTAAGAGGGTCAACCGTGACACACCAGCAACACAAAAAGAAAGGTGTGCTGGTCTACTGCACCACGTTAAATGGATCACTGGCTTCCTTTAAAACAGGCCTGAAAATCCACCTTTCAGGCGGCCAAGGGGGGAGGAAAATATCACTTCTCTCAGGTTTATTTTTTCTACTCTGTACATGTAGTGTTTTATATGTGTGATGACATTCTATTTTGGTGTTCTTTTTAACGCTACTGTGTGTTGATGAATTGAATACATAGAACCTCAATGGAAACAAGTCCACAGGACTTTTTTGTGTTACCCTTTTAGACCAAGTGTATGACTGTACTCGTGCTGTTTGCATTTCTGTCTAATAAAGTATTCAATCAATCAATCAATGGTGCTGAAAAAACGTGTTCTGTTAATAAGTTAAAGCTCTATATTCTGATAGTGATAGTAGTCCTTGCTATAGCATATTTGTTCAGTAACATGGTCTCCCCGTCTCTCCAGCTCTTTAGTGACCAGAACATACATTTTCAGGACAGGATAACAACTTCATCCAATCAGGAGACAGAACACATTTATCAGCTTAAATCTTATAGTGTTCTAGTTACAATTGTGTCTGTTCTTGTTTCATGCACTCTCAATTTCACTTGTTTATCCTGTATCCTGTGGGATTTCTCTCTCGTGAACGCACACATGCCCGGGATGTATCTATCTAGATAGATTTGAGTAT
This sequence comes from Gymnoscopelus braueri, assembly GCF_963280865.1. Lineage (NCBI taxonomy): Eukaryota > Metazoa > Chordata > Actinopteri > Myctophiformes > Myctophidae > Gymnoscopelus > Gymnoscopelus braueri. The sequence goes on from NC_137606.1 coordinate 5,655,024, forward strand.
TGTATATTGTAGTTATCGCCTGGTTTGATTATTTTGTGTTACTCTGTCTGCCCGCCAGGACCTACCCCCGCTTTGCATTCTCCTACGCCAACACCATTACACACGCACGCACGCACGCACACATACACACACACACACACACACACACACACACACACACACACACACACACACACACACACACACACACACACACACACACACACACACACACACACACACACACACACACACACACACACACACACACACACACACACTGCAAGGGAAATCCATAGCTAGCATAATGATGCTATGAATTAATGATAGCTCACCCTTTGAAGAATATAACATTAGAAGTAAGACATGGAGTGAAAGACTTTAAATGAGTGCCGCCTGAGCAGATTTATGTTGGCAAATAAGTATTGCTTTTTCTAACACTTGAGGTAGTTAATAGTTTTTATTATTATTAACTTGGTTTCCCACCACATTGTGAGCTTATAGATTGGCTATTTTAACTATATTTGAAAGTGGGTTTAAAAGTGGTTAATTCATATTATACAGTATTTTTTGTAAGTTTGGGTAAAAGAGTCATAGTGGAGTGAAAGTCATGAGCTTGCAAAAATGAATAAAAATAAAAAATACTCCAAAATGTACTGTACAGTCAGTACTCAATTAAATGTACTTAGTTACTGTCCATACCCCTGCGTACCCCAAGACCCCAGAGTTGCTGAGAAACATTGAAGCCGCCACCCCAGTGGCCAAAGCTGGAACTGCAGGCGGGGAGAAATACATGCACGAGCAAAACATACTGAGAGATATTTATATATATAAATATAAATATGTAAACATATTATGCATAACTACATATGCATTTACTTATAAATATGCATCTCGAGTGTATTTAATAAATATCTCGCGTTCATACCTTGACACACGGGCTGCCGTAGGACGCAAAAAGGACACTAGTGCGCATACTCATAACTCGATGGTGTCCCCAAAAACGTCTCAATAATTCTACTTCCGGCAGGCTTCCGGGTGCTTCAAAACGCCAGTGAGCACTTTCATTGAAATGATAGCTGGGGGCGGGGCAATCCGCCCTCTAGTTATATTATACCTCTATGGCGTACCCCTACTGGTACCCCCAGTTGAGAAATATTGCATTAGCACATCATCGCTGCTTCATTCACAAAGTGAACAAACAGCTAGTAACTTGTTATCCATACATGCAAGGTTGCACAGCGAAGCTTCACCGTGATTATGCCCTGTCTTGTTCTGTTTGTTTTTTGTTGCCAAATTGGTTTTGGAGCTGTGAGAGCAGTCTGCAGAGAGCTTAGCTTATTTATTAAACAACTGAACGGAACCGTTTTTTTGGTTGCCTGCCTATCTGTTTGACTGACAGTTTGATTGTTTATTGGTGTTATTCACTGAGATAGCATTAACTTGGAATGAAGTTGGTTTCAAAACATATATTTGATATAGTAAACTACTTTCATAATGTCTGTAGCTTAGCCTGCTATATTTCTCTGGGGGATTATGGCTTCACTGCTTCAGTGTGGTGGAGCTTCTTTTAATGATGAGTAACTGGGAGCTTAGCTCACAACGCTTTCCAAGTAGCTTGAACAACACTGGTACAGATGATGAACAAGTGGAAAGCCCATGCCACGCTACACTGGGTCAGAGAGAAAGATGGAGAGGTATTAGGCCTCCTCGTGGAGATTTGTGCTCTAGGGAGCACAATTTTATCCACTCAGCGGCCGTAGTTGAGTGGGTAGAGAGGCCACCTGGGAAACAGAAAGTCCCCGGTTCGCGTCCGGGCCCTGGCCTTCTTTTCTAAGTGTCCCTGAGCAAGACACTTAACCCCTAACTGCTCCCAGAGGCGCTGCCCCTGTAGCGCCCATTGCTCCTGATACTTAGGATGCATTAAATGCTGCATTTTGGTGAAAACACCAAAATACAGCGAGAGGGCAATGTGTTTCAGCTAACTGCTGGAGGGAATGATGGTTAAAAAAATATATATATATTCTTTTGTTATGTAAACACAGGGCAAAGTTCCATACTGTGCCTTTAATTTTTGTTAAGCACTCTTGGTGTGAACCTTTTCAGTATTTATTAGGTACTGCAAAATGCAGTGAAGTCAAGAGTCTGTCTGCTTATAGCAAATTATTTTACAACAAAATGCAAAAGGACAAGGTCATGTTTTAATCTAGTTTTTTAATCAGTTTTGTGATCCGGTCTAGAGCATATATAACTTTGCATCATCAGGCGGGCGGAAACCATGGTGGAAACCGATAACGTGCACGTGCATGAAACTGTTTCTTCAAGTAAAACTTGGAATATTCTTAGTTTGGTATATCCATCTTGTATTCCAACTTAGTAGCACAGCTGGTGAGACTACGAACAAAAGCAAACCAACCGGCAACCACGCTCTAGTAGGCATGGCCTAGACGCGAGGTTAGCTTTGTTGACAGTAATGTTAAAATACACATGAACTAACGGCATAATGTTCTTCTCCATAATGACATTGGCCCCATTCTTGGGGCACATAGGGCACAAGGAATGAAAACAATTTGTTCAAATGAATTGGCCGTTAGCGTTCCCCTCCTTTCCTGCACCGGAGACAGTGTTTTTGCCAGAATTCCATGCATTTCTAAGTGCCAGATGTTCAGAGGTTGTTTATTGCACAAAAATGTGTATAAATACAGTTCCTTTTAACCCTCGTAGGGTCCTCGGGTCCTTTTGACCCGGTTTAACATTTTCAACATGAATTCAACGTATGTAAACATTTTTTGTTCTCTATGAAACTTCTTCTATTTGCCTTATTTACTGTACTAAACATGTGATATGAAAATGAAAATTTTCATTTTCATGAAAATGAAAATGTTCACACAGGGCCTTCGGGTCAAAGTGACCCGAAGGCCCTGGGTGTGACTAAAACACGAAGACCCTACGAGGGTTAACATTTGGGAATTATAAACTTGACACCAGAATGTGTCTGTATTAACGGCACAATTAACTGGAAAACTGCGGTCCTCTGCGGTCCTCTGCAGATCAGGGCCAGGCCAGGTTACCGACCCAGGGCTGTGTCACGACCTGCTACAGTGGCACCATGAGGCTGATTTGAAACATTCTGGTTCTTCCTTGGCCTGCTGGGGGACACGCACGCACGCAAGGTCACAGCAAAAGGAGAGGAAGTGGCAAAAATCTGGATGTTTGTTTGTGGACGTTTATTTGTGGCTTCCCCTCAAGGGGACGCCCTCTACTTGCTGACGGTACTCTCTGGTGGCAAGCTAGAAGACTTATCTGGATCCTGTAGCGAACAGGTGCTCTTTTAGGGTGGTTTTGAATGAGGATAGAGCATTATTGCTTTGACAGTAATGCTTAATTTATGCTCCGTCGTGTGACGTGAGGCGGCATTCGATGCATTGTGAGCTTGTGCTGTATATTGGCTATTTCTGACACGTGACACTGTCGTATGACTAAGCATGAATTGGAGGCAACAGAGTCCATGCAGAACTAAGCTCTGAACCAGGCAGGGTAAACAGCAGGTCAGTATGGAGTTTTAAACAACGTTCACCAAGGTTTGTCCATATTTTGACACATGCAGGTAACCACACTGAAGGCCCTATCTTGCGTGCCTTAACCCTTATGCCTAAACATTTTAGGCATCTTTTACTATTTTTTTTTCAAATAGCCGATCTACGCGCACACAACGTGCCGATGTAGATCGGCTATTTTCACTAAATTAAAATGTTTTTCAAAATAGTATAAACATGTCTATTTAGGCATAAGGGTTAAGACGGCACGCAAGATAGGGCCCTGAGTGTGTGTGTGTGTGTGCGTGCGTGTGCGTGTGTGGAATTGGGAGTGAAGTGGTGGGGGTGAGAGAGATGGATCGGTGGAGAGAAGATGTAGGAGGTGAGGGAAATAAGGCAGCAGAGAGAGCGAGAGGGTGGGGGTACCTCCGTGAATTCTTTCACATTGGGGCAGCCACGTCCTATGCCGAGCAAACAGGCGACAGAGTGCATGCACACTCAAATTTGTCGACAGCCGAGCTGTTAGAAGCAAGAAGAGAGGTGATTGAATGATTAATGACGCCTCGCCAGGCCAATATATTGGGGGACTCTCTCTCCCCTGACTCATGCATCATTAAGACCCAGTGACTCTGGTGGAATGTCATTTGAGCTTCTTGTTGAGGTTATTAAGAACCTACTATGGTCTACAGCAGTAGTAACCAACCGGTCGATCTTCAAAGCCGTCACATTCGATCCCGAACTGTTGTGTGTATTGGGAGAGGAATTGCGGGAGGCGATATCTGAATGTCATTGAACTGAGAAAGTCAATATTGTGCATTGAAGAGAAGATATCTGTAATAGTCATTTGTTTTGTTATGGATTCTGATAATATACATGATCTATACTGTAGGTATCAATATGTATCAATAAGTGAACTGTACGAGAAGAGACAGGGTCAGTAAAGCTGACCCCTCACCCACTCTCCTGCTCACCCAGAGTCACCAGCTCTGGACACTGACATAATAGCATACCTGGAGCTATTTAAAAAGACTCATTGCAACATAATGACACTGACCACTGCAGAGATGAGAGGAGAAAGGGACAGTTTGACCCCCTCATCTACTCACCCACTCACCCAGAGCCACACCAGCTACGGATGGTGACACAATGCCATACCTGGAGCTAAATAAGACTTGATCACAAGATCCATTGCAACAATGATGGTGATTAGTGATGAGTAGTTTCGTTCCCTACCTATGTTGAATGCACTTATTGTAAGTCGCTTTGGATAAAAGCGTCTGCTAAATGACCGTAATGTAATGTAATGTAATGTAATGTAATGTAATGTAGACATCTTGCAGAAGAAACTGACCACTGACAGTCCAGTCAGAAAGGTCAGGACTAAAAGAAGATCAACGGATAAGGACATGAACACTGATCGAGACATGTGATGGCCCTATTGTTGGGTATATAAACCATGATGCGAGAGGTCCCAGCTAGCTAACCTGCCGAGGATCCTTTGTGTTATTGGCTATGCATGGCTCTGATAATAAACTGAACATCTTACCAACAAAGTCGTCGGTCTGTCATATCTTGATAAATAATCAACAGTTTCATGTCCCTGTCTGTGTGTTTTAATTTGTAATAGAAAAGTGTCGACTTTTTTTTTAAGTTTGTTTTTGCCATTAATTACACAGCTATCCCTGTTTATTAGTATTTAGACTACTAGTTTGTATGCACATTCATTGAGTCAGAAATTGCAAAAGTAAATATGATGTCTTACTCGTGGTGTTTTTTTTTTGAGCAAAATGTAGTGGTAGATCTTGGTTTACACATTGGAATAAAAAGTACTCCTGGGCTTGAAAAAGGTTGGTTACACTGGTCTGCTGAGTATTTGTTTTGGCTGGACTGAAACTGAGCCTGCTACAGTAACATGTGAAACTAGAAAAAGTGCTCCTCGGAGCACAGGTCTCCGCCAGGTCAGATAGGTTATTGTGGCCTCCTGGTGGTGCTATAACATTACACTTACAGTAAGACAGGCAGCCTCTGTCGATAGCTTTAAAGCACAGCTCAAGACCTATTTCTTCACTCTTGCTTTTAGCTGATTCTTTGGTTGATTTTTAATTCCTCACTGTATTGCCTATTTTAATGTTGTTTTATGCCTTTGCTTTTATTTTATTTTATTTTATTTTTGTTTGCTTTATTGTTAAATTGGTTCTAACTGTAATTGTATTCTTGCTCTGTAAAGCACTTTGAGCTGCATTTCATGTCATGAAAGGTGCTATACAAATAAAGTTTATTATTATTATTATTATTATTATTATTACAATTATAATAGGCCAATGTGAAAAGGGTGCCATTTCTTCTTAGGCCTTGCACGGCAATCGGACACTGCATTCATGATTTGAGGCATTTTGTTCAAAACATGTGTTTTGCTAAATTAGACCTTCTGGTGGCGCTATAACAGGCCAATGTTAAAAGGATGGCATTTGCTCCTCAACATAGTGTGAATGTGCGTGCAAAGTTTGACCGTAATCGGATGCTGCGTTCATGATTTGCGGCAAGCCACTACTGCAAACTGTAGATGTCAATCTTAGCCAATCAGTATGGAATATGAAAAATCAAACACATCCGTCTTGATCCCATGACTATAGACATCATGTGTACTGATTTGCGTGAAATTTGGATAAAATTGGAAGGAGTAATATAAAAGAAATTGTTTTACATAAGTCGGCCTTCTGGTGGCGATATAAAAGGAAGATGTGAAAATGCAGGGCAAGGGTTTTTCCTTGACCTTTAGGGAGTGCACTTACAACATTTTACACAGATCGGTGCAGTTATAGGTAAAAACACAAAATGCATCAATATATTCCTGCCTCTCTCTCTCAACAAAAATACCAATAGGAGACATAGGGGCCATATTCCTTCTAAATGTACAGCTTTATTATTGGTCTGCACAGCTAAAGCATAAAGATCGTTTGGTGCTCGAATAGACTAGATTAATTGTAGGTTGAAACAGAGGTGATGTTGTGTTAAATTCCTTCTGTTCATTCACAATATATAGAACATAGGACCTTGCTGACTATTATGCTCACTATAACACACTCATGGTTTGGAAGGATCAAACATAATAAGTCAATTTACTCACGGATATTGCACAACCCATATTTCCCCATGTAGTTAAGAAATACTGAACTTCTTGATTGGAAACTTAACTCTGCACTTATACTGTATATACTTAGGACATTTTGAAATCATTCCAACAATTAAAAGATGAATTTAATCTTTCAAACTAGAAAGGTGCACTCCTCACACTCCTTGAAATAATTGGGGCAGAGCATATATATTTGATATATTGTTGCTACATGTCGGGCAGAAACTTTGTATCTTTTTGTAAATTAAACCTCTACTTCGTAGTACTTAAGTGTCACGGAAAAGTTGCAAAAATAGCCGAACAATGTGATGCAGATCGGCTAAGTGAAAGTGGTTAAATATGTCTGGTTTCATAAATATTGAACCAATGTAAAGTATTAACAAGAGCTTGTGACTATATAATAACTACACTGTATCCATTGGAACACAAGTTATTTTTTTCCATTTCCTGAAAAGTAACAGTTTTGGACATACAAGGTTTCCACCCGACAGCGACAATATATATTTTATATAACTCCATACAATGCCCCGTTTAGACTCCGGAAGCAGACCTGACTGTCATTACCCTAATTTAGATATTCGGTCATTAAATTGTTCTAATAGTCGAGTATTATAATCACATTCAGGAGTCGAAATACATAGTGCTTTAATGAACCACAGGTTAAACCTAATCTAATTATGTTTTGCTGTCTTAGTTGTAATTAAAAATAGAAGCCACTAAGGCATAAAATACGGTAGGTAAACAACCTGCTGCTTAGAGCGCCATTTATTTAATATCAACATATATTGCTGCTCCCGGGTTTAGAGGTCTTGTAACTTAAAACTTGAACTCATGGCTTTGCTACTTAGTGAAATTGCTGTCATTATACGGTGTATTCAGTTTGCATAAAGCACAGTGACTGTGCTCTCACTGATGGGTAGTTCTAGGCAGACTTTGGCATGAAAGTAACTTCAGAGGATGGTATAGGTTCATGTTATGCAATTCATAACTTTTACACTTTTTATTGCTTATCATGCAGGTATTTTAGTCTATCCAGATTCCAGAGTTTCCAGAACACTTCAAATTTGAAAGTAACATTTTTACTTAAAGGGTAAGACCACTTTGGTAGAGGTTTGGGTTGTGTATTTACCTTGCCATGATGTTAACTCCAAAGGTGGACAAGAAATCAAAAATTATTGCTCCATTGATTAGAAATTGGTCATTCTAAATTTGCTCCTCATTGACTTACATTGTACGGTAAAACAGCTCTCAAAGTCACTCTTTCAGCACGTAAACGAACACGAACAAAGCTGATTCAGACAATATACTGTAGAACATCACCAAACCCAGTACTGTTAGTTTTTTTAATGAAAATGTTAACTTTCTGCTGATTTTACTATTTGAAGATCCGGATCCGGATCCGCAAATCCAGTCCGGGTTTTCTTCTTAATAAAAATAGCAAAATCAACAGGGAGTTAATTAAAAAAAAACAGTTCTGGGTTTGGTGATGTTCTATATTGTCTGAATCAACTTTGTTTGCATTTGTTTATGTGCTAAAAGAGTGACTTTGAGAACTGTTTTACCGTACAATGTAAGTCAATGAGGAGCATATTTTGAATGATCAATTTCTAATCAATGGAGCAATTATTTTCAATTTCTTGTCCACCTTTGGAGTTACATCATGGCAAGGTAAATACACAACCCAAACCTCTACCAAAGTGGTCTTGCCCTTTAAAGACGGGGTGCCGTGATTTTCAGTGATCCCCCCCCCCCTAAAACATAATCATCAGGTATTATGGTTATACTAGGAGGAAGATTTTTTTTCAAAAAAGTGTACAGAAATTGTTAAAATTATGTTTTTATGTGGACACGCCTCCAGTTTATTAACTCATTCACTGCCACTGACGTAATAAACATAATTATTCCCGTTTACCAATACTGCCACTGACGTAAAAAACGTATTTAAAAAAAGAAAAATTGACCCAAAGACCAAGGAGATATGATTTTTCGAAGATCTAGACTCCCATCCACTTCCTTATTAACTTAAACTTAAAAATTATGTATCTCGGCTCCTGAGTACTTATTTTTTTCAATGAAAAATCTCTGGCAGTGGGCCATTAAGTATACCTGGTTCTCACCTTAGCACCTCCTCCACCACCTTAGCACCACTCACCTGTCCTAGTCCCTCCTCCTCCTCATGCCCACACCTGTTGTGTTATGATAATGAGGGGGAGGGTATATTTTTACTATGTCACTAAAGGGCTGTTTTTCTATTGGCACGTTTGACCCTCAAGGTTTCAGCCTCCAGGTAGAAACTCAAAATAGTCAGAGAAGACATAAAACACCATAAAAACACCACCAGGGGGCTTAATGAAGTTCTATCAACCTCATAGACACATACAAAACAGAAAAAGTGCAAAACCATGGCACCACCTCTTTAAGTACTGGAGTACTTGCTTACTGGAGTACTTAGTGCATACATTAGGTAAATATTACATTAGTGCATTTTCTTGTTTTCTTCTTTCCACCTCTTTAAGTACTGGAGTACTTGCTTACTGGAGTACTTAGTGCATACGTTAGGTAAATATTACATTAGTGCATTTTCTTGTTTTCTTCTTTTTAATATCCATGTATGCACAAAAGTATCAGTGATAGTGAAAATAGCTGATCTACAAGCTCACAACGCTGATGCGACGTGTTGTAAGCTTGTAGATTGGCTATGTTTTGCTACATTTGAAATAGGGCTTAGTTCTTTCATAAAGTACTTTTTCCCTTCCTAGAAATGTAGTGGAGTCAAAAGTACAATATTTGTCTTTGAAATATGGGCAGAGTAAGTATGCAAAAGAACAAACACTCAAGTAAAGTACAGATACTCAAAACATATACTTTAGTACAGTACTCAAGTAAATGTACGTAGTTAGGCTACCGTCCACCACTGAGTGCCAGACACTCCATTGATGGCCGATGGCTGACCATTATACTTGCCTCCCTGCATGATCCCTGTTTGAATCCTACTGCAGGGTATTCTGAAAGCCTGGGAATGTATGCAGTATATCTGCACTAAAACCCCACAGTTCCAGGCTTTCTTCCAAGATCATATCACACAGAGGTCTTATTTGATCTGCAGGAGCCTTCCGGTTGTTGACAGCCGTCCAATCTCATATTTTTCCTCTACGAAAAATGAGGGATAAATGTGTGGTTCTTCCGCATTGTGATTCATTAGGTTAGTGGTTTTCATATATTTTCATGTCAACGACCCCAAAATTGATTATGTATTAAACCTCGGACGCCCCATTTGAAAAGATTTTGGTGCCGGGGACCCCCGCAAGAGAAGATCTTAGAGCCGTTTCACACTCAGGTCCCGGGTGCGCACTCCAGACCGCTTGGCTAGTGTGAATGTAGCGAATCGACCCGCGAAACGGGTAACCGTTCCGTTCCCGAAACCACCTCCGGAGGCAGTTTCGGATCCGGATCATGCGTTTTCGGGTACGGTACGCTGCAATGTGAAAGCAAGCGTACCATTAGACGGAAGTGGCCCGCTATTTGGAATAGGTGACGGTATATAAACTCGACAAAAACAGCCAACAAAAACACTGCTCTTCTAGCCGGTGCTACTGAATGAATGAAAACGCCCCAGAATGCATTGCGCACTTAAAGGGCAAGACCACTTTGGTAGAGGTTTGGGTTGTGTAGTTACCTTGCCATGATGTAACTCCAAAGGTGGGTAAGAAATAAAAAATAATTGCTCCATTAATTAGAAATGGATAATTCAAAATATGCTCCTCATTGACTTACATTGTACGGTAAAACAGCTCTCAAAGTCAATCTTTTCGCACATAAACAAACGCAAACAAAGTTGATTCAGACAATATAGAACATCACCAAACCCAGTACTGTTTTTTTTTTTAATAGAAATGTCAACTTCCTGTTGATTTTGCCATTTTTAATAAGTAGAAAACCTGGACTGGATCCGCGGATCCGGATCCAGATCTTCAAATAGTAAAATCAACAGGAAGTTGACATTTTTATTAAAAAAACAAACAGTACTGGGTTTGGTGATGCTCTATATTGCCTGAATCAGCTATGTTTGGGTTCATTTATGTGCTAAAAGAGTGACTTTGAGAGCTGTTTTACCATACAATGTAAGTCAATGAGGAGCATATTTTTGAATGATCAATTTCTAATCAATGGAGAAATTATTTTTGATTTCTTGCCCGCCTTTGGGGTTACATCATGGCAAGGTAACTACACAACCCAAACCTCTACCAAAGTGGTCTTACCCTTTAAGGTGGGCTGGTGCATATTACTCTTAAGGTGGAACATAACAATTGAAATAATAATCAACTTATATTATGGGAGCCTTTCTAACAATTTTACTCATTCAATTCTGAACCGATTCTTAACATTTAAAATTCTCTATTAGCTGTGAAGGGCCTTCTTTCATGTCTATCAGTCATGAAACATTGGCGGGTCTCCATCGTGCATTTCAGGTGCGCGAGCAGCGCATATAGTATATCTTGTGGGTATCTTGTGGAGTTTCAGCTACTATGCATCCCAGAAATATATAGCTTATAAGGCTTTGTAATTTGAAATTTGTAAGTAAATATGGTAACTCATTTAGATGTAGGCCTACGTAGGTTTATAGTTTCCCAAGGACTATAGCCGTTTCACTCATGATGCAATTTCTCTTTCATAACAGATACATACATGTGCCAGATAATCCCCACACCAAGAGAGTCAAAAAAGAAAAGACGTTGGATTGATGTACTTTATTTAGACATGAGACATGAGAAACAGTACATGGAAGTACAATTCACAATACAAGGTTTCAGTCATTCAGTCGGACTTCACTGTATAGGCTACTATAGTTGCCTTTTCATAAATGATATATTTTTGTACTTAAGCTGTCGTGAAAGTTTATAATATTTAGAGAAATTTAAAGTTTCAAATACAAAAGTATTAGTAGTTGTGAAGGTTAGCAAATTGGACATTTAGACTGAATGTTTCCTGTATCCTCATCTTGCGCTAATGCACACAAGTGTTTCACCAGGTTTTATTTGTGTTGTTTCTCATAAGCGTACATCCGTTGTCCGTCAACAACACAGAAGTCTGTGGCTTGACTTCTGTGCGCTCACTGTGTTGAGCGCTCAGTGCGTTCTCCCCGCTTCGGGGCGAGGCTCCCCAAAGACCGTGCACTTACATAGATCGCCTCCCCTCCCCAGCATAGCTCTCCAGCCGCAACCCTATATTTCTGCGTGACGACCACAAACATTGTCGCATAGTTGATGACGTCTGTGTCCACAGAAGAAACACTATGTGCATGCCGCCACCTATAGGATCGGGGGTATACATGCAAGTGTTCTTTGGTGCGATTGGATCTTGGGCAGTGTGAATGCTGGCCAGCCAAGCGTACTCGGGAACGCTTCGATTCAAACGGATCCAGTGAGAAACCGCCCTTAGTTGCTGTAGTGAGTTTGTAGATCGACAATTGTTGTGTGTGCTATTTTTTTAATAGTGCTTACAGGTAAGTGGTTAAACTGTTCCATGACTATTGTCATGGCAGACCCCTGAACAGTGTTTATGCCAAGTTAGGTGTTTATGCAAATGTTTTATTTTATTAATAATATGTATTTAATTTAGTTATATTTGATTAAATTGATTAGTTATGTTGCACCACCTAATCTGAACCACAATGTGGAGGAAAATTTTGGAACGGTTAATGATATTGATCATCATTGTTGAATACGAAGGCTGTGTGTGTGTGTGTGTGTGTGTGTGTGTGTGTGTGTGTGTGTGTGTGTGTGTGTGTGTGTGTGTGTGTGTGTGTGTGTGTGTGTGTGTGTGTGTGTGTGCGTGCGTGCGTGCGTGCGCGTGCTTGAGTGGTGTCTGTGTGTGTGTGTGTGTGTGTGTGTGTGTGTGTGTGTGTGTGTGTGTGTGTCTGTGTGTGTGTGTGTGTGTGTGTGTGTGTGTGTGTCTGTGTGTGTGTCTGTCTGTCTGTCTGTCTGTCTGTCTGTCTGTGTGTGTGTGCGTGCGCGCGCGCGCGCGCGCGTGTGTGTGTGTGTGTGTGTGTGTGTGCGCGTGTGTGTGTGTGTGCACGCACGCGCATGTGTATTCATTTATATTCTCCTCACAGGGTGTGGTTGTATTTCCATGACAGTCACACTGGATGTGTGATATTTATTAAGCAGAAAAATCTATTAACTATGAGGGCGTCTTTCAGCCTAATGGGGGCTGCAGTCATTTTAGTTGTTTTCAATCTCTGCAGAAAAAGTCATTTATTTTGGAGCTATAATATGATTTAAAAAAACAAAACAACAATACTGGCTCAAAACCCAATAACAACTCAAGAACTCAAGTTAAGGCCCAGCCCAGGGTAACCCTTGAGGTCTAACTTCCCAAAACCACCTGTCACCAGAATGTCACACAACGCGTCGCAGTTTTGTGTGACTAGGGTTTAAGTGACTGGGGTTTAAGTGGTTAAAGAGTATTTTATTTGCTACGTCCCTCCACTGGAAGGCTGGGACAACAGACAGAGAACCAGAGGTGGAAACTTGCTATAACCAAGTATAGGCCTGTATACTTGGTTATTATAGTGTTAGTATAGTGCGTGCCAAAAATCCTGAAGGGGGTGTCAACAAGTGTCATTTGGTAGCGGCGGACATCTTTGGGGGGTATAAAACAGGTTGACTTAACATTGACCGAAACAAGTATGGCTACAGCTACTATGCCACGCCCCCCCCCCCCCCCCCCCCCCCGTGGTGACGACGCGTTCGCACGCACTATAGTGTCATTGCTGTAACTTGGTATCTGTAATGTGATGCTGTTGCTGCTGGGTGAATAATGGGTAGCATATAGTTTGATGGTTTTCTTAGCCCTCCCACACGAAATTCCCACCTGCCGCTACTGGTGGAATAATCAAGTGCATTTACTCAAATACTGTACTTACAATTTTGAGGTACTTTATACTTCTGCTCTCAGGGGCAAATATTGCACCATTTACTTCACTATAATTATTTATTACTACTGTATACTTCGGCTATTAAAAAGAAAAAAAAAGTTGGGGTACTTTTACTTTGTTTCTGGGACTACATTTTTGATGCCAATACTTTTGTACTTTTAATCAAATGAAATGTTGCGTACAGCCCTTTTACTTAAGTCCGCGGTTTTACTTTACTTAAAATATATATTATTTTTTAATTATTGAGGAATTGCTACTTTCACCACTGACTGCAGAGAACTTCCTACACCAGTGGTTCTCAACCTTTTTTGTGCCAGTGCCCCCCTACCCAATATCCAGATCCCTTACCCCCCCCCACACACACACACACACACACACGATTACAATGTAGGCTACGTTTCTGCTCTGAACATGCACGTTTGTTTATTATTCGCTGTTTATGTAGTTTAGATTTAGAAAAACATCTCACTTAAAGGAGCACTTCACCCCTGGAAGAAGTTCCAGGGGTGACCACAGGGGGGACCACAGGGGGACCACAGCGTATCACTGCCTATAACTTCAACTCCCAGAATGCTTTGGTGCCTTGTGGCAGGGGAGGTTCCATGTGGGTGTGATCTCCAACAATAACATCCAAACAGCATGCCAGTGTCGCCATGTCTGCTTATTATAAGCGGCTTCTTTCTAAAATGTAGTTGATATTTGGGCTTGTTTCCAAATGTTTTGATTGCTGTTTAAACCAGTGGTTCTCAAACATGTTCATGTATTTTTCCACAGACCCCCATCTGAAATTATAATTTGTGGCAGGGAGCCCCTAACAAATATGTGTCAAAAATATTCCACATTTTGAAAAGCAAATAAAAATATTTTGCAAAAAATTCACATTTTGGACTTTTTCCCCCTCAAGATTTTTTTGTAAATAGCAGATCTACAAGCTCACAATGGGTTGCGAAGCGTTGTGAGCTTGTAGATCAGCAATTTTCAAATATATAATATCCCATGTCTAGGTAAAGTGCTCTTGGCATAGTTATTTTTCTTTTGGGCTTGTTTTCATAGACCTGGCTGCTTATTTCTCTCACAATATCTGGCAACACTGGCTGTCCTCGCAAACGTTCATCTAGTTACATATTATGTCCAAGGATTCGTTAGTGATGTCATATCACTGGGACATATAAGTATCTTCATGCAGTTTCACTTCCGTGTCGCATAGTATTGACATCACTGTCACATCCTTGGTATTATGATCCTAGCCTTTCGTGACGGTGTTTGTTTACCAGCGCTGCTACTCCACGCTGTATTTTTTTTTCAAGCTTGCGCTTATGAAACACTACACAGGATTATTATTTCATGTCAACATTCAAGTACAACTATCAGAAGATAACTCAGGTAAAGTAATGCATCACTCTGCAAGGGCCGCTGGCCGCAGCTAATGGGAGTGGCCGAGTGGCGAAAGAAGGTTGAACAAAGTGTTACGGACACCCCATTGGGGCTGTCTTTTGAGATGGTCTGACTGAGACACGCCGAGACATGTAGTGCGGAAAGGAATGAGACCAATCTCTCATGATGCAAATAACGTCACGAATATTGCGAAGATTACTAGATATCTAAAAACACAGATTATTCACAAAAAAAACCCAGGATCTTGTTTCTTGACTCCTAAACTTCATTAAAAGACCGAAAACTTCTTCCAGGGGTGAAGTGCTCCTTTAATACCAAATAACATATTTTACATTAAACTGGACTGTTAGAATATGATTATAGCCTACTTCCCAGAGACAAATGGGTAGCACTTTATAATAACTATACACTATAAAGCATTAGTTAAGCATTAGTAAATGCTTAATTCCTCATGAACTCATCATTAGTAAAGTATTATTCATACATTACCAAGCATTAGTAAACACAGTTATAAATGTTACAACTATACACTATTAATTAGTTAAGCACTAGTAAAAAACTGAATTCATCATTAATTCATCATTTGTATAGCATTATTCATACATTACTAAGCATTAGTAAACACAGTTATAAACCTTTCAACTAAACACGGTTTACAATTAGTTAAGCATTAGTAAGTACTTAATTCATCATGAATTCATCATTTATATAGCAAGTAAGTACTTTATTCATCATGAATTCATCATTTATATAGCATTAATAATACATTAATAAGCGTTTGTAAACACAGTTATAAGCGTCTTTTTGCCCATTGATAACCTAATCTTTAATGTGCTTAATGATTGTATTCTCATACTTTGTAAATGATAGATTCAACATTTATAAATAGGTATTATATCAATTTACAAACCAGTTATTTATGAGTTGTTAATGGTTCATACGATCATTTAGAAAGTCTAAGTAAACACCATATACAAACCACTTGGTTGTATATTTATGCGGACATTTGTACATGATTAGTGAGTGTGTTAATAAATGTCTTATAAACACTTATTCATACTCAATGAATGATTTATTAAGGTAGTTACTACTTGTTAGTTAAGTATTTTGCGTGAGCCCATCTAAAGTGAGGACTATCTATGCCTTATAAAGCATTTATAAATGAGATAGAAGCAGTGATATAGAAAATGGCAATATTTATTGCAACAATTGAGACAGAACATGGCCCTTGCAGTGTAAAAATAAAATTAACATTATTGTGCTGTATGAAAATAAACTAACAATATGCAATGTTATAAACGTGTACACATGGCTGATAAATTAAATAAACATTGTACTTTATGAAAATAAACGATAAACAATCTGCTATGCTATAAACATGTAAACATGGCTGATGAATTAAATAAACATTGTACTTTATGAAAATAAACAATAAACAATCTGCTATGCTATAAACATGTAAACATGGCTGATAAATTAAGTAAACATTATTGTACTTTATGAAAATAAACCATACAGAATCTGCTATGCTATAAACATGTAAACATGGCTGAAAAATGTAATAAACATTCTTGTACTGTATGAAAAAATAAATCTGGGTTCTGCCTTCACTATGGGTATAGCCACCCTTGCAGAGCTAGGCAGACAGTTAACATCAGAAGGTAAAAAAAAAAAAAAAAAAAAGGCTTGTTTTGGGTTTCTTCTTTTAATTATCTTCTTTGGTTTTTCTTATTTGTAGAACAGCAATGACATGAAATACACATAGAATGGATTTGTTATGTGTACTGAATAGTGTTTTCCACAGTAAATATTTTAACTTTTTAACAATGCTTTTAAAGAAATGCTTTAACTTGCAAACATGACTTAAGCAGCTAAACATTCACACAGTTGCAATGATATGAAATTAACATGTACATAAACACATCCCTGATTTTGCTGGAAATAATGATATGCAAATCTCTCCCAATATGCACAAATAAATCACTTGAGTGAAAATAAAAAGACAACATTGCTCCCTATAATGGCATTACAGCATTAGCTCAGAGCAGAATAGCCTATAAGCTAACATGACACACAGCAGCCTGCAGCCTAATGGTAAAGGCTAACAGGCTAACAGGCTAGGCCATATGACTGGTACTGATTAGCAACAAACATGACGTTTTTACCACAGACAGAATACACAGTTGGGCTGTGAAAAAGGTACTAGCAATCATGTTTCATCATTACTGAGACAATACATCACAAGGACAGTAGGCCTACTTACAGACACAGCTGCACATAGCTTTGCTGTATGCTAGGAAGTGAATGCATACTGCAGGTGTTGCCAGATTTAGCAAAAAAAACAAGCGGCCAGGTCTTTGAAAACAAGCCCAAAAGAAGCAAGCAACTAGGCTCAGTTTTACCAGCTATCGGCCATTTGAAAATAGCAGATCAACAAGCACACAATGTGTCACATCATGACACGCTGTGAGCTTGTAGATCTGTTATTTTCAAAAAATATTGGGAAAAAAAGTAAAATATTTTCAAAAAATATTTTTCCTTTCCATTACAAAATTTGGGAACCACTGGTTTAAAAAAAAACATTAGAAAGCAAGCCCAATTAAGCAACTACACTTAGCCCAAATTGTTTATTACATTGTCCACCTACCTGCCCACTGTGGGCGTGGCCAGGTAGGGGAGTAGGGAGTTGGGGAGCCCCATATCAATGAGTTTCCTGTTTACCAGTGTTGCCATGTCTGCTTATAATAAACAATTTGGGGCTTTTTTTTAAAGTGTAGTTGCTTAATTGGGCTTGCTTTCTAATGTTTTTTTAAAACCAGTGGTCCCCACATTTTTTCATTTTTTTCAATATTTTTTGAAAATAGCAGATCTACAAGCTCACAACGGGTCTTGATGAGACACATTGTGAGCTTGTTGATCTGCTATTTTCAAATTGCCGATGTAAAGTGGTAAAACTGAGCCTAGTTACTTGCTTTTTTGGGCTTGTTTTCAAAGACCTAGCCGCTTGTTTTTTTGGCAAAATCTGGCAACACCTGCAGTATGCATTCACTTCCTGTTTAGCATACAACAAAGCTATGTGCAGCTGTGTCTGTAAGTACTGTCCTTGTGATGTATTGTCTCAGTAATGATGAAACATGATTGCTAGTACCTTTTTCACAGCCCAACTGTGTATTCTGTCTGTGGTAAAAACGTCATGTTTGTTGCTAATCAGTACCAGTCATATGGCCTAGCCTGTTAGCCTGTTAGCCATTAGGCTGCAGGCTGCTGTGTGTCATCTTAGTTTATAGGCTATTCTGCTCTGAGCTAATGCTGTAATGCCATTATAGGCAGCAATGTTGTCTTTTTATTTTCACTCAAGTGATTTATTTGTGCATATTGGGAGAGATTTGCATATTATTATTTCCAGCACAATCAGGGATGTGTTTATGTACATGTTAATTTCATAGCATTGCAACTGTGTGAATGTTTAGCTGCTTAATTCATGTTTGCAAGTTAATTCATTTCTTTTAAAGCATTGTTAAAAAGTTAACATATTTACTGTGGAAAACATTATTCAGTACACATTTTAACAAATCCATTCAATGTGTTTTCCATGTCATTGCTGTTCTACAAATAAGAAAAACCAAAGAAGATAATTTAAAGAAGAAACCCAAAACAAGACTTTGCCTCCAAACAGATTTTTTTTTACTGTCTGCCTAGCTCTGCAAGGGTAGCTATATGCATAGTGAAGGCAGAACACAGAATGTTTTTTTTCATACAGTACAAGAATGTTTATTACATTTTTTCAGCCATGTTTACATGTTTGTAGCATAGCAGATTGTTTCTTTTCATAAAGTAAAATGTTTATTTAATTTATCAGCCATGTTTACATGTTTATTGCATAGCAGATTGTTTATTTTCATGAAGTAAAATATTTATTTAATTTATCAGCCATGTTTACATGTTTATAGCATTGCATATTGTTTGTTTATTTTCATACAGCACAAGCATGTTCATTTTATTTTTACACTGCACGGGCCATGTTCTGTCTCAATTGTTGCAATAAATATCGGCATTTTCTATATCACTGCTTCTATCTCATTTATAAATGCTTTATAAGGCATAGATAGTCCTCACTTTAGATGGGCTCACGCTATCTCATTTATAAATGCTTTATAAGGCATAGATAGTCCTCACTTTAGATGGGCTCACGCAAAATACTTAACTAACAAGTAGTAACTACCTTAATAAATCATTCATTGAGTATGAATAAGTGTTTATAAGACATTTATTAACACACTCATTAACCATGTACAAATGTCCGCATAAATATACATCCAAGTGGTTTGTATATGGTGTTTACTTAGACTTTCTAAATGATCGTATGAACCATTAACAACTCATAAATAACTAGTTTGTAAATTGATATAATACCTATTTATAAATGTTGAATCTATCATTTACAAAGTATGAAAATACAATCATTAAGCACATTAAAGATTAGGTTATCAATGGGCAATAAAACGCTTATAACTGTTATTACAAAAGCTTATTAATGTATTATTAATGCTATATAAATGATGAATTCATGATGAATTAAGTAATTACTAATGCTTAACTAATTGTACATTGTGTATAGTTGAAAGGTTTATAACTGTGTTTACTAATGCTTAGTAATGTATGAATAATTCTATACAAATGATGAATTAATGATGAATTAAGTGTTTTACTAGTGCTTAACTAATACTTAATAGTGTATAGTTGAAACATTTATAACTGTGTTTACTAATGCTTAGTAATGTATGAATAATGCTTTACTAATGATTAGTTCATGAGGAATTAAGCATTTACTAATGCTTAACTAATGCTTTATAGTGTATAGTTAATATAAAGTGCTACCGAAAAATGAATTCATAAATACAACCGTATCCTTAAAATATGCCCGGGATGTCATTATATTATTATTTACTGCAATATTAATTATTATTATTAATACAACAGCTACTGTTATATTGGAACAAACTGGGTGTCATTTGCTGATCACAAACAGCACTCAAAAGGTGCTTACAGTTACCAAACAAGAAGTTTTCTTATGAATGGTTCCACTGTAAAATACAGGAAAGCGTTATGGACTGTGCTCAAGTGATATGTTGTATATGAATCTGTGCCAGCGAGTCATCTTCTATTGTTGATAGTCATGGTTGCCAGTTCCCATCTGTTGTTGTGTGGGAGTTCCGAGACCGTAATGAATAACTGCTAGCTTGCATAAAATCTTCAGACTAGAACTTAAAGGGATACTTCACTTTCACATAAAATAAACATTTAAAAAATATATTAAAAATAAATGAAAAAAGTAATGGAAAAATCACGGCCCCCTCACGCATTAGAGTGTCCTACTAATGTGTGAGGGGGCCTTTATTTTGCCATAACTTCTTTCATTTTTGTTTTATATTTATTTTTTATGTTTATTTTATGTGAAAGTGAAGTATCCCTTTAAGTCTAAGATGTACAGATCATGTAGGAGGATGAT
Source organism: Gymnoscopelus braueri (assembly GCF_963280865.1). Taxonomy (NCBI): domain Eukaryota; kingdom Metazoa; phylum Chordata; class Actinopteri; order Myctophiformes; family Myctophidae; genus Gymnoscopelus; species Gymnoscopelus braueri. The sequence continues at coordinate 5,675,513 of NC_137606.1, forward strand.
ACGATTTCCCATCATGCAACAGGACATCCAAAACGACTGAGACGTATTAGATGGGCCTTTCCCCGGACTCAACCTTCTTCCAGGAGAAGGTCTCTGGATTGAATTTCCACAGATCGTTTAATATAAGGTCTCGTCCCAGCTGCGACCACCAAATATGTACAGCTCGCCATTTTAAGCAAAGGCTGAATGATCCCAGCGTCTTTTTGGCAGAAGCTGTGTAGAAGGTGTGCTCAGACAGCAGTTGGTCTCTGTGTCAAACACTCTGATGTTGTTGCAGTCCCCAAATACAAACATCTTTGTCCCGATGATGGTGGCAGAGTGATATTGTGCATCTCTGGTGTTAATTAAAGACCAGACCATTGTGTTGGTGTCCAACTTGTAGATGTCATTAGTGCGTCCAGTCAGCTGGATCCTTCCTCCATGGATATACATGACCTTCCCCAACACACAGGCTGAGTGACCCTCCCTCCCCTCTGGAACAGTCCCTGAAACCTTGGGCTTCAACCACCTGTGGGTGTCGACATCACAGGCATAAAGCATGTTGCAGTAACGATGTCCTCCCCTGAAGTAGATGATATCTTCTATCAGCACAGCTGTGTGTTCCATTGACTGCTGCATCAAAAGTAATCAACAAACTATAGTACAAATAAACTATTTTCACAATAGTTATCTGTGGAACTGAATCAAACTAATTGTAATGCCTCAACTCCTACCCAAATTATTATTGTGGGGGGTCATTGCCTGAAACAGTTGAGAACCACCACTCGCCTATGTTAATTGGTTAAACCAAGAACAGAACAGAACAGAACAGAACAGAACAGAAAACATGCAGGGTCAGGCTGGGTTGTGGAGCCTCATGGCTGCTGGCACAAACGACCAAAATGGTTTTGTTTTCTTGCTGGGGGGTGTCATCAGTCATCAGCTTCCTCCTCATCCTCCACCCGTATGTCACAGCAGCCCCTGTGGTGACAGATGTGTTCCACACAGGGGCGTCACACTGGGGGTGTAAGTGGGACAGAGTTACTAGGGCCCAAGGAGGGGGGGGCCCTCGAAAAGCCCCCCCAAAAAAAAAAAAAAAAAAAAAAAAATCTTAAATTTTTTTTTTAATAATTTTTTTTATTTGTGTCATAACTGAATTAAAATTACCTGAATAAAACAGATTTAGCGACCATTGTATAAAAATAATGATTGAGGCTCTCTCTCTGCCTCTGCTGCTTCTCTGTGGGCCCCTCTCAAGACAAAAAAGGTTTCGTCCGCTGCGCTGTTAGTGTTACTACGTGTGGGTGAGAGATCTATTTGCTTTGCAGTTTGTACTTCCGGTTTAGAGCGGATACGGAAATGATCAGTGTGTTTGCATCTATGAGTGTGTGTGTGTGTGTGTGTGAACTTACCGGATGCAGTAGGTGTGTCTAGACTGATATGATCACTGAACAAGTAATTGAAAGCAGTCTTTTCATTGGCTGAAAGCCAGCTGCTGACTCGCAATCACAGACTGTCCGTCAGCTGCGCAGCAAAACACTGAAGTCAGTGACAACTGATGACTGAACTCAACTTAGCACAGTAGATGCACATCATACTAACTAACTAAGTAAATAGTCATGGCTCCTTCCAGAAAAGGAAAATCTGGGTCTCAAAAAAGAAAATAACGTATAGAAAGAGAAAGAAAACAGACTAAGGGGATTAGGGAAACAACTCCTTACGAATTTCTTCCAAAAGACAGGTGAGCAGTGAGTGAACAACACACAACTAAAGCCAGATTTATACGTCATCGCATGACGGCTGTCACTGTGCACACTGAAAATAGCTGATCTACAAGCTCACAACATGCGGTGCATGATGCGACGTGTTGTGAGCTTGTAGATCTGCTACTTTTTGGCAGTGGTGGAAAGTAACTAAGTACATTTACTCTAAAGTACTGTACTTCAGTAAAATGTTGTATCTCCAATTTTCATTACTATTACTTTATACTCCACTACATCTCTGAGGAAAATATACTTAGTTTTACTCCACTACAATTATTTGAAAACTTTAGTTACTAGTTAACCATGAAGGTCTATTTGAAAATGGCCAATCTACAAGCTCACAATTGTGAGCTTTTGTAGATCTGCTATTTTTTTTTAAAGATTGTTATACATTTTGAACTTGTGAAATGGGACATTCTGCACAATGAGTACTTATACTTTTGGTACTTTAAGTATATTTTTATGCCAATACTATTGTAAGAAGGCAGTCAAATTCATGCTCACCTTATTTGTCAAATGTAAAAGAGTGGGTGAAAAATGTGTTGTATAATAATAAATAATAATAGAGGGTAAAACAAACATTAAAACTGAACAGAACAGTATAAAATACAAACAAGTGAATGAAAAAACTACATAAAATCCCCCGCGCTTTATTAGGCAGAAATTGTTTTTTGTGATAATAAATTGGTAAAATCAGGCAAAAATATGAATTAAATAACATAACCCTAACCTAAATCCTAATCCTAACCCTAAAACCAAAATAAAGAAACCAAAAACTGGAAAAAAAACCAACCCAATCCGCCCAGAACCGCGAAAAAAACGGACACAATCCGCCCAGAACCGCAAAAATTTTTTTGCGCATACACGCGCTGCGCGCGTGCGCAATCGCGGCGCCCGCGCGCTTCGCGCGCGGCCACGTTGGGGCCCCTACATAATTTCTTTCCCCAGGGCCCAGAATCTGGTGCTACGCCCCTGGTTCCACATACGCATCTGGGCTAAAGAGTGATCTATGTTGCAATAAATGGCCTGGTACATTTCTACCCCGTGTACATTTTATTATAATTTATAATTACTGTGTTACTTTTAATTACTGTAATCATAATTCGGTCATTGCCACGAGACCACAGCCCGCGTTAGAGTATGTGTACTCGGATTATTTCCTGCATATTACCATGTTTAACAGATTGAATGCTCCTTCCCGTTACAATTTTGTATCATAAAAACTTGACATACCACATTGCGGTTGTAAGCCTCCGCCAACCAGTTGCCATTTACATCCGTGTCTGTCCAGACTGACATAGTATTATGTAGTGATTGAAGGAATTTAATGATTGTGTGTTGTGAGGTCACAGTGACCTTTTGACCACTTGCGTCTAAGTAGTTGATCCTTGAGTATGAGTGGATGTTTGTGTATGTCATGAAATTCTCTCAAGACGCTTCTAAGATATCCACATGGTTGGGACAGATGGACAAACGCATACGCAGGCCTACGCACTTACGTAGGACGTATGGACGTATGGAAAACCCCAAAACTGAATTCCCCCCAGGATGCCTGCTCCCATGCCTGTTCCCCCCAGGATGCCTGTTTAACTACTTAAAATAGAAATAATTCAAAATTAAAACCGCACACACACGCACGCACGCACACGCACACACACACACACGCGCGCACACGCACGCACACACGCACACACACGCACACGCACACGCGCACACACACACACACACAAAACGTTCTAATTCTCTCTCCTCACCACATTGTTAGTATTCTCCTAATGTTGGTAATGTAAAAAAAGTCAAGCTGATTGCACTGGTGCACTCAGTCTGACTCACTTAGCTGAAAGCCTCAAACCTTGGATCTGAATTTATACACACTCACTTATTCTGGAGGCCAGGTTAATCATGCCTGACATTACATTACGTGCAGGGCAGATGATTAATACACATTTCATTTTCATTTACGTTCAATGACGTTGCGAGTTGTATTGGTTGTGAAAGGCGGGCAGAGGTATAGCGTCCTTTGTTTCCGTATGCAGAAAAAAGTAACAAAACAAAAAAGTCTGGGGCTCAAAAAGTAGTGTCTGTCTTTTCAATCGTCACTTTATGACCGCCGTTTATTTTATTTGTTCGATTTTCCGTTTGCTGAAAAAGAAAAAGAAACAACGCCTGTATCTCAAAAAAGTAGTGTCTGTCTGTCTTCTCGATCGCTACTTTACAACTACCATTTCTTTTAGTTTTTTTCTCAATTTCCTCTGCGATGCATGGGGGGGAATGTCAGGGGTGTCAAATTGAAAGTGTAGAGGTAACCCGAGGCCAGGTTGGTCCTCTCTGACCACATGCAGGGCTCAGTGTGTGACAGCAGTTCCGTCCAGCAGAGCTACAGGCTGATTGATGTTAAGAGCTCCTCTCTCAGCGGGTGGAGGAGGAGGGAGGCCACAGGACATTAGAAGGGGGGAAAAAAACACAGAGGTGATGTTAAGCGTGACAGGAGAACAGACCTGCCACCAAAAATCGGCACGTGTATCCGTCGTATCCGTCACGCTCTCTGAGCATGTCTGCTCTGATGACGTTCTGATAGACCCAAAATACAGTGAAACACTGCATAGATCTATTTAGTGTGGGTTAGTCCCTTAACTATGAGTGTGTAAAAAAGGACCGTAACTGTAAGCATCCATAAGTGAAGTCAAGTTATGCTTTGCACGAAAAGTGTCGAATGACGCATCACACAAAGAAAGTGACGCCAAAGCGATGAGTGTGTCACAGATGACCTTCTTCAGAGGGTCTTGCGTACCTCTGGAAACTATAATGAATAGTTACAGACGTCCTCATAAAATGGCACGTAATCTGATTGGTTACCAAGGAGACTACATTCCTTGTTTACATTTTGTGGCCAGGCTTTTGGCAAGTCGCAGACAGCCTGAATGCTCAGAACTCGGAATGTCATGAGACACGTGCAGGTAGTGTCTCCATGTCAGAATTAAATGAGCTTTCAGGATTTTACTCTGTATTAAACATCTTGACAAAAGCTGTGTATTTTGTACACTTTTTTGAAAACATTTGGGGGAAAAATATAGATTTTTGACAATTTATAATATAATGATATGCCCAAAATTAGGACGCTATAGGTTCAAAGTGGATGAAATCAAGTTATGATTGTATGCAACCACATCCAAACAGATAAGGCCTCACTTCACTCCCTGTGAACTTTAACCCCCCCCCCCTCCATAAATATTCATGCATTGAGGCCCTTGTCAGTTTGAATTGGGAGGGATCAACATCCATTTGGTATGTGGCAGCCGTGCTGTCTGTTCAGTGTTCTTACTCTCATGTAGGAGGAGGAACACGTCATTATTAGTTTTATATAAATGCTCTGTGGGCAGCCAATTACTGAATTTAGCGGGGAAAAGCATGCATGGCAGTGCACCGGTGGTTTGTTATAGGCAAGGTGGATACATTAGAACAGTTAAATACATCTGAGAAAGTCTTGAACGTATGTTGCTCCCCTCTCTGCCTCACTGCTGTTGGTTTGTGGGTATTGTTTTTTGTCGCTCAAGGGTCCTTCTGGCCGTTCTACACGGTCACAGCTTTTTTCTGTTCTGGCCCCACAGTGGTGGAATGAACTCCCCACTGATGTCATGATGACAGCAGAGTCACTGCCCATCTTTCGCCGCAGGCTGAAAACCCACCTCTTCAGGAAACAATACCCTTCCTCTTTGCCTTGCCTACTTGTTGTCAATTAGTTGTACGAGCTCTTGTCTCATTGGATCTTGTTTATTCGATACACTTATTTGTTTTAGCTCTTGCTCATTTGATTTTCCTATTTGTCTCATCTGTTTATGAAAGTAGGTAGCTATTATATTTCACTTTTACTTTAGCGCTAGCCACTAGGTATACTCTTAGTTGCTTGTTTTAGAAGAGAATTAATGCACTTAATACTTATGGTGATTAGTGGTTTCCTTGCCTACCTACTGTATGTCGAATGCACTTACTGTAAGTCGCTTTGGATAAAAGCGTCTGCTAAATGACTGTAATGTAATGTAATATAATGTCTTTACACAATTAGTTTAATCTTTACATAATTATTAGTTTTGTAATACATTTATATGATTATGAGTTAAAACATATTTAGAATCTAGCGCTTATGTGTCATTCACCTAAAAGTCATAAATCTATGAAATAACAAAAATCATATCAAGTGAGGTTTATATCTGAGTGGAGACTCAACACTGAACTGTTAGGTCAGTGGTTCTCAACCTTTTTTGGGCCATCACACCCCATAGATATAGAAGGCTAGATACCTCATTGGCCGCTACATTTGGAGCGACCTGTACAGCGGCCGCCATATTGGAAGTGGCAGCCGAGCCTTCTAATGCATTTATGTCCGCTGAAGCAGGCGGTCTCTCCACTATTAAAATCATCACAACTCCGATTTTCAAGCGGTCAAGTTTGTAACAAATGCCAGACATGGAGTCATGGATCAGTGGTTACAGGCATACGTGGTTACATCTAAAATACAAAATACTTTTATCTTATCCAAGTAACAGTAATCACAAGGCATTTCCGTCAGTCCAGTCACTGAAAAATATAATATACATGAAATATGCAGGCCACATAGCAGAATTACCTTTTCTGTCTATATCCAACATCATCATCATGCTATTCAGGTCAGAACTACGGAGCCCTGGAGAGGCCATTTTCTCTCAATCGCCTCTCCAGGGCTCCGTACAGAACGCAGCTATCTATGGACGTTTTTTAGTCCAAACATTAAATAATAAATACCACAATTAAATAAATAAAATCGACAATGAAATAAATATATTACATTTTTGGACCAAAAACGTCTATTGCTATCAACTTTGAAAGACTGAAATAATTGACCATCATTGAGTTATACAAAAACATCAAATACAAATGAAATCGGTTGAGACAGTCTGTGTTCTATATTTGTAATGGCACTGAAACCATAACACATATAACACTCCAAGACAGTTGAAAGCAATTATAAGTTATAACATTGAAGTCAGAGCATCATAATATAATGGTTAGTAATAAATAAACAAATCCCTGGAAGATAACAATTTTGCACATGAACTTTTGCCGTGTTGCTGTTGCCACTCAGTAATTTATAGTTTGGCGATGTGGTAAAGCCTCAATTTGTAAAATTAAGACACAGCTAATGACAATAAAATAAAATGGTGGCTGTTGAGTGATACCAAATGGGTATCCTCAATGTGCTCCCCCCCCCCCCTCATTTAGAAACACTATATGGTTGACCGGTGTCCCTCAGGGCTCCATACTAGTATCTTTTCTGTTTTAGCTCTACATTAAATATCTTCGCTGAAAATAGCCGATCGACAAGCTCACAAAGTGTGTTGTGAGCTTGTAGATCTGATATTTTCAGCGAAGGTTTTCCCCAGAATACGGACGCTGGGGTTTAAGGGGTTAAATCAATGAAACTCTTCCATACGATTGCGTGGGGATGTTTACAAGAACAATCCCTCGCCTCTTGAAATGAGTTTCAAAACAAAAGCATTGCATTTCTTCTTCCAGGGAAGTGAGTCTTTACAACGGAGGTGTTGGGATACATGCGTGCCAGTGAGGTTAAAGCAGACATGTGATGGATTACAGACATATGTTTGGGGGAAGGAAAAGTATTTTCTCATGGTTCACCGCTCAGACCCAATTGCCTTCCTGCTGCACAAAAAGGGAGCTTTTTCTCACCTAGAGCTCCAGGTAGTCAGTGAATTTTGGAATAGGGGCTAAAGATTAATGAGGGCAAAATATTTTTTGTTAAATTTGATCATCTGTTCTTGTTGTAAAGCACGCATGCAGCTGTTCATGCTTTAATGTTTTGGAATGATTAAGGAACGTAGAAGGTTTGGTGTGGCTGAATTTAACTCAAATCTGCATTCAAAACATATATATAATTCAAATTAACTCTTTAACTGCCAGAGTATATACACAATTTAAAGGATGGTAGAGCAAATCCACCATTATTAATTAATATATTAATTCAATATATCAGTTCAAAATATTTTTGACCAATTATGCATTTCGAGCTGAGAAAGTATCAAACTCTTTGCCTTGCCAAAACTTTGAAGCCATATTTATTCACCAAAACATCTATCGCGACAGGTGCCCCTAGAATGGTGCCCCTTTCCAGTAACTAAAAGTCCCTGCACGAGTCATCCTTTGAAGTAGTGATTAGCACCTGAAGCCATGGCTCATAAAGCCACTGGCCAACACCCTGTCACCCCGGGGCCGTTACATTGTGAGGTGGAATGCAATGAAGAGCATGCATGACACCTACAGTATGGTTTGTTGTTGTATAGGTGGATCCATTAGAACAGTGCTTCTAAAACTTGTCAAGGACCCACAAATTGTATTTTATTTGTCCGCAGAGCGGCCCATCTGATCATATTTTGTGCCAGGTACCCCCATACAAGATTTGTGGGGAAAACAATGAAAACAATTTTTTTTGTCACATTGTTTTCTATTATGTTTTTGAAAATAGCAGATCTACAAGCTCACAACATGTTGCTTCGCGACATGTTGTGAGGTTGATACTGTAGATATACTATGTTAAAGTGGCTAAACTGATTTTTATGTTGTATTAACACATTTTAGTGGGGACCCGTGGAACCCCCTCAAGGACCCCTGGCGGTCCCCAGACCCCACTTTGAGAACCACTGCATTAGAACAGCAGCATACATCTGGGAAAATCAGCAAAATGGTTGCTACACTTCCACGGCCTGTTTCCTTGAAAGTATGTCGACCCCCCCCCCCCTCTCTCTCTCTCCCTGCTGTTGGTTTGTGGGTATTGGTTTCATCTGTTTTGGCAGAGCATAGGCCAGAACCACACCTGGAGGAAGATAAGGAGAGAGGCTTGTATCAAAGGTTTTAGGGCGCGATGCAGCTCCGGGCAGCATGTGGCCCCTGTGTGATACCAGAGCAGACGGGCAGAGGTCCAGTGACAGGTGACCTCCCTCTCTCAGCCGGTGGCTGTTTATATGCAGTGTTTCCTTTTTTATCGCGCCTCACCACAAGCAGGCCTAATTAACAGGGTGTTTTCATAGCGGTTGCAGAGTCCTAAGCAACAACCGCTACGCTGTGCTTTAATACCTTTAACACCGGCTACCCAGGTCCCTGAGACGCAAGCCAATTAATCCTAATATAATTAGAAAGTGGTGAGGTGCGGGAAAAAGTCAGATATTTGTATCAAAATCACAGGCTTTTCTCATCCCATCATCGTAGCTATCTCCTTCCTCGAGGTTTCTGTTGTAAGATACGAAAAGCACAGATTACCCCTTTGGCGTCGACTCAAGGATGTGTCCTCTGGTAGATGATGAAGCTCGCTAAGCTATTTTATAAGGTTTTTAGAATTATGCGGGGGGGTCAGGCCAAGGTTGCAGGGGGAAAATTACTAGGGCTGTGAAATGTGCTATTTACGCTGTGATCCATCACAAATTACGTGTGTCGGGATGCACTTTCAGTCAAGTCTCTCAAGTAAGCACGGCGGAGTAATGTGCATGGACATCAGCATCGGTCAGGAAATATTTGTCCAGTCAAACGTTAGGGGTGTCGAAGGAAAAAGTTACATTTAGCATAATCCTATATAATATGGTATACAGCACTTGAAAGTGCAGTCCTCAGTTCGCATGCACGTTTTACACGTCACAGTTCATGATCAGGGGGCTAGCAAAACTTTATTTACCTGTGTCTAATGTGTCAAAAAGTCATTTTGCCTGATGAAAACCTATATAGTCGAACATTTTACATTTTTTAGAGATGTGGGATGTGTAACTAATACACGACTTTGGGTAAAATGCATTATGTTGAACAAAATGTATGACGTCGCAAATCCTTCCTGGTTCTATACAAGGCTATGTAAGAAGGAAAGGATGTGCACACAATATAATTTTATTGAGGTATGTAAAGAGCACAGAGTAAGTTTCTGCCTGTGCCAGCTGTCACCGCGAGAGTGTCAACTTATTGACAGCCTGTCCACCAATTAGTTTGGATAGAATTATAAGCTCTCTAATCGTGGCTTTTTCATACATTTAAGCAGCAGTTGAGTTATTTTCACATACTTTTCAACACCTCCTTCTCCTGATAAAACAAGCGGGGAACATGTTGGCGTTCAGAGGTTTCAAAATGACAGAGGAGCTTCTAAAATTACAATTTAATTTAACCTTAGATTTGAAGAATTTCTTATACATTTTCATACATTTGTGGTTCAGTTAGGTTCAAGGCACTTTTCTAAATGTGCATTTGGAGACGAGTAAGTGTGAAAATGTATTCCCCCCTCCATTCTGTAGTTATAAGGTTCAAGGATACATTTTGTGTACAGTAAAATGTATTTTTTGTTTGACTCCTCAGAGTCAAAATAATGCTGCAGCATTAGTAATAATAATAAGAAATTGCAAAACAATTCCAAAAACTAAAACGCATATACTTTGCATATATTTTCTTTTCTTTTGAAGATGACAAAAGGTCATTTTAAACAGCATGTTTAGAATCAATCACAACGACATTGACCTTGTCCCCCATGAAGCCTCGGGGAGTGACGCTGTTCGTCCTGTTCCCCCTCTCCCACTGACAGCGCTCTCACCTCTCCTTGATTACAGTTCTACAGCTGCAACCCCCCCGCCCCCCGTGGGCCGCCCAGGCCCCTCCGTTCCTCCCGCCCGCCATGACTCAAGGTGTCACCTACATTTCACTTCCTGGGAGGAACCCGTCTCCCCCCCACCACCCCACACCCTGTCCCCGTCCCTCTACCAAGCCTCGTTGTCCCACAAGTCATTTATCATGCTGCTTTGGACTGCCATCCGCCCCCTCCTCCAGTGCAGCAAAAAAGCGTGACTTCTAATTAGACCTCCTAACTGTGAGGTTAAGAGCCAATTTCATGCACCATACTCTTGATAAATAGGCGACGGACCCTTTCGTTCCTTAAGGAGAAACCCCCCCCCCCCCACCCCCTCCTTCCTGACCAGACGTCAACCGTCTTCTTCAGGACACCCCCCTGCCATTTGGGTTGTCACAGGCAGTGGTGGAAGAAGTACTCTGACTATTTACTACTGCTTGCTAAAAGTAGCAATGCCACAATGTAGAAATACTGTTACAACAAAGTGTAAAAGGCCTACAATAAAATAAAATAAATCTACTTGAGTGCTAAAGTATTGGCATTGACATATACTTGCAGTACCAAATGTGTTTTAAACATAAATAAATATATATATATATATATATATATATATATATATATATATATATATATATATATATATATATATATATTATTTGCCAAATATTTCGAAAATAGCAGATCTACATGCTCAGTTGAAGTATAAAATAGGGCTTTATGCTTCGTTCACACCTAATAAAGCTGAACACAAAAAAAAAGCAGCTTCAAGGATGAGGTCTGGGGAGAAAAAAAGCACGCTTTTCTATTTACGCTTTTAAAAGCTAATTAAAAAAAGCTGATTTGCATAGAGATAACATTGAAAATAAAAGCTGATTCGTTGTTCAGCTTCCCTTTGGTGTGAACACAGCATCAGAGATAAATGTTTTGGCATAATATAAATATGCAAAGTAACTAGTAAGTAGTTTTTAAATAATTGTAGTGGAGTACAAAGTATAATATTTGCCTCTCAGATGAAGTGGATTAGAAGTATAAAGTATTTAAAAAAATGGAAATAATCAAGTAAAGTGTACCTCAAAATCCAACTTAAGCACATACTTTGTTACCTTCCACGACTACAGAGAGTCCTCTGCCATTTAGTTTGTCGCAGATTAATTCCTTTGCAACGTCATTTGTCTCTTAACCTGTCATCAAGAAATGGAGATAGAGAAAGGGAAAGAGTGATATGGAACTGTAGGTGTTTTCTTTCATGCAGTTCTGTTAGGGTCCCACGTTAGAAGTAGCCTGGTAAACCCCCTCCCTCCGGAAATCTCATTTGCATTTGATTTCAGGGAGGTCTGGGATTGCGCAGGGAGTAAGCATGCCCGAACACTGCGTGTCCGAACCAATCAGCGGCTGCTAGGGGCGGGATCATCCAATCAGCTGCCTAGTAGCTTGAAAAAAAGAAAAACTGTCTGTCATCGATTCTGCGACCGAAGTCTCAGATGGGAAGTAGGCTGTGAAACAAATGTGTGTCGCAAGCTTCTTCCATTTGACGGTGTCAGGTTACCTTAGAAGGTCAACACGCAGGAATTTTCGACATACAGTATGTGTACCATTTACAGAACTGCTGAAATAATTCCCTTATGATTTTTTATTTAGATACCATTTTGGCTCGAGTCACTTTGAACGCTTTCCCCTTGAAGCACATTCACACCGAAAACTTCCACACAAATAGAAAAACATCTACCCCAACACCGCCCGATTGCTCTCGTCTGCCCTTTTTTCAATTGATGATACAGATTCTTATTTCATAAGATTTATCGATGGCCTCGGCAGAATGTAAAACATGATCCAAAGAATACGGCCATCCGTTTTCCGCCGCTTCAGATAAGTAACGAGAGGCTGAATGAACGGACAGAACCCAGGCAATGATTAGCGCCTTTGACAAATGGCCACGCCTGAAGGCTGGTTGGGACAGAAGATTAATTACTGCCTTCAGTCGGGAAAAAGAAACATTGATACAAAGTGGGCTAAGTGAAGAAGAGGGATTTAATGGCACGGACAGGTTCGTATTCATTACAGAGTGGAGACATACACAACTGTCAACTGTGACAGTCTTGACAGTTTGACAAACCACGCAGGGTTGTGACGCATGGACCTGTATGTGTGTTTTGCAGGCTTTCTTTTCAAATATATTCTTAGCATTATGCCTCCGTGATAAGGGTTGGCATTCTTCAACTGTCATGGTAACTCAAGATAACATCATTGTCTCTCGGTCTCTCAATTCCTTCGTGGCATATATGTCACGTTAACATGCTCATTGGCATAACGTCAGCGGTGGAAGACGTATTTATTTTTAACTTAATTAAAATAGCAATAGCATGACGTAGAAACACTCTTGTTACAAACACTGTTACAAGTAAAAGCCATGTACTCAAAATGTTACTTGAGTAAAAAAAGAAAAGTTTTGGCAACAAAATATGCATTCAATGTACCAAAAGTGAAAGTACCGGTAGCTACTCATTGTGCAGAATATTCCCATTTCACATTAATTTGCAAATGTTCAAAATAAAGCTCACAACCCGTTGACGTGCCTTGAGCTAGTAAATAGCTCCATAAAGTAAGTTGTAACTAAAGTCGTCAAATAAGTAAAAAGTACAATATTTCCAAAAAATTAGTGGAGTAGAATCATAAAGTATTGAAAAAATGACATAGTCAAGTAAAAGTAAAAGTACCTGTACTTACATACAGTACTTCCACCACTCATCATGCTTATTGGCTTGCCCGGCATTCGGAAGAGTCCGACCACTCTATTATTTCTAATACATGCATACAAACAGAAGATTAATCCGTTGGCGCCATCTGTGAAGATGGTCCGCTGTTGGTCTGATGAATGTGATCTCTTCCTACAAAGTTGCTTTGACACCATGGATTGGCAAGTCTTTAGGGAAGCATCGAATGGGAATAGTATATCAGCATACAGACACGGGCATGTCAGTGATTAAAAAGTGCTAAGGCGAAAAACTTTTAAAGTGTGCCTAAATCAGAAGCCTTGGATTGATGCTGCGGTACGTGAAGCACTCAGGAGGAAGAGAATGTCCTCAGAAGTGCCATAAAAACTGCCAAAAGAGAGTATGGAGACAAAGTACATCGTCAACTGAGCGTATCCGACAGCCGGAGTCTTTGGTTTACACCAGGGGTCTTCAACGTTTTTCAGTCCATGGACCCATGGAACTGTAGGGTGCTGCGTTGCTGCTTGCTAGCAAGCCTGGCTATTTGGCCGACTGGTAACGTATGCGCCCATGGATCCAGCCATCTCTCCTCTCGCACTCCTCTTCACCTCCATCCCAGGCCTCGAAGGGACCTGAGACTGTCAACAGTCAACGGGAGTGGGGTATGTGCCAAGAATGACGTCATGTTACTGGATTGTACTGAACCGGAGGTGTGCAGGGGTTCTTTGAACAAGTTAACGCACATAAAGCACTTGGGCCGGAAGGAATTCCAGGCTGGGTGTTCAGAGCATCTTTACTTACTGACAATTGCAACCAAGCCCTCTCAGAGGGTAGAGTCCCTCCTACTTTAAACTAGCTACTATAATTCCATTACAGAAAAAAGAGCATTGTAACTGGTTGAAATGATTGGCACCCTGTAGCTCTCACCGCTATTATAGTGAGCAAATGTTTTGAGAAGCTCGTCAAAGAGATGATCAATAGCGGGCTGCTATTGATCATTAATGTAGGTCTTAACCCCGGCCTGTGCAGTGGCATTCTGCGCTGTTTGTCAGCGCAATGCCAGGTGCTGAGAATGGGCTCCTTGACCTCTGGCCCTCAACACAGGTGCTCCCGAGGGTTGTGTTCTGTTAAATTGTTGATGCTTTCATTGTTGCTGCAATGTCTAAGGACAACCAGTCAACCAGATCAAACTAATTTTACTCTGTTCAGCCTAACACAACACACGGCCATGCACCACCACCACAACACCACCACCACCAGAGACCGAGCTTCCTCGCTACTCCTACCCACCTTTATGAGCACTCATCGTGAGTATAGTAGCCACCGAAAAAAGCACATCTACAAAGCCAGCACGTGTGGTCCTTGACTAATGATATATTAACTTTGGCTAAGTCATAGTGACTTCACTATTAATTAACAGGAATGAATGATGACTTCATGATAAATTCATGATGAATTAATGTATGAGTTAATCTAAATTAAGTTAATTACTTGCAGGAATATGCCCATTATGAGGAAGTGTTTCCAGTTTAATTAACCGTAGAAGCTCATATTGACCATTTTCATGATTTATGTAGAACATGGCTGGGACCCTATATGATTACACAGTAAAATCCTCAATTTATCCATTTGCAACTCTGAGAGTGTGCAAATGTACACTCTCAGAGTTACAAATGAATAAATTAACCCTGAGGATTTTACTGCGTATGATACTGCATTGTTATGTGGGGAGTTGAGGTTAAATCAGGACAATTTGGCAGTGCAAAGCGTTGCTTGGAACGATATTTACATTTGTTTCCACATACTAATTGGATGTTATGTTTTTTTGCATAATCCTTTGAAGTGCGTTTGCAATTTCATCAGCTTGGAGAAGATCATGGATTTAGCTCCTTGTGCTAAAGCATTGAAATCACATTTCCACTCGTGGGTTGAGCCTCCACAAGTGATCACCTATGCAGAACTAATTTCACAAGACGCAGCCGGTGAATGTTTTGGCAGAGAAGCGAAGCGAGTCCTTTACAGTCTGCTGATTTAGTATTGGCATAACTATTATCCTATGGAATAATGCTGTCCCACGGTATAAATGACTGTCTTTGTCCATGCTGTCTGTTCGTCGCATACCGCTGTGGGCATGCAACGCCGAATTCAGGACAGGTCACGGATTAATTGCAACGGCGTGTACGTGAAGTCTGAAAAGCAACACCACTGCAACGTGGTCTTCAACTGGTTCATGCTTCTTGCAATTCAGAATGCAAAAAAAATAACAGCTTAGTTGTGGCATTGATATCTTTGCATTCTCTCCACTCAGCCTTGACCTCAACTCATGAGGAATGGTTTCAGCTCCAGCAAAGTGGCCTACTCTGGTTATACTCGGACAAGTTCCAGGTGTGAGATGTGCACAACTCATACAGCAGGGTGCTACTGATGTGATGCTTTTTGAGCTTGTAGATTGGCTAGTTTGTTCATTCATTTATTAACTCATTTTTATGTATTTATTTATTCATTCATTCATTTAATTTGAATTTGTTTGACATTTTGGGGACATTTTGAAAAGTTTTTGAATATCTTCGCCTGTAATAATATGCAAGGATGGCAGGTTGAAAGTGGTTAATACATTTGTTATTTTTTGGGGTGTTTCCTTTTTCGACATGACTTAATATGCAGGAGTTGATACATGCAAAACATGTGGCTGTAATGCATTTAAAAGCTAAGCTCACAAGGTGTAACATTGTATGTGTGTCAGTATGCAGTATGACCTGAGTTAGCATCCCCCAGCATCTATTCGCCCTGTTGTCACGTTGACCCTGAACAAAGAAGCCACACTTACAGTAAATGGGCGGTCTGGTAAGTGGTAATGTACTTTGATGATAACTCTGCTCTTTGATCCTTCTATGCCTTGTAACATCTGTTTGGATGATTCCTATTTCCTATTTTCAAGTTACATTCATGCTAATTCATTTCCATGAACCCATAGCTGCATGAAACCCATAACCTTAAACCTTTATTATTATTACGGGGCCAGAGCTCAGCTCTGGACCTGTCTTATTATTGTACGTATTCTGTTTCTGCCACTTTTCGCAGTTCTGGCTGAACCGTGCTGTCGCTTTTTACGAAACTCGGCCATATGGTAGATGGTCATGAAAAACTATCAAGAAACAAATCTCACAATCTTTCGTCAAAAGGTGGCGCTATAGCACTCAATTGAAAATGCCAACTTTGAACAGGTACAACTCATGCCCTGTTTGACCTACAGCCATAAAACTTCAATACACACATGCGTCTACTCATGATGAACAACTTTAACCCTCTGACTTTTGACCTATGACCTTTAGATCTCCCACCATTTTGAATTATATGAAAAACAGTTAAAACCTATCTCCTCCTGGGATTTTTGAGTAATCTGCACGAAACGTTTTACACATGAACTTTGGACCTATGCCGACAAACATGTGCAAAAGATTTTCCATAAGTGAAAAAATGAAGCTTTAATGAGCCAATGAATATTGCAGTTTTATGACAATTATTCATCTGTCCCTAACACATACATGCAGACTCACATTTCTTTGAAACTTTGTGTTAATGTTGAGGGTCATTCCAAATATTACTGAAACCAATCTTACTCCAATTGGTCAAAGGGGGGCGCTATAGCGATTTTTTGAAAGTGCAAACTTTAAACAGGCAAAAGTCATGCCTCGTTTGGCCGACAGCCATTAAACCTGCTTACACATGTGCCTTGACTCATGAGGAACACATGTATCACGTTGACCAGTAAGCTCCCCCCTTAGATTGTCCGCAATTTTGAGCAGTTTGAAAAACACTTAAACCCAGGATTTTTCAGCTATTTGCGTGAAACTGTATCATCTGTGTGATCTCCTTTTTCACAGGTTCTTGTCTGTTGGTCCAATGGCTTCTCCCTTAAACGTGTGCCTCACAACCTGAAGGTTGCCAGTTCAAGCCTCACTTGATGCGGACTTCATTAAAGTTGCATTGCACACAACATGATTGTGTCAATTAATACATGTGCAATTGTTAAACATAACCTGAAATACTTATTTGAGAGGGTATGTTTTTGCAATGTATGACATACTTCATTCTGAAAATAGCCGATCTACAATCTCAAAACTTTTCAGATAGCCACGTGTTTCTGAGTTTGTAGATCATCTGCTTTCACTGGTTCACTTTTATTTTCAACAGACAACCTCAGCCTGGTCAAAGCTATAGCACTATAGGTAATGTTGCAGCCCGTCAATCCGAAGGTTGAGGGTTCGATTCCTGTTAATGGCAATAGGTTGACACGTCCAATCAATCCATTCTGCTTCCATCCTTCTCTCTCTTCAATCTATTGTTTCCATGTCTCTCTCTCTTCAATCTATTCCGTTTCCATGTCTCTCTCTCCGCCCTTAGATTGTTCGCAATTTTGAGCAGTTTGAAAAACACTTAAACCCAGGATTTTTCAGTTATTTGCGTGAAATGGTATAATCTGTCTGACCTCCGTTTTCACTGTATCAGGTCTGTTGGTCCAATGGCTTCCCGCTTAAGTGAATGTTTCACAACATCAAGGTTGCAGGTTCAAGCCTCACTTGGTGGAGACTTCATTTAAAGTGCATTGCAAACTACAAGACTGTATTAATGAATACATATGCAATTGATAAAGATAACATGAAATGCTTATCTGAGAAGGTCTGTTTTTACAATGTATGACATACTTCATTCTGAAAATAGCCGATCTACAATCTCAAAACTTTTCAGATAGCAACGTGTTTCTGAGCTTGTAGATCGGCTGCTTTCACTGGTTCAGTTTTATCTTCAACAGACAACCTCAGCCTGGTCAAAGCTATAGCACTATAGGTAGTGTTGCAGCCTGTCAATCCTAAGGTTGAGGGTTCGATTCCTGTTAATGGCAATAGGTTGACACGTCCAATCAATCCATTCTGCTTCCACCTTTCTCTCTCTTCAATCTATTGTTTCCATGTCTCTCTCTCTTCAATCTATTCCGTTTCCATGTCTCTCTCTCCGCCCTTAGATTGTCCGCAATTTTGAGCAGTTTGAAAAACACTTAAACCCAGGATTTTTCAGTTATTTGCGTGAAATGGTATCATCTGTCTGACCTCCGTTTTCACTGGATCAGGTCTGTTGGTCCAATGGCTTCCCGCTTAAGTGAATGTTTCATAACATCAAGGTTGCCGGTTCAAGCCTCACTTCGTGGAGACTTCATTTAAAGTGCATTGCAAACAACAAGACTGTATTAATGAATACATATGCAATTAATAAAGATAACATTAAATGCTTATATGAGAAGGTATGTTTTTGCAATGTATGACATACTTCATTCTGAAAATAGCCGATCTACAATCTCAAAACTTTTCAGATAGCAACGTGTTTCTGAGCTTGTAGATCGGCTGCTTTCACTGGTTCAGTTTTATCTTCAACAGACAACCTCAGCCTGGTCAAAGCTATAGCACTATAGGTAGTGTTGCAGCCTGTCAATCCGAAGGTTGAGGGTTCGATTCCTGTTAATGGCAATAGGTTGAGATGTCCAATCAATCCATTCTGCTTCCATCTCTCTCTCTCTTCAATCTATTATGTTTCCATGTCTCTATCTCTCAATTAATGCATGTGCAACTGTTAAAGGTAACATGAAATGCTTCTTGGAGAGAGTATGTTTTTGCAATGTATGACAAACTTCATTGTGAAAATAGCCGATCTACAATCTCACAACTTTTCAGATAGCAACGTTTTGTGAGCTTGTAGATCGGCTACTTTCACTAGTTTTCGTTCCGAGGAGACACAAAAATGCCTTTATTGGTAAATGGTTTGTGAACCAGTGATCTAGAGTAGTTCGGGACACAGAGGCTTGGTTCATAATGGACGGAAATACTTATAAATATCAACAGACACTACCAGTAATTGTGTCAATTAATACATATGCAATTGATAAAGATAACCTGAAATGCTTATTTGAGAGGGTATGAAGTATGTATGACATACTTCATTCTGAAAATAGCCGATCTACAATCTCAAAACCTTTCAGATAGCAACGTTCTTTCTGAGCTTGTAGATCGGCTGCTTTCACTGGTTCACTTTTATCTTCAACAGACAACCTCAGCCTGGACAAAGCTATAGCACTATAGGTTAGTGTTGCAGCCTGTCAATTCGAAGGTTGATGGTTCGATTCCTGTTAATGGCAATAGGTTGAGATGTCCAATCAATCCATTCTGCTTCCATCTCTCTCTCTCTTCAATCTATTATGTTTCCGTGTCTCTCTCTCTTCAATCTATTCCGTTTCCATGTCTCCCTCTCTCTCTCTCTTCAATCTATTCCGTTTCCATGGCTCTCTCGCTCTCTCTCTCTCTCTCTCTCTCTCTCTTCAATCTATTCCGTTTCCATCTCTCTCTCTCTCTCTCTCTCTCTCTCTCTCTCTCTCTCTCTCTCTCTCTCTCTCTCTCTCTCTCTCTCTCTCTCTCTCTCTCTCTCTCTCTCTCTCTCTCTCATTCACCAGGTCAGGTCTGTTGTTCCAATGGCTTCTCGCTTAAGTGTGTGCCTTAAAACCTCAAGGTTGCCAGTTCAAGCCTCACTTGATGCAGACTTCATTTAAGTTGCATTGCACACAACATGATTGTTGCGAACGCGGAAGGAGGCCTCCGACCAAGTGGAGCTTACTATATCATCGTGCTTGGGTTGTGTGTGTGTGTGTCTGTCCCTTATTTATGGTCTTTCCGTGTGTGTTCACGCTCTCATTGGCTCGCGCCCCCATGTGACTCGAAACTCCGTGCTGAAATGCCAGCAGCTGCACTGCCTTTATACAGCGTGTGTTCACGCTCTCATTGGCTCGCGCCCCCATGTGACTCGAAACTCTGTGCTGAAATGCCAGCAGCTGCACTGCCTGTATACAGCCGGCAGAGTGCGGCAGAGTGCACTACTACAGTGTGGTTGAAATATAGCAGCCTCAGTCAATCTGCGTTCGCTTCCAGCGTTCGCGCGTCTTACTTGTGTCAATTAATGCAAGTGCAATTGTTAAAGATAACCTGAAATGCTTATTTGAGAGTATGTCTTTTCAATGTATGACATACTTCATTCTGAAAATAGCTGATCTACAATCTCAAAACTTTTCAGATAGCAACGTGTTTCTGAGCTTGTAGATCGGCTGCTTTCACTGGTTCAATTTTATCTTCAACAGACAACCTCAGCCTAGACAAAGCTTTAGCACTATAGGTAGTGTTGCAGCCTGTCAATCCGAAGGTTGAGGGATCGATTCCTGTTAATGGCAAAAGGTTGAGACGTCCAATCAATCCATTCTGCTTCCATCTTTCTCTCTCTTCAATCTATTATGTTTCCATGTCTCTCTCTCTTCAATCTATTCCTTTTCCATGTCTCTCTCTCCGCCCTTAGATTGTCTGCAATTTTGAGCAGTTTGAAAAACACTTAAACCCAGGATTTTTCAGTTATTTGCGTGAAATGGTATCATCTGTTTGACCTCCGTTTTCACTGGATCAGGTCTGTTGGTCCGATGGCTTCCCGCTTAAGTGAATGTTTCACAACAGCAAGGTTGCCGGTTCAAGCCTCACTTGGTGGATACTTCATTTAAAGTGCATTGCAAACAACAAGACTGTATTAATGAATACATATGCAATTGATAAAGATAACATGAAATGCTTATCTGAGAAGATATGTTTTTGCAATGTATGACATACTTCATTCTGAAAATAGCCGATCTACAATCTCAAAACTTTTCAGATAGCAACGTGTTTCTGAGCTTGTAGATCGACTGCTTTCACTGGTTCACTTTTATCTTCAACAGACAACCTTAGCCTGGACAAAGCTATAGCACTATAGGTAGTGTTGCAGCCTGTCAATCCGAAGGTTGAGGGTTCGATTCCTGTTAATGGCAATAGGTTGAGATGTCCAATCAATCCATTCTGCTTCCATCTCTCTCTCTCTCTTCAATCTATTATGTTTCCATGTCTCTCTCTCTCTTCAATCTATTCTGTTTCCATGTCTCTCTCTCTCTCTCTCTCTCTCTCTCTTCAATCTATTCCGTTTCCATGTCTCCCTCTTCAATCTATTCCGTTTCCATGTCTCTCTCTCTCTCTCTCTCTTTTGAGGGGCGGCCATAGCTGAGTGGTTAGTGAGCCAGCCTAGGGAGCCAGAGGCCCTAGTTGCCCCAGGTACGATTCCAGGCCAGGCCAGCAAATGAAATTTGTCCCAGAGCAAGACTCTTAACCCCTAATTGCTCACAGGCCCTCATTGGAAACAAGACCGCAAGGACTTTCATGAACGGACCTGTTAAAGGAATTATCCTTATCTATTCCGTTTCCATGTCTCTCTCTCTCTCTCTCCGATCTACAATCTCACAACTTTTCAGATAGCAACGTGTTTCTGAGCTTGTAGGTCGGCTGCTTTCACTGGTTCACTTTTATCTTCAACAGACAACCTCAATCTGTACAAAGCTATAGCACTATAGGTAGTGTTGCAGCCTGTTAATCCAAAGATTGAGGGTTCGATTCCTGTTAATGGCAATAGGTTGAGATGTCCATTCAATCCGTTCTGCTTCCATCTCTCTCTCTCTTCAGTCTATTATGTTTCCATGTCTCTCTCTCTCTCTTCAATCTATTCCGTTTCCATGTCTCTCTCGCTCTCTCTCTCTTCAATCTATTCCGTTTCCATGTCTCTCTCTCTCTCTTCAATCTATTCCTTTTCCAAGTCTCTCTCTCTCTTTCTCTTCAATCTATTCAGTTTCTCTCTCTCTCTCTTTATCTTCAATCTATTCCGTTTCTCTCTCTCTCTCTCTCTCTCTCTTCAATCTATTCCGATTCTCTCTCTCTCTCTCTCTCTCTCTCTTTCTCTTCAATCTATTCCGTTTCTCTCTCTCTCTCTCTTTCTCTTCAATCTATGCCGTTTCTCTCTCTCTCTTTCTCTTCAATCTATTCCGTTTCTCTCTCTCTCTCTTTCTCTTCAATCTATTCCGTTTATCTCTCTCTCTCTTCAATCTATTCCGTCTCTCTCTCTCTCTCTTCAATCTATTCCGTCTCTCTCTCTCTCTCTATCTCTGTCTCTCTCTCTCTCTCTCTCTTTCTCTTTCTCTTTCTCTTTCTCTCTCTCTCTCTCTCTCTCTCTCTCTCTCTCTCTCTCTCTCTCTCTATTCCCTGGCCCCGCTTATCGCTGCTTGCAGCTATATTTATTATTATTATTATTATTATTATTAGAACTAGCTCTGGATATGAATGTGAAAGAAAAACAGTACTCTAAAATTAGCCGACAATAATGAATCATTGTCAAAATCTTCTTTATGTGGTTTCTGACAACCATCTCACACCCGCAGATGAAAAAAAAAGGGATTGCAGACTTAGTAGAGCGTGAACATTGGCCTAATGCCTTTTTGATTGAAGTGATAGACTACTTGTTAGATGTACTTCAATCTGCAGAGTACTTCAACCACCTAATGGCTGCTGTAGATAGCAGGAAAATCTGGCAGTTTTGCTTAACTCACAACACGCTGGCTAGTTTCATATCAAACAGCAGATCTACAAGCTCACATCGCGTTGTGATACGACGTGGTGTGAGAGTGTAGGTCAGCTATTCTTTTGTGCGCGACACCATTGTGCAACGGAGCATATATTAGGCATGATGTCAACTGATCAGATGTCGCCTAAATCAGGTTTAACTCGAACTCAACTCTGTTTTAACCACAAAACGCCCATTTCTTTTGTGAGGACCAGGACAATTGTCCTCACATAACGTCTATTTCTCACACACACACGCACACGCACACACGCACGCACGCACGCACACACACACACACACACACACACACACACACACACACACACACACACACACACACACACACACACGCTATTTACATAGCTCCAACGTTACGGTTTATACAGTCCCGTACATAGGCTCAGAAAACCAATAGAGAATGTGCCTTGTGTAAATGTGCAACTGGCGCTGGCGTCCCAGATAGTCACTGAGTTGACGTCAGTACTGCGTCTGAGTGTCCTCTTTTTATCTGATGTTGGCTCTCTGCTCACTCCTGTTTGTCTTCTCCTGCTCTGATTTGAGCAGGCTGAACAGCCAATCACAGAGGAGAGCTCTCCCTCACCCACGACCTCCACCGATCCAGCCCAATCAGTTTAAATGAACTAGGTCTGCAACTATCGATTACTTCCTTAGTGATCATTCAATCGATTTCTTATTTCGATTAATCGAATAATCGAGAAGAGCATTATTCTTTATATAATTGCGCACTGTTTCCCAAACTATGGGTCGGGACTAATTTGTGGGTCGCGGACACATTTTTATGGGTTGTGAGCTTGGGGGTAACTGTAACGGAATACTTTTTTGGGTAACGGAGTAACCTAATGCGTTATTTTTGCAATTAGAGTACTCGGTTACTTAGTTTCCTTTTCCAAATTATTGGCGTTACTTCGTTACATTTAAGACTTGTATTTTTTGCCACGAAGGAAAAGAAAAATCCATCCGACGCATTTGCGCTGTTTCCTGAACAATGAATGAGCTTGTCTGTCTCTGTCAAGGGAGACTTGCATGGTCCCGGGTGTTACACAGAAATCGGTGTCCAGGCCAGGAGTACTCTGTGGTGATTGCGTAAGCAACGGTCACCACTTTTGATGTGACACACGGGCCGGCTGACGGCTGGTCTTGTTTTTATTACATTAATTTGCCGCACCGAGATTGAGAGAAGACAGAGAGGTTGCCCTTTAGTACAGTCGTTGAAGTATTCACACTAGTTTTGGATTTATTGGTGAAAGGAGGAGATGTACAATGCTGGTCAACTCCGGTAGGCTTGCTTTTGATTTGATTTGATTTTGGTAAGAGATATACTGTACAAGTAAAATCCTTCACACTATAACTTAAACCCAGGATAACTCATTAAAGCATAAGGAAACACTTGTTTCCAATGGTGCAGCTGCACTCTTGATTTTATGTTTATCAAACTTCCTCGCAGAGGGGTTTTAATCGTCGGTAACGCAAACATAATCTAACAAGTTACTTTCCTCAGAAGGTAATCCTGTAACGTAATGGAATACTTTTTAATGGCGGTAATCCTGTAACGTAACGAGTACTTTTAAAAGTAACGTTGCCCAACACTTGCTCGTGAGTAAATATCAAAGTAAATCCAACATACAACAACAATAAAATATATATATTGTTTTCAAAAGATCCAACATTATGAATAAAATAGTACATTTAAAAACAAAAATCTAAGAAATTCCATTAAAACATTTAGAAATGGAAATAAGAGTATGAAATGATCTGAGATTTTGGTTCCAGAGTTTACTGCTACCTGGAATTATTGTCCCTGTAGTTTTACAAACTACTGCTTTGGAATCATGCTGCTCAGCGGTAACAGCAATGGCTGGTGTGCTAGTGTGTCTTCTTCTTCTTCTTCTTATCATGGGTGTGCAATCCATCCAGGCACTCAAAATCATTGTTATTACACTTTTCGCTATTCACATAGGGATGCAGAAATACATCCATACAAATATTTTGCCGCATAACTCAATAAGCTTCCGCTGTACCATGACTCTTAGGCCGTACGTGTTTAATGGTTCCAGTGACAGGACAGATAAAGCACAGAGTCAATGAAAGGGGAATACTGTACAGTACAAGATAAGATAAGACAATTTCAGAGGATAAATTGGATTGTTACTGTAGGCAGCGGCAGCAGCTCACAAATAGAGACAGCCGCCCCCAGAGAAACAGGGCAAAAGCTCAAAAGCCCTAAATAATTCAAGTCTTAGACAATGATTCAATTTGGCGCGTTCAATGCGATAGAGCAGCAGTGGTGCTCAACCTTTTCGAGATCAGCGCCCACCTGAAAATGTCAAAAGCTGCCGTGTTAAGTGGTCAGATGGGTGGGCCGCGTGAGTTTTCAGCGAATGTTTTTATTTTTTATCCCACGATTTTGTAACCCCATTTTTTACACCCAGTGCCAATTGTCTATGTAATCCTGGGCACTACCTTCCCTCTGCCAACCTAGGGAGGCCAGGGCCGAGCTCATGCCTCCTTCAATGCATGAGAGCCAACTGACCTTCTTGTCACCTGACAGGGAAGAGTTTCCCTGGTTGGACGTAATGTGTGGAAAGAACACGTTATTCCAACCAGCGAATGTTTTAATGGCGAATCAATCGATTGGGTTCCGACTTGGATCAATGGAACTAACATAGAACATTTTCAGTTCGTATTTATTGGTACAGTATGACTTTTTAATATTAAAATGTTTTATATTACCATCAAGTTAGTGTTTTGCCAATTATTTGGGGGTCCACTTGCAATATCCTCACGGCCCACAGGTTGAGAATCCCTGCGATAGAGTACTCCAGCACTGTCTAGTGGCCCCTGTTGCGTTGTCATGTTCAGATCCTAGCAGGTGCGTGGCAGAGGTCTTGGTTTAAACGATAACAGCCTATTTGCCATGTGGCTGACTTTGGCGGTTTGGGGGGGACCAATTGAATTTTATCTCTGGTGCCCAGCTATTTGCAGATCATTACACGGCGAGTGCAAGCCCTAGATTGCCACTGGAGCGAATTCGGGCCTCGCGCCGGCATGTTTACTCATTCATTTATTTATGCTATTCAAATCTCAACGCCGTTCGCTGTTCATTTGGTTCAAGGTTGTTGCGTTAGGGAGTGGGGGGGTAGAACTAGCAGCACATTCAGTGCCAGCTTGCTTCATTCTCGGTTGCTTGGCAAGCTGCTCTCGAGCACCCACACCACGTTGCTGTCCTATAAAATGTTAATTTGTGAAGTGTGACGTAGCGGGGACGAGGGACGGCAGACTGGGCTGCCAAAACACGCGGAGGTGCCAGGTTTTTCGGTGAGGAGGAGAAGGCCAAACACAGACGCCGATGCAGACGGTGCACCGTTGCCGCTGTTTGGATCGGCCCCGCCATGGACCAGCTGCTTTCTCACAGTAGAGTCAGATGCTCGGCATGTAACAGCTCTGGCGTGTACAGGAGCTGCTACAGGAGCTCTCACTGAACTGATATTTCACTCTGAGGAGGGAGGGAGGGGGGTGGGGTGGAGAGAGAGAGAGAGAGAGAGAGAGAGAGAGAGAGAGAGAGAGAGAGAGAGAGAGAGAGAGAGAGAGAGAGAGAGAGAGAGAGAGAGCACTTTCATTTTGAGTTATTGTCCACTCTGGATGTTTTTTTTTTCTTTATATCGAAGCATTTGACTGCTAACTTTAGCTTTGCTACAGAGATTTAAGGGAAACTACAAAAACAATTCAACATAAATACTGGGTTCCAAGAAAGTGCCCACTTAAGCCCTATTTCAAAACACTGCACTGAAAAATAAAATGGTCTAATGGGTCAAATTGACAGGACAATGCCTTAACGTGAGGAATGGAGGGCTCTGAATGGCATAAGTGCTCACATGGAGGGCTCTGAATGGCATGGCCATTGGGTGGAAGGAAGTCCAACCCTCCGCTGGCACATGCACGTGCACACATAGACATGAAAGGGGGCTTGAGCCCCTGCCCTTTTACCTGTTGGTAAAAAAGGTGCCCTCTCCAGACCATGAATGCAGCATTTGTATTTTGTTGTTTTCTTGTGTCATGTCAAATGTGTGTACTGTTATATGTTGCATACATGGCTGTTGGGTCGCAAGACAAATTTCAGTGCAAACTGACAATAAAGTATTATCGTATCGTATTATCGTATCGTATTTATTATGGTGAAAAGGCAGCATTCAAGGCTAAGAGAATTGCCCCTTTCTTACTCTCTAAACGCTGCATCTCCAGTAAAGCTTGAGTATACCTAATTGAGCACTGTGTCACGCATAGAATTATAGCCGATCTACAAGCTCACAACGCGTCCCAGCGCGACGCATTGTGAGCTTGTAGATCGGCTATTTTCGGTACGCGATACAGCGTGCAACGAAGTATATGTCCAATCGAAACCTATAACCCTGCCGGGCGCACGCACTCACATGTCCATTGTCCATTCAACGAGAGCAGACGCACACAGAGACTTAGACTTAGACTTAGTTCCTCCCGTTCCTATTGGAACATTGGGCGACGAGTCTTCTCCATTTACTCCGGTCTCTGGCGACCCTTCTTGCTCCGTGCCAGCTGACACCCATCTCGCTTAGGTCTTCCTTAGCTGTCTGTCTCCATGTCTTCTTTGGCCTCCCTCTCTTCCTCTTTCCACCTTCTGGCATCCAGTCCATTGCCACACTTGCCGGTCTCTCTCTTGGTAGTCGGAGTACGTGTCCAGCCATTCTCCTTCTCCTTTCATCGACGATGACAGACAGTGGTGCTACCCCTGCCCTTCTCATCACCTCCTCATTGGTGATGTGGTCTCTCCATGAGATCCTCAGGATGGATCTGAGGCATTGTCGGTGGAAGACATCCAACTTGTTGGTGGTGTTGGCTGTTTTCATCCATGTCTCACAGGCGTAGGTCGCTGTTGGGATGACCACTGACATGTAGAGGCGTAGCTTGGTGGCCGTAGTGATGGTTTTAGACGACCAAATGTTGCGGAGCCGTTGAAACACTCCTGCAGCTTTTCCAACTCGGTTATTGACGTCTTTCTCCACGTCTCCTGTGTTTGAGATGTTACTTCCAAGATACGTGTTGTCAACATATTCTATGTCATGTAGGCCTATAGTGAGTGATGGAAGGTGTTGGTATTGTCCAATAGTCATGGCCTTTGTCTTTTCTTGACTTATCCGTACACACAGAGAAGCGCAGACAATCAGTGATCCGTCTTAATTTGAGACAGATAGGCAGTAGGTATTTGTGGACGAAAAATAATTATACTGTTCATTTCCTCTCTCTCTCGCTCTTTATCTAATAAAGCCTTAGATAAAAACTCTCGTAGATGTATTTAATTGATTTTAACATGTTTTATCTCTACGAGAGTCTTATCTACCTACTACGCCCCCAGATTGCTGTGGAATGTCAGCTCCAAAGACCGAACTTCTCCAAACATGCTAAATATAAGGTGCTTACCCGCTTGCCCCAAATGTTAACTCGGTGTAAGGCGTGTTTGTGCAATGTATTAGTCCATATCTTTCAATAAATAAGTGTTTTAATCCCGTCTGTGGCCAATTCTGTCGGAGGTTCCCAATGGGCGGTGGTGACGGGGTGCATCCGGTAAAATCCGGAATTACACTCAATGTAAACAGGAAGTAAACTGGAAAATGTCGTTCGGCCACAGACGGGAACAAAACACTTCTTTATTGAAAAATATGGAGTAATACATTACACAAACACAACGGACACCGAGTTAACATTTGGGGCAAGCGGGTAAGCACCTTACATTTAGCATTTGTACATGTTTGGAGAAGTACGGGCTTTGGAGCTGACATTTCAGGGCAATCTAGGGGGGGGGGGGGTAGATAAGACTCGTAGAGATAAAGGATTTCAAAATCGATAAAATACATCTACGAGAGTCTTTATCTAAGGCTACTTAAATACTTAATAATTGAAACTGCTCATTTTACTTTGTTAACCAGTAATTTAAGGCTATACTGGATTGTTAGGGCAGGCTGGGTGGTTGTTGTGGCTGTTCTGGCAAAGATAGTTTTTTTTGTCAATGTGATCAGGGCAAGAAGGTTGTGTCCCACTGTTGTAGAGTAATATGCTGAATTGCTCATAGATCATCAGTGACAGTAACCTTTTGTGTGAATATTGTTCATGTTTGTGGAGTTATTTTTTCAGTATAACCCTCGATTCATAGTGTTAATTTAAAATGAGATATTCCTCTAAATCTGGGTAGAAATGTAAAAAAAAAAAGACATCATCCGGCCGGCGCCCCTGCCTCTTCAAATCCCTCTGCACGTCTCTGCGCTGTTATATCAAGCTCAGCTTCTCTGTGACTGTAGACTCTGTTCTCCTACAGCATAGAGACACACGGCCGGAAGCGGAAGGCCTACAAATCCACGCCCACTTTTGACACTCGGGGTCCGTTAGAACGATGAACTGCAGCTCTCAATGCATTCTCTATGAGAGGCATTGTAAAATACCGTCATTTCACTGGTTAACTACTGAGGCTGTAGCGATTTTTTTTGTGTTCTAATAATCTGTCCCATTTGTTTAATTTGTCCTTTTTAATCTCCCATATCTTTCATCTCGATATACTACCCACAATATACTATAATATACTCCATCAGTATGTCAAAACTAAAAACTATTTACTCTTTTTTCAAAAACACGTCAAACACGTCATTGGCACGTTGCGCCATAGCGGTAAAACACGTGAAACACGTCAATGGCACTCAATGAGTTAAGTACTGTGCTTAAGTATCATTTTGAGGTATTTGTACTTTACTTGAGTATTTCCAATTTCCAACACTTCTACTTCTACTCCACTACATCTCAGAGGCAAATATTGTACTTTTACTCCACTATTTGAAAACTTTAGTTACTTTGTAGATTTTGAGTATTATTACAAAACATACATTAACCACTTCAGCCCTACATTTCAGCCATTTGAAAATAGCAGATCTACAAGCTCACAATGCGTCGCGATGCGACGCATTGTGAGCTTGTATATTTTCAAAAGATTTGTACACACTTGAAAACTTGAAATGGGACATTGATTACTTTTACTTTTGATACTTTAAGTACATTTTGATGCCAATACTTTTATACTTTTACCTAAGTACATTTTGAATTCCGGACTTTTACTTGTAACAGAGTATTTCTACATTGCAGTATTGATACTTTTACTTAAGTAAAAAAATTTAGTACTTTTTCCATAGTGACATGTGACAGCACGTGGATTGAGTGCTGTACTGAGGGAAAAAAAGAAACAAAAGGGTTCCCGTGGGACCCCAAATGACACACTTCCTTTGCTGGGGCGTTCAGGACCGCCTCTCAGCTTCTTTTTTTTACATATCGCTATCGGGTGGAAACCTTGTATGTCCAACTATTGTAAAAAAAAAAAAAAAGTGTTACATAGCCAATTGTGGCGAGTTGACCGCTCATAACGCCTGCAGGGATATGCATGCATGCAAATAAATGAAAGGGGACATTTTCCATCAGCACAAAAGAAGAATCTTTCACAGCAAAAAATAGAACATATACAACAGGCTTGTCCTATAATCTCATGTGGTTCCCTGAACACCTCAAATGGTGTTAAAGCACAACGAGTTTGCCAAGCGTCTGTTATGATATAGCTGCCAAGAGACTTCTGAAATATGTTGATGTTTTTAAGCACTTATGCCTACATCCCAGAGATAGAGACTCTCACAGCACAACAGGAGGGCCCTGGATGGAGTCTACACAAGAATGCTATGGTGTCACATGGACGGACCACATCAGATCTGTGGTCCTCTACGGGGACCTACCACGGGTCACAGACAAAGTCAGAGAGAGATGGATGAGGCTGGCAGGGCACTGCGTCAGGCACCCGGAACTAGTGGCAAGAAAACTGACACTGTGGGAGCCAACCCAGGGCAAAGCCAGGAAAGGCAAGAAGCGCACCACCTATACGGAGATGCACTGCTGTGTGTCACCTTAGCAAACAACACTGTAGAGCTCCAGACCCTGATGTTAGATAGGAGAGTGTGGAGAGCGATTCAGGAGTCCCGAGTTGGTGTTGGCTTGACCACATCGCATCGCATCGCATCCAATCCCATCCCATCCCATCCCATCCCATCGCATCACTTCTTTTCTTTTCTTTTCTTTTCTTTTGTTTTCTTTTCTTTTCTTTTCTTTTCTTTTCTTTTCTTTTCTTTTCTTTTCTTTTCTTTTCTTTTCTTTTCTTTTCTTTTCTTTTCTTTTCTTTTCTTTCATAAAACAAAAATATTTCTTGTGAGGACCAGGAAAACTGTCCTCACAATGTCTACTTCTCACATTCTGGTACTTGTGGAGACATTTGTCCCTCACAAGTATAGTAATATGAGTGCACACATGCACGCCCGCCCACACGCACGCGCACGCATGCAAACGCACACTCACTGACTCACACACACACACACACAAAATAACAAAAACATCTGAAGACTTGGCTTCGCATTACCTGAGCCATTTCAAATTTGGTAAAAATAAATGTTCACATCACTGAATGTTTGGAATTGGAGCAGTCAGTCTCTCACCATCTTTAATCCAAGCTTACTGTTCTACCCGGTCTTTGAAAAGGTTTGCGCATCAACACACACACACACATCTTTATAGATGCTCATGCATACATATACGTATAATGCATTTCTACACAGACATCAATGCACAGAGGAGTCTACAGCCATGATGCATCGTAAACATAGAGATCACACACATGCATAGATGCATACAGTAGGCCTATCTTCATAAATAAAATAAGCACACATGCACACACGCAACAGTGCCGAAGAGTAGCTGGTCACAGACGGACGGACGGACGGACGGACAAACTTTTCTCCTGAGACCCTCATCCCAACTACATACCGTTGTTTACATATTTATGAGGAATACGTGGAGGGATATTTTAAGTGAGCATATGGGTTCATATTTGTGTATTGCATGTGACGTTTGGGGATGTTTACATGTATCTACCGGTAAGCATAATCTAATATCACTGTTATATGCTTGCATATATGCAGTTGAACTTCTCAGCCTAGAGAGCTTAGTAGTATTATTTGTTCATTAATGATGTTTTGTTCTCTTTAGTGTCTACACTGCCTTGCTGCTGCTGGTCTAGAGTAGACACTCACCTGTCACTCACCTGAGGTTGCCCCTCCCTGTCTCAGCTGTGTGTCATTCCTGATTAGGACCCAGGCTATAGACGAATCCACAGGCGCGCTGCCTGTAGCTGCCTGTAGGCGGCCATTGCTGCGGTGTCGCGTCCGCGGAGCGTTGACACCGCAGCAATGGCTGCGCCCAGTGAAGCGCTCCGTGGATTCGTGTATAAGGAGCTGTTGCCAGCTCCCATGATCTCCCCAGCACCCCAGCAGAGCACATGTGTTACTTGAACCCTTTGTAGTTTTGACTTTCTTTCTTTCAGTTCGGATGGGCTGGTTGTAAGTATGGTTTGGCGTATTTAATGTATGTGTTAGTTTAGTTTAGTTTTAGGTTTTGGTAGTTTATGGGAGTCTGGTGAGGCGACGGGCACATAGTAGTCAGGGTACTTAAGTCCGTTTTTATGTTAGAATCGTTCACTTTGTGATACAAGCGCCAAATTTGGTATGAACAATGCCTAGGACCTACTTTTGAAAAAAAAAACAATATGGCTGCCATTTTCCAAAATGGCTGCTGGCGAAAGACATTTTATGTGTATTTTGACCTGGATTGTGATTGGATTTTGATTATTTTGGTATCAACATATAGTTTTGACTCCCCCCACCCCCTCCCCCCGTTATCCACGCGGAAAAAAACCAATATGGCTGCCATTTTCCAAAATGGCTTCCGGCAAAAGACATTTTATGTGTATTTTGACCTGGATTGTGATTGGATTATCCAATTTTTATTATTTTGGCATCAGAAAATAGTTTTGACTCCCCCCCGCCCCCTCCCCCCGTTAGCCATGCAAAAAAAAACAATATGGCTGCCACTTTCCAAAATGGCTGCTGGCAAAAGACATTTTATGTGTATTTTGACCTGGATTGTGATTGGATTTTGATTATTTTGGTATCAACATATGAGTTTTTACCCCCCCCGCCCATGTCTGGATCACAAATTGTTCTAATCGTCACATTTGCAGGCACGGCCAAAGCGGTAGCACTTGCATCTACCACGACGTTCAGTCTTGCACCGGCTTTTGTCAGTTGTTCACAAATCTGGGCAATTGGTAGAGTGTCATCCATGCTACTTGCCAAATGTCATCTTCTGCTCGCCATCCCCAGCTGACAGGGCTCTCTGTATGCATTTGACCTACAGTTGCCTGGCTTCAGACACGGGCAACTTGATAAGTGGCATGCTTCACATGATGTGCAAGAGATGCCCTTGTAGGTGGAATGGCATCATAGGACCTCTGAGCTAAAATCTTGCATCATCAACCTTCTTGTCAAGCACTGTTACTGGTGGGTATTGACTGAGCTTCTGGAAGACATGAGACACTTCAGGCCACACTTGCCGGGTTTGCCATGCTGTCTTTTTGCCTTGACACGACATCACATCCAGTGAAAGTGTGAAAGAAAAGGATGCCAATGGATTTTTCAGGGCCTAGATTCTTCACTAAATCGTGAACTGGTAACCAACAACAATACAGTACAGTGCAGTACAGTGCTGTTCAATAACAATACAGTACAACACAGTACAGTACAGTGCTGTTCAATAACAATACAGTACAACACAGTGCAGTACAGTACAGTGCAGTACAGTACAGTACAGTACAGTACAGTGCTGTTCAATAACAATACAGTACAACACAGTGCAGTACAGTGCAGTACAGTACAGTACAGTACAGTACAGTACTGTGCAATACAGTACTGTGCTGTACAATAGCAATACAGTACAGTACAGTGTTGTTCAATAACAATACAGTACAACACAGTACAGTACAGTGTTGTTCAATAACAATACAGTACAACACAGTACAGTACAGTACAGTGTTGTTCAGTTACAGTACAGTACAGTACAGTACAGTACTGTGCAATACAGTACTGTACTGTGCTGCACAATAGCAATACATTACAGTACAGTACAGTACAGTACAGTACTGTGCAATACAGTACTGTGCTGTACAATAGCAATACAGTACAGTACAGTGTTGTTCAATAACAATACAGTACAACACAGTACAGTACAGTACAGTACAGTGTTGTTCAATAACAATACAGTACAACACAGTACAGTACAGTACAGTACAGTACAGTACAGTACAGTGTTGTACAGTACAGTACAGTACAGTACAGTACAGTACAGTACAGTACAGTACAGTACAGTACAGTACAGTACAGTACAGTACTGTGCTGTGCTGCACAATAGCAGTACAGTACAGTACAGTACAGTACAGTACAGTACAGTACAGTACAGTACTGTGCTGTACAATAACAGAACAGTACAGTAGAGTAAAGTACAGTGCTGTACAATAACAGTACAGTACTGTTTTGTAATGTGTTAGTTTGTCCTGTTTTAAGTGGTTACTTAGTTTTTACTTTACTGTTGTGTTCGTTTTATTTTGTCATAACGTTTCCTGTCTTGTCTCGTTACCTTGTGATTAGTTTTATTTCTCCACCAGTGTCCCGTTAGTCCCTTAGCTCAGTGGTGCGCATTCTGCGCAACCTTTTTACACCAAGTACACACCCTCAGAAAACATTTGGATTATCCAATCACAATCCAGGTCAAAAACCACATAAAATGTCTTTCACCGGCAGCCATTTTGGAAAATGGCAGCCATATTGTTTTTTTTTGAGTGGCTAACAGGCTTTTGTGAAAAAGTAGGTCCAGAAGAAACTTCGTGGAAAATTTGGCGCTTGCATCACAAAGTGAACGATTGTGTCACTAACCGCCCTGTCTATAGTGCTTGGCTCACCAGACTCCCCATTTTTGATTCTGACCAGACCATATCTTTTCTTTTGTTGTGTAGGATTTAGTTAGGTCTTCGTTTGGTCTTATTCTTTTGTCAGTTGCTCAGTATTATTATTGTCTGCCAATAATTAAAGATGCCTGATTGGTGACATTGACTTTAAAATAAAAGTTCATTGTACTTTTGACCTGACTTTGTCTTATTATTATGGTATGGCCTTTGGTGTTCGAGCCAATTTTGAAGGGCCGTAACAAACACGTTTATTTGTCGGCACCTGTGAGAATGGGACCGCATTAAAACAAAAGCATGAGACCTTTGCCACAGACATCAATTTGGTGTCTTTGCTCTAGGGGTTGCTCCTATTGCAGAATAGGCCGTGCTCTCAAGAGTTTTTGTAGACATTTCAAGAAATAGTTTTCTTTGTAGTCGAGCAGCGCAAATACTTACTATAATAAAGATTGTATATTATCATCTGAGGATGGTTAACGCATCATAACCTGCGAAAAACCCACCTCCAACGTCACTACCTAGACAAATATTTGAAAATGAAATTTGGAGTGAAATGTGAAAATGTGGAGAAAAAAAAGAGAGAAGATGTTCAGTAGATATGAAAGTGCTTCTCCACTAGACCTCTGGGATTTGGGTTTTATGCTGACCAGGCAGTCCAGGAACTGAAACGACGTACAGCAAAGATGTGTACACACTGTGTGTAATTGATGAAAAAGGTGAGAGGCTGAGAAGCAATACCTCCACAGCATCAAAGTTTGGTTGTATACTATACGAACACGACAGCATTGTGTATTTTTGAAGGCAGGCGTTGAACCAAGTAATGTCTTAATAATTTGTGGTGCAGTGTGTGGGTGGGTGGCAGTGGAGGCAGGAGATTTGGAGACCGCAGGATGTAGTGTAGTCAGACCAGTCCAGGACCATGGCTGTGTAACATAAAAAAATTCACACACATGCTTCTGTAGAAGTTATTGTACTATATCAGTTCATCCATTTCTCAATGACTAAGATGTCAAATCGGCAATACAAAAGCGTAGTCTATTGCAGTGGTTCTCAAAGTGGGATCCAGGGACCTTCCTTGAGGGGGGTCACCAAATGAACAATTAGGCCTACAGGTCTGTAACTCTGAGGGTGTACAAATGGACGGACCTTACGGGTCTGTTTGGTTACATTTGTACACTCTCATTGTTATAAGGGGTCCTTGAAATGAAAAAAAGGTTTGAGAACCACTGGTCTATTGCACCATATCAAAAATCTATTCATAATGGCATACGGCTACTGCACTAGCACTAAAACAGTAGTAAGCACCACCTGTCATCACGGCAACCTTTTTTCCTTTGTTTCACACACACAACTTGCGTGACACTTCTCACAGTGTCAAGGCGACCTTTCAGAATCAGGCAGGTACACAACAGCACCCGTCACCGGCCCCTGCACCTCTCCAAGTGTCTGCTTGACATCTAAAAGCTGTTGTTTGCAACACTTTTGGTGTGACATATACTTGTAACCAGCGATTTCATTGAAATACTGCAGAAAATATTAGTTTGTCGACTGACTTCTTTATATTTCGGTGTAGTCCCATCCCCAGACACCCCAACCCCCCCATTGACCCCCACCCACTCCCCGCCAATCTTTTCCTGCGGTGCGTTTTATCTTGCCGCTGACAGCCCCTGTGATTCCCCCCTCAACGGATTACGGAGAGTGTTCATCTGTGGATTGATTGCTGCACCAGCAGCAGCAGTCTGACTGCACTACTGACTACCAGCTTACATAACTTTGTTCCACATGACTCACACCCAGAACAGTGTACCGATAGTGCTATGAAATACCCTACTCTGTCTCTATCTATCTATCTATATGTCTGTCTGTCTGTCTACCAACCTACCAACCTACATACCATACCTACCATACCTACCATACCTACCCTACCTACCTACCTACCTGCCTGCCTGCCTGCCTGCCTGCCTGCCTGCCTGCCTGCCTGCCTGCCTACCTACCTACCTACCTACCTACGTACCGACCTACCATACCTACCATACCATACCATATCTACCTACCTACCTACCTACCTACCTACCTACCTACCTACCTACCTACGTACCTACCTACATTTACATTACATTACAGTCATTTAGCAGACGCTTTTATCCAAAGCGACTTACAATAAGTGCATTCAACATAGGGAGGCAAGAAAACTACTAATCACCAGAAGTCTCTAGTTACTTTGTAGATTTTGATTGTTATCACAAAACATATAGTAACTACTTCAGCCATATACATTTCGGCCATTTGAAAATAGCCGATCTACAAGCTCACAATGTGTCGGGATGCAATGCATTGAGCTTGTAGATCTGCTATTTAGAAAATATTTGTATACATTTGAAAACTTGAAATGGGACATTCTGCATAATGAGTATGCTATACATTTTTCTACTTTTGATACTTAAGTATATTTTGATACCAATACTTTTGTACTTTTACTCAAGTACATTTTGAATTCTGGACTTTTACTTGTAACAGCGTATTTCTACATTGCAGTATTGATACTTTTACTTAAGTAGGCCTACAAAATGTGAGGAGAGAGAGAGAGAGAGAGAGAGAGAGAGAGAGAGAGAGAGAGAGAGAGAGAGAGAGAGAGAGTCGGCTGTTTAGGGGAGAGGGGGTCGCACATGAATCAAAGCAAGTGGTGTTGTAAACAGTGTCGCCAGATTGTGTGAGAGAAATAAGCAACCATGCAGGTCTATGAAAACAAGCCCAAAAGAAGCGACTGTGGGCACACAATACATTGGCCATTTAAAAATAGCAGATCTTCAAGCTCACAGCGTATCACAATGCGACTCGTTGTGAGCTTGTAGATCTGCTATTTTCAAAGAAAGATATTGAATAAAACAGTTAAGAATATTTTCAAATGCACACAAATCTTGTATGGGGTCTCTCTCTGGCACAAAAACATTTCAGAAGGGGGGGTCTGCAGCAGTGGTGTAACGGAGGGGTAGCAAGTGATGCGGTGCGGGGGGGCCACCAGCAGGGGGGACCCCGCCTGCGCTGATACAAATATTTTTACAGCAAAAAAAAAGAAAAAAGTTTATTTATATTGGTCAAATAGAACCGAATTAGACCCGAATTAGACCCGAAATGTTTGCTGTGCGCGCGTGCATGTACGTGAAACTCCCGCGGGGAGGCCCCGCGATTCTGCGTTACGCCACCGGTCTGCAGACTGATGCATATCGTTGCTGTCCAACAGAAACCAGCTAACTCCATTTTGACGCTTTTGCATTTTCTTCCATAAATCAGGGCCATTGAACACCCTTTACGACTGTGTGTTGGTAAAAAAAAAATGTAACCAATGAAAAGCATTAAAAAGCGCTTCTGACAAAACCAGCTAACTTTGGATCCTCAAACTTTCTGCTGAACCAGCTAACTCCACCAAAGGGGGGTGGAGTTAGCTGGTTTTGCTGACTCCGGGCTCCACCCCCTTTTGACCTCCAACCTCATTGAGAGCTTGGAGGTCCATTTAGCTGTTCTTATCAATGATGAAGAAAACCTCTAACTCCACTTTTTGTTTAGTTTTTTTCATTTCCTGAAAAATGAACATTTTGGAGTTGGCTGGTTTCTGCCGGACAGCTGAGATATTAATCTTGGGGTCCTTGACATGAATATAGTTTAGAACCACTGGTTTAAACGATATTTAGGAAACAAGCCCAAATAAGGAACTACAATTTAGAAACAAGCCCAAAAAAGCAACTCTACATAAAAACAAACCGGACATGGCAACACTACTGTGAGACCATCCGTCCAATGTCAGGGAGAGCCTTGCTCTGCCACCAAGTGTCACTGTTGCAACACTGTGCCGCTCGGCATTGCCAGGTTTTTGCGAGAGAAACAAGCAAGCAGATGACAGGTCTGTAAAAAAAACAAGCCCCAATAAGTGACTGTGGCAGGTCAGTCAAACTTTTGTATTTTTTGCAGTGTTTCTCAACATTATCGTGTCAAGGACCCCAAAATGAATATGTATTTGGCCACGAACCGACCCCCCCCCCCCCCCATCTGATAATCTATTTTGTGCCTGGAACCCTGATAAGATAAGGTTTGTGTTGTAAAATGTTTCAAAAACATTCCAGGTTTGTCTATTTACTTTCAAGATTGTTTTTTTTACTTTCAATGCTTTTGCTTGTAGATCTGCTATTTTCAAATAGCCGATGCGGTTTAGGGTTAAACCCAGGAAAATGAACCCAAAGTCGCTTATAATAAGCAGACATGGCACTACAGTGCCGCTCTGCCTTTAAGGGATCAGCGTGGGATTGGCTCAGTGAGGAGAGAGAGAGAGAGAGTGTGTGTGTGTGTGTGTGTGTGTGTGTGTGTGTGTATGTGTGTGTGTGTGTGTGTGTGTGTGTGTGTGTGTGTGTGTGTGTGTGTGTGTGTGTGTGTGTGCGTGCGTGCGTGCGCGCGCGCGCGCGCGTGCGTGCGCGCGCGCGTGTGGAGGGGGGGTGATCATAGGGTGTGATAGAGAAGGAGAGAGAGAGAGTGACAGACAGGGAGCGAGGGGAGGTGAAAGAGGGAAGGAGAGGGAGACAGATAAGAAGAGGAATTGGTAGAGAGGTGGTGGGGGTGAGAGAGATGGATTGGTGGAGAGAAGATGCGGGAGGTGAGGGGAATAAGGCGCCAGAGAGAGCTAGGAGCGAAAGAACGATAGAGGAGAGGAGAGGAGAGGAGAGGAGAGAAAGACTGTGATCAGCTGCAGTATGCAGAGCTGTAGAGAACAGCATTCTGCTTTTTGCTGTAATTTTCTCTCCTCTCCTCTCCCCCTGGGCCCCCTTCAGCCCCCCCTGAGCCACCCCCCCCCCCCTCCCCCAAAAGGTATCTCCGTCTAATTGCTCTAATGGTTTCTCATGCTCTTTAGACTGATCTTGACCTTGGTGTGTTGGTGATTAGAGCGGGTCAGTGTGGATTAGATGCGTAGTTCTCCGGTTTTCTCGTCCATTCCTCAGACGAACATTCACTCCATTAAAAAAACAAAAACAAAAGACAAATCTGCTTTATCCTGTAAATGGACTGACGAGGGAGGAGAGAGGTCAAAAGCACACGTAAATGAATATCCTCCTGATTGTGACATAATAGCATAACTGTAGGATATGCTCTTCTAACTACAATAGGCTACTTAACCGCATAAATCCTATAATAGTTGCCCGGGGTCCCTCAGGGCTCTAAGTCCGCTAGCAGTGCCCTCGACACAAAATCCCTTCGCTGAAAATAGCCAATCTAAAGCTCTCAACAAGTCGCATTGCTTGTCGATATGCTATTTCTGTTGCCACTCTTTGCACTTTATGTCTAATCTCATGTACATACCTACTGTTTTTTTATGCTGTATGTACAGTATATGGACTGTAGATATCTTTTGATTTAAATTTTTCTGTTTTTCTTCTTGCTCTCCCTCTCTCTGCCCCCCCCCCTTTTTTGTTCCTTTCCTGAAAACAAAAAATGATGGAGCTCGCACAAAAAAAATATTCACCC
This sequence comes from Gymnoscopelus braueri, assembly GCF_963280865.1. NCBI lineage: Eukaryota > Metazoa > Chordata > Actinopteri > Myctophiformes > Myctophidae > Gymnoscopelus > Gymnoscopelus braueri. The sequence goes on from NC_137606.1 coordinate 5,715,539, forward strand.
ACTGAATTACACTTGATTGCACCAATTGATGGTTAGGTATCATAGTGCAGGGACGTGTAACATGGGCAATGACGCATGGCCAATGACGCATGCACGCACGTGTAACAGGGTTGTTATTGTGAAGACCGTAAGTTTGAAGTCCGTCAAAATTCATGTGTATTCTGTTACTCTATGCATAGCCTGGGAAGCATACCTTTTCGGGTCTATGATCCGGTCGGGAGCGGAAGTAACCCTACGTCACCAGGCGCATCATCCGCGTCATCAGGCGGCCGGATGGGCATATCTGGAAAGACTTCACCCCAAAATTGGTCCGTCCTAATAAAATCCTTGATGCAGCGTAGTTTGGCTTATTTTTGGAATATAAATGTGAGTGTACTTTCCGGAGACTATTTAGCGTCTGTCTACCTTTATTATCCCACGGGGAAATTCGATTCCATTTAAATAGGGATTGGGGAACCAAAACAATGCGGCTCCACAAAACCGGATGGGCAAAATCCGTAAAGAGAATTATTTTGTTTCAATTTTTTTCAGTAGGTGTGGCCTAGACCGGATCACACGGGTCTTTTATAACGAATACCAGGCTTTCCTCCGAGGTGGAAAGACTGGTGATGCAAGGTTACTCTATGCAAGGCTCCCTTTTTATTTTCCCTTTGGTGTAACTGCGCCCCCTTGTGGCGGGCGGTGTTTATATTAGAGTCTGGAATCCAGCAGCACGCCCCTTCTGCTGCTGCATTTCCTTGTTATGGTATGTCACACACAGCTCCGCGAATTTTCATGTATTAATTGTACTAATTTCACTTAAATCAAAGTATATGTTGAGTGATATGAATGCTGTGGACATGTTTTGCAATTGTCAGTAAGATGAAAATTGTACTGTTTTGTCTTTTGTTCTGACGTGATAAGTTGCAAGCAGCATGGTGTTATTGTACAAACAGTAATGGCGTGCCATTTGAAATGTATTTGTTTAGGGGCAAGAGCTGTGTCTTGATTATCCACACTGTGTCTGTTGTTGTTGTCTAACAGGTACGTTTTGTGAAGGGAAATTTGTTCATTGATTCATGATTGTATCAACTGTATGAGCCTTTTGCATAAGATTTTGTATTTTATTTTTATATTAATTAATTGTTGTATTTTCTTCAAATGTTTAAACCAAACAGGTTCATGGCAAAATTTATGTCAATTAATCCATGTTGGTAATTATTTTTTAAACTATACGATCACACTGTGAATATTGTATTTATGCCCTTTCTGCTGCTGCATTTCCTTGTTATGGGGCAAGAGCTGTGTCTTGATTATCCACACCACCAACCACACTGTGTCTGTTGTTGTTGTCTAACAGAGTTGGCAATAAATGCTGTGAACCTGAGAGAAGTGTGGCATCATCAATCTGCTGGGAGTGAACCAAAATATAGGGGTTACACACGCAGGTGCGCGCGCGTGCATGCGTGCCCACCCGCTCCTGCCTAGGCCCAGCCTATACTAGCGTTCTGGCTGCGCCACTGCCCTGAGCCACAAAAATTAACCACATCCACACAAGAAGCACATTTAAATGCACCTCTAACACACTCACAAGACGTCGACATTCCTTTCTATTCTCCTATTTGCACGTACTAACTAGGGTGTACTGTACTGTATTTAAAAACTCTATTTATTTATTTTGTAATGTGTTAAATTATTCAAATATTAATAGGTGGGCATAATAAGCTTCGGCTTCAGCCCATACCTTTTCGGTCATTATTATTATTATTTTTATTTAGCCTTTATTGTATAAACAACTGCTACCTGTATAAATTAATTATTAAATTATGACCAAAATAAATACAATAAAACTAAACTAAACTGTATCATAAGCAGTAGCTAAAAAAAAATCAGGAAAAATAATCACATGGCTAATGCCACATGTCTTGAACCAATACTATCATTGTCCCATCACAATTGTCCTTGAACATGTACTTTAATTAATTTCCCGCAAAACCTACCGCTGTGACAATGACTTGTTCTAGGGCAAAGTAATCAATACAACCCTGAAAGAAGCCCACCTCACCAGATGCTGGTGGTCCTGTTTACACGCACACCAAGTCATGGTCAATCAATAGACCCTCTCTGGCTAGATTGATACTGCAGCTCTCGCTGTATCAAATGCACCAACACAGATAAGAGAACACAATCAATCAAGTGCTGTAATGTCCCCCTTAGGTGGGCTAATTGTGAAATCATTTAATCTAAATCTGTGTCTGTGTGTGTGTGTGTGTGTGTGTGTGTGCGTGCGTGTTTACTTACACGTGTTCACAAGTAGGGGTGCAACTGTTAATTGAACCCTGGGTGCCCCTGACACAGTCAAGGACAACGTGACCTCTGCCGGGACTATTCTCATGGCAGACCCTTGAACTTTGTTTGTGCCCAATTTGGTGCGAATCGGAGCTGTGGTGCGCCTCGCCAGTTTGGAGTTTGGATGTTACGTTTATGACGTCCACGATCGCTCCACCGTCTATGGTCGACCCATCCTCCAGTTATTTTTAATATGGATATGGGAAAAAAACGATTGAAGCTGAGCACTGAGCACCTTGGCTCCAAACACAATTACTTTTACGCTAGTTTTGTGTTTGTTTAATAAAATAAAATAAATATGGCACATCCAAGTGTTGATTTGTTCAAAGCATTTACTCAGCGTTTGTATTGGACCATAGTCCCCTAGTGGTACAGTTATGTAAATGTGTGTGTAGTCTCACTAGTCTGCATAACTACAGTATGGTAGGCTAACATAATTTTGTTGTTTTCCATAATCCGAGCCAGTGGGATCATGTAGCTGTTGAACGGAATTAAGAGGCCCCAGAATGCATGTCATTTTTGTCCGCTTAAAAGTGTAATATCCGAGACACAATCCCTTTCCTTTAAGTATGATTCAACCCAGCGTAGTACTGCGCTATAAAGTCCCACCCATTTTTTTCAGTCTGTCTAGTATTATGTTGTGGTCAACTGTGTTGGATGAAGCAATAAGATCGAGCAATATTTAGACTGAAATTCTGCAACCGTCTGTGCAAGTGGATGTCATTGAAGACTTAAACAAGAGCAGTCTCATCGCTGTGTGGTGTGGTCGAAATCTTGACTGGAAGATATCAAAGCTGTTTAGTGCGAAGAAGATTTGTTGAAATACAACTTTTTCAATTATTTTACTTACAACCGGCAGGTTTGAAATGTAATAAAGATAAATGAGAAATGTATAAGTGGTAAATAGTGACATGTCTAGATTATTCTCTCTAAAGAGTGGCTTGATGACTGCAGGGCCTGTGGGAAGCAACGTGAGAGAAGAGATATGTTGTCAATTTGTAGAAGGCCTGAGGCCATGCAATTTGAAAATGTTTTGAAAGCCATGTTGACAGAATATCAAGGCAGCAGGAGAATTTCAGATGTTGTATAATGTCCTCCAAGCGTACTACTATTGCTACTGCTAAGCTACTGCTATTACTATTATTTTAATTATAATAATCATTATAATTAAATTAATAATCAGAAAAGTTGCTTCATGAAGTTAATTATAAATGAGACAAGAAGCACCTATAATATAGGGATGAAGCAACTGAGAGTATGAAAAGACTGTAAAGATAACATCATTTCATAACTACCTCACCTGTACAATCACTCTTAATCTGTGTAAGCATATGGATATGTGTTGTTAACTCTATTATCAGGATACTGCAGGTCCAAGGATACAGGGTGTTATTACAGTACACCTGTCATCTGCTTGCTAACATCATCATGTTTTCTATTCCTATTTCTTGCTGACTTCTGGTTTCGTCATGACTCACATCTTCCGAGCGGTCGGGTAATAATATGGCTTCCTGTGCAAAGAAAATATATATCCTCTGTGTGTGTTTAATAAAGTTCAGAGCATTGTGTGATGCTGCCGTCCGTGCTGTCATCTTGTTCTCCTTGCTTGCTTGCAGAGGTGTGATTCAATCGAATGACCAGTCGCCACCTTCGACTAAATCACGATAATCCATTTATGTACTGAAGGATGGGTTCGCCGCAACAGAGTCAGTAGCCTATATCAAAGGTTCTCAAATGGCTCACTGGTGTGCTGTGAGACAAGTTGTGCCTTGGGATTTTGTATCAACCAATAATCAATGCAATATCTACAACTACACAGAAAGTTTATGACATATTTGTTTTTATTCTAAAACATTTTACTCCAGTCCTTGATTCTAATTGCCTGTGAGAGGAACAAGCGACCAGGTCTATGAAAACAAGCCCTAAAGAAGCGACCAGTTTCACCACTTGAGCCCTATTAAACTTTCAACCATGGCCTCTTGTGGCTCATTGCTTTAATTGACTAGTATCAGCACTTTGCGTCCACTCATTTCATTTTGACTTGCCCGTTGTTGGGCATTTAATTGGGCACAAAAAGTTTGAAAACCACTGACAGCTAGCCATCCTCTGGACAACAGAAAGGAACAAAGCTCTATACACGGAAGGTTGCAATGCTAGAGCTCTTCTCCAGACAACAACGGCACAGTGGAGGAAGTACTAAGTCTTCTAACCCATTTTCAACCTATCTTCATATAATTGGTCCTCACTAATGCTAATGACAATATGGTACTATTATTTCTACTTGGTCTGTGTCTCAGAGGAGGGCTGGTGTGGACAGTTCAGAACCCGCCTACCAGTGACATCATTGTTAGTCAGGTTTCTTTTTTTCAAATTTCAAATTTTGTATACATGTTTTATTAACGTGAGAACAATGGCTTCCATTATAGCATGCTAACTTTCCAGGAATAGAAAGCCTGAAGTTTCTATTAGCTTGGATTCATTGATAGGTGGGTTTCTGAACTGAACTGTGAATTTTAACCACGGCTGACCAAAGTGCTGTACATCAAAATAAAACAGCATTAAAAAGTGTAATAAACAGAAACTGTTTTTAGTCTAGTTTTAAAAGTGTCAAGGGAAGGGGTCAGATCTGACTGGAAGTGGGACGCTGTTCCACAGTTTTGGTCCAGCCACAGAGAAGGCTCGATCTCCCTTATAGTTTGAGGCGGGTTTCTGGGACCTTGAGAAGCCTCTGTAGTATAGATGTAGATGTAGAGGAGTAGAAGTATAAAGTATCAATCATGGAAATATTCAAGTCAAAATTGTATTCAAGTACAGTAATGATATACGTGGTTACTTTTTACCACTGCAATGGCAGAACAGTTTGCTTCAAGAAGACGATTGTTATCATGCAGTAGGCACATCTGTGCATTCCAGTCAGGCCTGCCATGCTCTCTAGGAACCCCAAGACCAACTACGCACTCCCTCTCTATCTGCAGCCGCGTTCTCACTGCTCCTCCAGGGAAACGTATGTTTGTGTGTGTGCATTCATGTGTGCATTTGTGTGTGTGCATGATTCGTGTGTGTGTGTGTGTGTGTGTGTGTGTGTGTGTGTGTGTGTGTGTGTGTGTGCGCGCGCGCCTTTGCTTGCAGTCTTGTGTGTGTGTCTGCATGCATCCATGTGTGTGTGCACACGTGCGAACGAGCGAGCAGATTGCAAAGTGTCCGTGCAGTTTATCAACTTGCCCCTGGAAATGAGCGGCAGCGCTTTCCTTGATTGATTGATTGAATACTTTATTAACAAGATTGTTAACAGTACAGTACAGTCAAAGGTTATGCTAAAAGGATAACAGAAAAGGCCCTGGTGGGCTTGTTTCCATTGTGTTCCATTGTACTCAGTTCATATAATACAGACAATACAATACAAATACGATGCAAAACATATTTGAACTAGAAAAAGTGCTCCTCGGAGCACAGGTCTCCGCCAGGTCAGGTACGCTATTGTGGCCTCCTGGTGGCGCTATAATAGGCCAATGTGAAAAGGGTGCCATTTCTTCTTAGGCCTTGCACGACAATCGGACACTGACTACATTCATGATTTGAGGCATTTTGTTAAAAACATTAGTTTTTCTAAATTAGACCTGCTGGTGGCGCTATAACAGGCCAATGTTAAAGAGGTGGTGCCATGTTTTTGCACTTTTTCTGTTTTTCATGTGTCTATGAGGTTGATAGAACTTCATTAAGGCCCCCGCTGGTGGTTTTATGGTGTTTCATGTCTTCTCTAACTATTTGGAGTTTTTTCCTGGAGGCTGAAACCTTGAGAGTCAAACGTGCCAATCCAAAAACAGCGACATACTGACGTAAAAATGCCCATACCCACCCACCGCACCTCCCCTCATTATCATTGTCATTTATACTACAACCTTTTGTGGGCGGAGCTGCCTCAAACACACGTGTGTGACCATGGCAGGTTGTTCTGTACCTAACTTCTGTGTGACAGCTATCAAACAGTCGTTTCACACTTTGCCCATTGACACGGACAAACGTGATCAATGGCTTAATTTCATTTATAAAGACAGGATTATTCCCTCAGCCCCCTCTACCAGGCTTCGGGTGTGTAGTTCCCATTTTGTTGATGACTGCTTCACCAATTTAGTGCAAGTCAATATGGGATTTGCAAACAGGAAAGTACTGAAGCCAGGTTATATTCCGACGATTTATCCTGGAGACACAGAAAGCAGCACCTCAGGAGCGTTACCGGTAAATTAAAACATCCGCCAGCCCCAATAAAATGATTTAGGAGCATGAATCGGTTTGACATAGCCTTGTGTCTGTGACCTCCCCCACCGTTTAGTTGTGGGATTTAGTTCAGCGTCAATAAGATCGCTTCTGAACATCGTATGGAAAATGTAACGGTAGTCGCGGTAACCTACAGTCGTCTGTTGTTACGACGGTGTGAAGAAATTAATGGATGGGTTGAAACAACCTTTTAAACCGGGGTTTTGTGCCGGTCTGCGACTCTGCGTTGAATTCAACGTGCAGAGACAGTGCTGGTCGTGAACGCGCATCGCCGTTTAACATGGCGTACAGTTAGATCAGGGACGAGCCTCCATGTTAATTCAACGCAGGCTGCCAACAAACTAAGGTTTTAAACGGTTGTTTGAGCCCATCGATGCGTTGTTTTACGCCGTCGGAACAACAGACATATGTAGGTTACGGCGCCTAGCTTTAGATTTTTCATACGATGTTCAGAAGGTAAAACATTTACATTAAATCGGCAGAACATACCGACGCGGGCGGGACCAACTCGAGTCATACAGTCTCAGCCAACGTTAGGGTTGCTAGAGCTAGTTCAGTTGATTAGATACATAGCGTGATTGTTTGTCTATATAATAAAAAAGAGACGAATTATCTGTGCCTCTGCAAACAGAAGTGTATTATCAAGGTGGAAATGGCTCTGAATACATTATGAGAGCATCTAGTTAGACGTTTTATATGCATATGCCTACTGTAATATACTGTAGCTTATATTTCCATTTTCTAGTGAGGGGATGTATGGAAAGAATACATAGCCCATTTAAATGGGAATGTCAGGTTGAAGGAATACAAATGCATTGTAATGATAGTAAAATGTGTGCAGTGATGCTATAAATAATGTCACTGATGTAATGGATACCATAGTCATGTAAGATAAAGTTCTACTTGGATCACATGATATTGAACATCACCACATCTGTAAGAATGTATGACAACTGATGGTTCTGTTGAAAGGACAACTTTAGTTTTTTTACAACCAAGGTTTATGTTTTAGATTGTAATTAAAGTAAATAAAAGATGAGTGTTAAAATGTTTTAATTTACTGCTTTCTATAGTTTTAGCAATTTTTGCGATCTTTTTTACAGTGGGCGGAGGCATTCTGTCCGGTGGCTAAATATGTATTTTTTTTACACAATAACCCGGCGTTTTCTTTATTATTATTTACAGTAGCTCTTCTAGCCCCCAATAACTCACATCTGGCCATCAAAGAATTTACTTTAATTACAAGCTAAAATATAAACCTTGGTTGTAAAAAAACAAAGTTGTCCTTTTAAGCCTTTTATTTATCCGTTGCACACATGAGCATTTGGGATTTGAGCAAAGGGTTGATGAGGCTTTCCGGTTATGGAGTAGTTCTTCTTCTTCCTCCTCATCTTCATCTGAACCAGATTCAGGTTCAAACATATATGGCTGTATTTGTCCAATTTGTCCTCCTGCCATTTTGTAAACATGGGCAGAACCATGGGCAGTCCTTTAGTGATAAGGGGGAAGGACTAGGACAGGTGGGTGGTCTTATAGGAGGAGGCGGAGGGACTGGATTAGATGGGTGGTGCTAAGTGAAACCAGGTATACTTAATGAACTGGTGGGTGTGTCTACATAAAAACAACATTTTAACACTTACTGTACACTTCTTTTTTCTTTTTTTAAAATCCTTACACAATAATAATACCTTATGATCAGGTTTTAGGGTTGAAAAATATCATGGCACTCCATCTTTAAAAGGGTAGCATTTGTTCCTCAACATAGTGTGAATGTGCGTGCAAAGTTTGACCGCAATCGTTCATGATTTGTGGAATTTTATTCAAAGCAAGCCAATAATGCAAACTTTAGCTGTCAATCTTAGCCAATCAGGATGGAATATGAAGAATCAAACACATCTGTCTTGATCACATGACTATAGAGATACCGATTTGCGTGAAATTTGGATAAAATTGGAAGTTGTATAAAATAATGTGTTTTACATAAGTCGGCCTCCTGGTGGCGCTATAAAAGGCAGATGTGAAAAATGCAGGGCAAAGGTTTTTCCATGACCTCTAGGGAGTGTGCATAAAAAGTTTTACACAGATCGGTGCAGTTATAGGTAAAAACACGAATCGGCCTGTCATAGCGCCACCATGAGGCTGATTTGAAAAATGTCAAATGGTATTTCTTTCTCTGCCTAATGGGAATGTGCGCGCAAAACTTGACGGAAATTGCATGCTATGTTCATGATTTGAGGCATTTTGTTCAAAATGGAGCACTCCTGCAAACTTTGGAAGATATTTTTAGCCAATCAGGATGGAATATGAAAAATCTGAAAGAATCGTTTCGTTTAATGACTATAGAGATACTGTGTACCGATTTGCATATTTTTTGGACAAAATCTGTAGGAGTACTGTCAAAAAATATGTTTTGCACAAATCGGCCTCCTGGTGGCGCTATAAAAGGCCCATCGGAAAAATGTGGGGCAGAGGTTCTGAATTGGCATCCAGGGAGTGTGTGTGCACAGTTTCGCTGCGATCAAGCCAACGGTGCCAGAGATTAGCTGGTCACAGACGGACGGACGGACGGACGGACGGACACACACACGGACACACGGACACACGGACGGACGGACGGACAGGGGGAAAAACATACTCTCTCGCCATGCCTTTCGGCCTGGCGGAGACAATAAAGCTCAGCAGAATCATATAGCATATTTACAGAGAAAGGAGGGGTGGGGGGAGGGGCAGGGGATTCTACTATCAAGATGCTCTAGGAGTTAAACTGTCCACTTGTATTTTGAGAACAGGACTTGTTTTAGGTTAGTTTTGACTTTGGGTTAGGTTAGGGGTTAGGGTTAGGGTTGTCTTTTAGTAGGTCATTCCAAGTTTTGTTGGCAGCATAGTAGAATGAAATTTTATCCATGTTTGAGTCGTATTTTGGGGAAACGAGGTCAGATCTCTGCCTCATCTCAAGTGGTGGGAGAATTATTTGAAAGAGTCTTCGATTCAATAGTAGCTCAATAAAAGAGAGATCAAGTTATTGAACAAAAGATAGAAAATGTTGGCGATTAGAGTCCGTTAAACAAGATAGCTTTTAATAATAGGAGAGATAATTTACTTGAATACTGTAATTAAGTACATATTTTGAATATTTGTACTAGTACTGTACTAGTATTGTTTTTATAAGTATAGTATCAGCTGTTGATACTTCAAAAATGTACTTAAGTACAGTACTCAAGTGTACTTCTTGTGACAGCAACCAAGTTTGGATAATTTGACCAGGCTGATAATTCTCACCTATCATTCTCCAACCCACATTTTCACAATCTGTCAGAGTCACAGTAAGGGTTCAGACTAATTGAGAATCTTGTGAACATTCAGGTTGAACACACTTTTTGATTGCCTGCGTGTTTTGCCTCTTTTCCTGCTCCTGCAGAAACCATAGACCATATTCACACGGCGGCCATATTGGAATTTAACATTGAAAGTGCCGCCACCCGGGTGGCTACTTTCATTGACTTCATAGAAACATGGCCGCCGTGTGAATATGGTCTATAGAGGATGAAACATCAGATGAACCATGGCTGCTCCTCTTCTTGACCACATCATCACAGAGTTTGATGCCCAATTTACCTCTGCCCCGAATGTTTCAGATCGGCCTGTTATGGCGCCACCAGGAGGCCGATTTTTTAAAAACAATTTGTTTGATACTACTCCTACAGATTTTGTCCAAACATCACGCAAATCGGTACACAGTATCTCTATAGTCATGAAACCAAATGTATCTGTCGGATTCTTCATATTCCATCCTGATTAGCTAAGATTGGCTTCCAAAGTTTGCAGGAGCACTCCGTTTTGAACAAAATGCCTCAAATCATGAACACAACGTGTGATTGCCGTGAAATTGCATGCACATTCCCACTAAGCCAAGGAAGAAATGCCACCCTACATTTTTCAAATCAGCCTCATGGTGGCGCTATGACAGGCTGATTCGCGTTTTTTTTACCTACAGTATAACTGGACTGATCGGTGTGAAACTTTGCACGCACATTATCTCCATAGTCATGTGATCAAGACGGATCTGTCATATTTTTCATATTCCATCCTGATTGGCCACTTTTGAACATTGCTGTACCACAATTACCTACCTGACCTCGTGGAGACCTGTGCTCCGAGGAGCAAGCTCGCAGCGTGTCACTTTGTGCCACGCTGCGAGCTTGTATATCTGCTATTTTAGAACATTTTTTAAACATCTTGAAAGTGTGAGAACTACTGATTTAGAAGGCATTTGTAGAAAGGCCTCAGGTCTTAATGGGTTATGCACCTTATGTCTAACCTCATGTACATACTGTACCAGATGGATTATGATAGGTGTATACATGCAGGTTTTTGCCTCTCCTTCACATGTCCATTTTCTTTTTTTACATGTGTTTGGACGCTTTTGGGGGTTCATTAGTTCATATACAGTAGGAAAGGGGCGTGTCTGATGGAACGAATATCAAATATCTAAATCTTGAATCAAGCAACTTAAAAAGAAAAAAAACTGTCGGGGGAAAAAAAACGTCTGGGTCAGAATAGACGTTAAAATGACCCCAGAAGTGCTTGAAAGTGAAATACCCCTTCAAGTGCAGTACGTTGCGAGCAGTGGTGTAAAGTAACTAAGTACATTTACTCAAGTACTGTTGGACAATTTCCAATTGTCTATACTTTTACTTCTACTCCACTACATCTCAGAGGCAAATATTGTACTTGTACTCCACTACAATTATTTGAAAACTTTAGTTACTACTTCGCATCTTGTAGATCGGGCTATTTTCACTATTTTAAATAGTTTTAAAAATGGTCATTAAATTAAGGGAGCGGTTTTGGACATGCAACTAGGAGGTTTTCCACCTGACAGTGACACACTGTTTGATCTCCTCATATTCCGACCGAGCGATGGTGGAAGCGCGACCTCAGACTCCGCTCACAGCCATGTACCACTTCCTCTTTTCAACAGGACGTCCCTTTCTTCTTTGCAGAGCTTTGAGGCTTCTAGTAAACAACTATTAAATTGCTAACCTCTGCCAGAAAATGGCAAGCTTAATGAAGACTTTATCTTCCTTTGGCCGGTTACTGATGAGGCACCGGACGAAACATGAATATTTCAGGGCCGCTGGCCGTCATTATTTTTTTACCGCTAACCTGCTGCCTCTGGCATTGGATTTTTTCCTCATATGGGTGATAATTACGATATTCTGCGTGGGTTCATTCTGTGGGGGTTAGGAAGCAGTCGTACAATAGAACAAAGTTAACTTATGGACTCCAGCAGTTAATCGATTGAATCAGTTAAAGGGATATTTATTTAAACAAAATTTTATGTTGGGTCATTTAATCGTCTACTCAGGCTTTTGTGAACACCCCAGGCAGTTTTTAAGTTGCTTGATTCAGTATTTAATGTTTATTTGATCAGACAGGACCCCTTCCTATACAAACCCATTGTAACTTCAAACTGTTTTAATACAATAAAACAATATAATCAAATAAATGACAAAAGTAATCGAAAAAACATGGCCCCCTCACGGATTAGGAGGGCAGTATGAGTCACCAAAACCAAGGACGGGTGTTCTTGATGAATCTATCATGGGTAAAATGGAGTTTGAAGTTACAATGAGTTTGTATAGTCTGATAAAATGAATATCAAATATCTAAATACTGAATCAAGTCTTGATGATGACATTACCCATATTTTTTTTAAGGTGGAATATCCCTTTAAGCAAAAAAGAAAAAGAAAAAAATGTTAATGGAAGATATCCTTGAAGGAGTTCCAAATGGGCCCCTTACAGGTCTGTAACTCTGAGAGTGAACAGGTCTATTTGGTTCCATTTGTACACTCTCAGAGTTATGGGGGATCCTTGAAATAAATGTAAAAAAAAGTTAGAGAATACACTGCATTAATCCATCCATTCAAATGGAAGCAGAAAGGCAGATGGAGTTCACACTCCAACAATAAACCTCCACCAGTTTTTGAACCTCCAGTTGAGTTGATTAAGTGGCTTTGGTAATGATTAACACACCACATCTATTGTAGCTATCATGGCTGTGTGGCGTATAGAATATGTTGTACTTACTCTGTGTCTGATTTAATCAAAAACAACTGCATCAGCAGCTCCGTCTTTTGCCTTCGGAGTCATCTGGGAGAGCAAGTGCATGAAAAGCCTGAACAAACAGCAACAATTCCAGCCTCATCTCATTAAATCAAATCAACAGGGGAGCGAAAATCGTCAGACGTCAGCCCTAAATTACGCCTCGCCGCAAAACGACACGATAAAGTCTCCAAAGAAATACGAAAGCGAAAGAAATAAAACCCAGAATGATCATCACTATCGTGCTGCTTTTCAGAGGGGATTCATGGCTGTGCGGGCGCCCCAACAGTTTATCCAACAAGCCATGAAGCGCGATCGTATCCTCGTTCACAGAAAATCCAATTTGGGTTAGAATTGATGGAGCTGATGGATAATTTCAGTTTGAGGAATTAGGCGGGGCGGGGGGGGGGGGTAGAAATCCAATCTCTCACGCTTCGCCCCGTTTATGACTGTGCCTCCATGTCTGTCTGTCTCTGCCAGCATCGTCTTTAACAACGCAGGGGTTTGATGTTCTGATTAGATTCAATCAGTGGTGGAAAGTATACCAAGTACATTTATTTAAGTGCTGTACTTAAGTACGATTGTGAGGTACTTACTTATATAACAGTTTTGGACATGAGGTTTCCATCTGACAGAGATGATTTCCATTTGTCAATATGCCTACTTTATACTTTTATTCCATTACATCTCATTGGCAAATAGTGTACTTTTTACTCCACCACGGTTATTTGAAATATTTTACTTTGCAGATTTTGCATAGATACATTAATCAATTAAGCCCTATTTTTATTTGAAAATAGACGATCTACAAGCTCACAATGCGCTTAAAGATAATGACAAATCTTGAAAACAGCGTTAAGAAAACATCTATAATCATGTTTTTTCTATTGTAACGTTTTGTTTTATACCAATGAATCAACATGAAATGAATCAGCGTTTTTTTTGGATTAACGCTATTTCATACTGCAAAAACAGTGAAAATAGCCTCTCTATCGCGATGTGTAGGGAGCTTGTAGATCGGTCATTTAGGTTTTTTATCAAAATATATTTTTTAAATCTATTTTTTCCCCCTATTTTAGAAAAGTTCAATTAACTGTTGCACCGTATACATATAAATAAATATAGAATAAAAAAAGTGTTTGCACTTTGCACACAGTGTTTTTGCCTGGACCTCAGGATGAACAGTCTCCACTACGGTGTGTAGAGTAGACTAATGGGGATCCTTAATAAATAAACAAATAAATTAACACATTTCTGTTTCTACTCCATCCTTTGTAACACAGAAATATGCAAATGTCCACTCAAAACATGTCTATTTGAAACTCTGGACTTGAAACATTACTGTGTTAACTGATCCCTCTATGATGGCTTTACAACTGCCGGTTCAAGCCCTTTTATTCCCACATTACTGTCTGACGAGACCTCCGAAAAACTGCCTCCTCTCTGCTCTAACAAGATTAACCTTGTGATAACCCAGGCTGTCATGCAGAGGACAGCAATGCTAATGGGGGGGGGGTGGAGGGGGTGGAGGGTAAAACAAGCTTTGTGCGCCAGACAGGAGATTACGGTATAAAGCTTTTTGTTGTTGTTGTTGTTGTTGTGATTCGCTCTACCAAAAGCTGTCACCGCCGGATGTCACTTGATAAAATAATGTCCAACTTTTAACCATTTGTAGCTTGTAGTAGCTTGTAGTTTTTTTTTTGCTATTCGGCGTACAACAAAGTATATAGACAGGGCTAAATGCTACTGTAGTGTACACTGGAACTTGTTGTAATGAATAACAGGTTATTTTGCAGTCGTGTAAAGTAACTAAGTACATTTACTTACCACTTCAGCCCGATATACATTTCGGCCATTTGAAAATAGCCGATCTACAAGCTCACAATGCTCCTGCAGTGCAATCTGCTATTTTCAAAAGATTTTTCTGCATTTTATTCATTTGAAAACTTTGTGAAATGGGACATTCTGCATAATGAGTACTTTCTACTTTTGGTACTTTAAGTACATTTTGATACCAATACTTTTGTACTTCTACAGAGTATTTCTACATTGCAGTATTGATACTTTTACTTAAGTAAAACATTTGAGTACTTTTTCCACCACTGTTATCTTGGCCTATCTGTATGGTATTGATACAATATAAAACAACTGCGGGAGATGCACAGTATTTGGTCTCCCTGCTCTGATATTTGGGCCATTTAGAACCTGTGTGTCTGGTAGGAGTAGGACCACTACTGGTTGACAAGTGGTACTGCCTGAAGGTCAAAGTTCAATACCTCCCTTGAGTATGAATGTGTGCTCTATTAGCTCAGTAGTAAAACATTCAGCAAATGAAAAGTTACAGAGTGCAGCTTTAAGTGGTTAACAAAACTAGATCCCAGTGGTGTAAAGTAACTAGTACATTTACTTAAGTACAATTTTGAGGTATTTATACTTTACTCTACTTTCCAATTTCCAATACTATTAGTTCTACTCCACTATATCTCGGATCCAAATTTTGTACTTTTACTCGACTGCAATTATTTGAAAACTTTAGTTACTAGTTACTTTGCAGATATAAATTATAATATTATAAAACATACATTAACCACTTTAGCCCTATTTTTTACCTAGGCTATTTCAGATCTACAAGCTCACAACGCATCGCGATGCGACGCGTTGTGAGCTTGTAGATTTGCTATTTTATAAACATAAAACATTTTATAAACATTTATAAACATTTTGTACTTTAACTTTAGGTGCTTTAAGTATATTTTTGTATATACTTTTGTACTTTTACTAAAGAACATTTTGAATTCCGGACTTTTACTTGTAAGAAAGTATTTCTACACTGCAGTATTGATACTTTTACTAAGTAAAACATCTGAGTATAGGCCTACTTGTTACACCACTGATAGCTTTCATAATTCATAACTGGCTTTCATAATTTCTGTGGTTGGTGGATTTTTTTTTTGTTGATGACATTTTGCTTTGACTTGTGTGAATCAATACACAAAGAAAAAAGAAAAGAAACCAGCAGTGGAACATGATGCTGCAAGGTCAATATGTGTTGTTTCATGATGTTCAATAATGGGTACGATCAATTGTCAACGTTTTTTTTTGTTCCCAACCATTGGTGCATTTCTATAGCGCCTTTAACGGAAGAGCTTCACTATGTGCAGTACATTCACACACTGACAGTCAAGGAAACCTTGCAAGAGACCAACCTGCTCATCAGAAGCAGTTAAAGGGGGAGACCACTCATTTTCAACATTGAACTATGTCTTTAATACACCTTAGAGCTGTTGTGTGGAAATAAGAAAAAAGTCCCCCTCCCCTTTCTGTGTTGCCTACAAAAGGATAATTGATTGAGGTCATGTGATCAGTGACATACGCACGGTGTACTTTTGGCTCCGCCCCCTCAGCCAAAAGTACACCCTGCGTATGTCACTGATCACATGACCTCAATCAATTATCCAGTTCTAGGCAACATAGAAGGGGGGGGGGACTTTTTTCTTATTTCCACACAACAGCTCTAAGGTGTATTAAAGACAGTTCAATGTTGAACATGAGTGGTCTTCCCCTTTAACAGTTCAGTGTCTCGTTCAAGGACACTTCAACACTAACCCAGGGGGAGCAAACAGGGATCAAACCGTCAATTTTCTCTTTCCCTCTGCCCCCACATACACTTTCAGTACAGTACAGCGGTGACAACACTGCAGGCAGTGAAATTATTTTATGTATAGCGCTTCCTAAACATTGTGGACAAAATGTAAGATCAAAATACCCTGTGGTCATAATAAAACGACATAGCACAGGGAAGCAGTGCAAAAATATTGTGAAATATGTATAGTGTAATAAAATGAAATAAAATAAAATAAATACTAAAATATAGAGTATTGATTACAGTATATCATTATCGTAGTTTACCCAGAGAGTAGAGAAAGAGCCTGCCCTCTCTCTGTGTTTATCTCAGTGTGTTTGTATTTGTGTGTGTGTGTGTGTGTGTGTGTGTGTGTGTGTGTGTGTGTGTGTGTGTGTGTGCGTGTGCGTGCACGTGCGTGCGTGCGTGTGTGTGAGAGCCTGTGTGGGCAGGGGTGTGTGAAGGTGTAAGAGGGAGATGGACAAACCCACGAGTCCGTTTATCTGGGCTGACAGAAACAATCTTCGGTGCTGCCAGTTGGAAAGCAAGACCCCCTCACATGGAGAGACACTGGAGTGGAACGGAGAAAGAAAAGCAGACAGTGTTATACAGAAAAAAAGAAAGAAAAGAAAAGGGGGGGTAGAAACATTGTGGCGTTAACAATTTGAAGCAGTAGTTTCCAACCTGGGGTTTCGGGCCGCCCTTGGGGGCGTGAGGATTTGTCTGTTTGAGGGCTACACGATTATGGCCACAACGATTATCACGGTTATTTTGATCAATATTGAGATCACGATTATTATTTTTTATTATCACGATTATTATTTTGTCAAGATTATTTATTGCATGTATAGTGTACATTTCTTTTCTTCACATAAACATATAACACTGTTGTGCTTTCACATGTAAACGTTTTTGAACGTTTTTGAATCCAAATCCAAAAATGCTTATTATTCACCTATAGGCCTACTGTACATTCTGTGCATCTCAGAATGAATATCACAACCTAACACCAAACTGGAGCATTGCTTTCACTTTTTATCCTGTGCCTACATTCCTGCTAATTAACACATCAATACATATCAGCAATCAGACGTTGATGATCATTTCATTGTGGAAAGCCAAAATCGTGATTAACCCTGTAAGACCCGGATATATTTGTACTTGCAAAAAAAAATTAAAAACCTTTCAGATGGTCTTGTAGGAGTATTTAGAAGAGGAAAATATAATGTTTTTAAAAAAAATATGTTTTGGTAAGTTTTATGCAAATGTTGACATTTAGCAACGTTGGGTCCATCAGGTAGCAAAATTTCCTATAGGCCATTTTTATGGATAACATGGCAAATGTGTAAATACTTCACTAAAACAACTTAATGATTCATTTATATGGTTTATTATTTGGCCTCAGATCAATTATGAATAATATTTGGCCTCAGAACAGTATACATTATGAATAATAACACCAATAAGCCATATTTTTTTAGGCCTGCCCTTGTATTTTTTTGCAACCAAGAGGGCCCAACGTTGACCAAAAGCAACAAGTATGAATCATGCTATAATTTAAATTTGGGACATATATTTCACAATAATAACATATGTACATGTTCTAGACATTGTAATGTTCACCAAAACAAATATTACAGGCATATTACTTACGTTTTTGTGAGGAATATCTTCCAGAGAAAAAAGAGATCTGTTCCAACAGAGATTTTTCAAGTTGTGATGATTCCTGGCTCTGTGGGGGGTATTTATATGCAAATATCCTGGCCAATGGCATTGTAAGACTAAACAATAGGACCCAATGAGGATTTAGAGGTGAAAAAATTACAGAAAAACAAATTATTTAAACTCCTTTCTTTATAAAATATAATTGTTACTCTAAAGCTACGCTGGGTCTTAGAGGGTTAAACTTTGATTACTTGCGCAGTCCTAGTCTGTTTGCAGGTAATAAAACGATTTGTTGTTTTGGGTCATTATATTGTCAAAGAATTTAAGCAGTAAGCCCTGCTCGCCAACAGGGCTTCAGCTATAGCTTTGTACCTATCTATCCCACTGCTGAACGCTTGCACTTTATCACCCCCATCCTGAATTGACAGGATGGGGGTGATCCACCGCCCCCCCCCCCCCCCCCCACGGGGACAATGGATTCGTTTAACAACAACCCTGCTCCCAGTGGCCCAACACTGGCTGGCACACACAGGTTGCATGTGCACACACACACACACACACACACACACACACACACACACACACACACACACACACACACACACACACACACACACACACACACACACACACACACACACACACATTGTTGTATGGAAACCTTGTACGTCCAAAACGGTTTATTTTCATGAAATGGAGGAAAGAACCCTGTGTTCCAATAGATCCAAATGTAATTATTATTTAGTCACTCACAAGCTCTTGTTAATATATTTTTCCGTATTATTGACTTTTCCGACATCTATAAAACCCACAGATACACATACCGGTGACCACTTTCACTTTCAATGTTCCCACCTTGAAGCTCTCGTCAATACATGTGTAAGAAAGTGGTTGTTTAAAAAAAAATCATGGTGTTTCATCGAATGTCAGTAATCGTCTCTGTCAGGTGGAAACCTCATATGTCCAAAACTGTTACTTTTCAGGTTTCGAGCTTGTATATCTGCTACTTTTAATGCTTTCGTGTGACGCTGTAGTATGATCAAGTAGGGCGTTAATTTACGGAAAAACTAAAAAAGGTAGAATATGGAGATAAGAGGTTTCTGCCCAACAGCGACAAAATGCTTCCAGCTAAACTGCCCCCATGGCTCTACTCCTCAAAGTGAGGAGATGTTGAAAGGGTCTGTATTTGGTTTTGTCTTCTCCATCACAATCTCCAAAACACCCTCACTTTAGAGATTTTAGACCGTCTGCTGTCTTCCAAAACACACACACACACACACACACACACACCGCGTCTCTGCGGCCCGCTGTCTGCTCGCTGTTACATAATCACTATTGCCTGAGGGAGATAACCTGTCCTGCCAAGCACATTTCTGACTTTCAGTTATTAGCAGCTTTTTTAACAAAAAGTGTAATTAAAATAGATTTTTGTACCGACTGAAAGGTGATTTCTTTTCACCCTGCTTCAGCATCAGTCCGTCAGCCTCCGAATTGCTGCACGGCTCGATAACAGAGATGTCGTCGCTGTCGTCGGGGAGAAACCTTGTATAAGTAGCAAAAATAGCCAATCAACAAGCTCACAGATGTATCTCATCACAATGTGTTGTGAGCTTATACACATAAGTAAGTATTGACAAGAGCCTGCATGGGACTAAATAATAAGTACTTTGGATCCATTGGAACGCAGGTTCTGAAAAGTAACAGTTTTGGACATGTTTTCCAGCCAACAGCAACAATGATATGGTAATAGGCTAATAGGAATAACTGAGGACTGTTTCAGCTGCTACCACCTTGCGAGCGCTACCACAGCCTGAGGGTCTGAACCAGCAGGCAACCAGGCTTATGAAAAATGGACTAACCCAGTGTTTCTCAAACCTTTTCATGTCAAGGACCCCCAAATTATGCCGAATTAATATCGATATGTATTGGGCAGCGGACCCCCATTTGCAAAAGTGTTGTGCCAGGGACCCCTTTAAAATGTTCCAAACATTTTACATATTTTTCAGAAATGTAAAAAGAAATAGCAGATGTACAAGCTCGCAGCGTGGCACGAGCTGTGAGCTTGTAGATCTGCTATTTTTGAATAGCCTGGATAAAATGGTTAAAATGATTGTGATGCTAAGTTAACTACTTTTGCCGGGGACTCGCTGAAGCCCTCCCAAGGACCCCTGGGGACCCCGGACCCCACTTTGAACTTGACTAACCTGCTTGTTGCCTGCCTGCCACGCACGCACGCACGCACGCACGCACGCACGCACGCACGCACGCACGCACGCACGCACGCACGCACGCACGCACGCACGCACGCACGCACGCACGCACGTGCGTGCGTGCGCATCTTGAGGTAGTACTCATGCACATGGCACCTAATAAAGACAACTCACAACACTGGCATTGTTTTTTAACTATATTTCAGTTATTTCTATGTACTATTACTAGGGTGATGGATCTCCATTATAGGCATAAAAGGGACACAGACTGTCAGGCAGTATTGTGGATTTATAGATTTTTCGGGGCAACAGCCATTCCGATGACTTTTAACTTTGCACATGGCTCCCTCTGGTCTTGTCGATACCTATGCCAGGTTTGAAGTCAATAGGTCGGAGGGTTCTCAAGATATGCGGGGGACAGGCAGACACGCACACACACTCACACAGAGATTCCATGCATTTTATACTATAACACCGATATCTGTGTTGTAGTCTGCCTAGATGTGTGCCTGATACACGAACTGAAGGGGGCGAAGGTAGTCAGTCACCAGTGGTTTCAGATGTTGCTGTACCATTCACTCAAAGGTATTGTATTATGTATGTATTTTGTTTTGTTTTCTTGTGTCATGTCAAATGTGTGTACTGTTTATTATTGCATACATGGCTGCTGGGTCGCAAGACAAATTTCAGTGTGAACTGACAATAAAGTATTATCGTATCGTATCGTAAAGGTCTTCATGACCTGTGATGTCAGAGCAACTGGCCTGTAGTCCCTGAACGGGGCAGCTATAGTTGCACGGCACTCACCCTCAGCACAGAGAAGTTGAAAGTTGTGTCTCAGAACTGCGTCATTTGTGGAAAAGTTTGAGGTTAAACGACAGCGGGGGCATGACTGATCTATTCAATCAATACTCTCCAGTATGTATATCAGTGCTGTATGTGAGGATATGAAAATGGGAAAATTCCATTACGTATGCAAACATCTCAGGCTACTCAAGTTATTTCCATAATCAGAATAAGGACAATAATTTGATTACTGGGCCTATGTAAACAGAGGCGCTGGCAAAAGCTGACTTGATGTTTGGCTAAACCAATATAGCAGTGGAATCTGCATATGGAAATGGAAGACATTAGGGCTACGCTGATGCACCACAGTAGCTATCACAGCCTTTTATATCACTTTTGCTTGTGGGAAGCAGTGTCATGATGAATAAGCGCAGGCAGTCCAGGCCATGAAAAGCTCTGAATATTTAGGGATGATCTAAAAGGATGTTAATGTCGTGTGTGTGTGTGTGTGTGTGTGTGTGTGTGTGTGTGTGTGTGTGTGTGTGTGTGTGTGTGTGTGTGTGTGTGTGTGTGTGTGTGTGTGTGTGTGTGTGTGTGTGTGTGTGTGTGTGTGTGTGTGTGTGTGTGTGTGTGTGTGTGTGTGTGTGCGCGTGCGCGCTTGCATGTGCGTGTACAGTTTATGTAACAACATTTTCATCAAAACCCTTTTACTGGATATAAATATTTTAGTATTATTGAGTACAAAACATCATTGTCTTGATGAAAGAGATACTATATTATGTACTTATGATGACCGTCAGACCTACTAATTTGGACATGTGTTTTTGTTACTTAGGCTTGTTATTTCTTCACCACAATGTTAAAAAATGTAATTTAGATAGGTTGTTTCAGTAATGAACGACAGTATACAAAAGTATATGTCGTATCTGGCCATAGCGACCGGCAGAAAATAGGGTCCACTTTCGGGAAGGGAATAAGTCACAGCTCAGAGTACAAGGTTTTCATTCTCAACAATTACTTTATTGTCAGAGTCCTTTAGCAATCCATACATTTGGGTCAAATCAATATATAGCGCATCTTTGTTCACAGAATCTACTTTATTCCATGTAAACGTGGCATCCGCTTGCATGTCAAACACACAGTCCTGTCCTCCTAAAAAACAAGTCATTTTATACACAAACAGCTGATAGTCAAGAAAAGCTGAAGTTAGATGCCCTTGTCTCTTTTGCTACTTTTAAAAGATTTTTTAGCTGACCTTATTTTGGAAGAAGATCTATGCACCTGCTTGGTGCATAGATATAATATATGGTTTTAATATATAACTTTTGCAACCTTTTTATTTTTATATGTACCTTGTTGTCCTTGTCACATCTGTAAAACCATTGTTGTATGTCTTTTTGTACACAGGGCACCATTGAAAAACAGACCCTGGTCTCAATGGATTTCCCTGAAATAAAGGTTTCAATCAATCAATCAATCAATATTAGCAACTCCTCCTGGTTCACTGTAGTCCACTCACAAACAAGTTTCTAAGAACAATGGCTTCTGGGCTGGGCCCATAAGTCAATAAGATAACATCTGCCCCCTTTACTCTGACACATGAAAATCTTTCTTTAACCCTATCTATAAAACTATAGCTCATCATAAACTCAGGTTTATGACATTACATAACATTTTATTAGCTTCGAAATAAGTCCAAACAGTAACATGTCCGACGTTGTATGAATGATCTAGATAATTAAGGTTATTTAAGGAAACACGCGCTCCTCCAGAGTTCCCCAGCCGTTTACCATACTTGGAGAGCTTTTCTCCCCCAGGAGAAAACATCATGTTCACTTGCATCAGTAATGTCACCATTAACCTCAGATTTAAAACACAGAATGATCATATTATCCCACTAAAGGTCTTCAACTATGTTTTACTAAAGCTCATATCTATCTGTGAATTTAGAAAAGACTAGTAAACATTTTATAATGAATCCTTTATGTTTTACTTATGTCGGCTTGCTTGACTGAAAGGGTCAACTGTCTTACTGTCAACAAGCACTCTTGCATAATATTAGAATGGGCTCCGTGGGAGCTTTCCAATAAACAGTACCTTGCTTATTGGAAAGTTGCTCTGGATAAGAGTGTCTGATATGCTAATTGCCTAAATTGTAAATTGTAATAGGCTATTGTCGCTGTTGGGTGGAAATCTTATATGTCCAAAACTGCTACATTTCAGAAAAAAAAAAAAACAAAAAAACGTTTAGTTATTAATTAGTCACAAGCTCTTGTTCATACTTTACATTGGTTAAATATGTATAAAACCCACATACACACTTAACCGCGTACAACCTGGAACCCCTGCACAAAAGCATTTAATGTGACCTTGAAATATGGAATATGTAACATTTCTATTACATGGAGGAGGACACTAATGTAACAGTATATAACGGTACATACATTATACAGTATGTGTTGTTGTCTGCATTAAAGCCTAATTTATGCTCTTTTTATGCATTACATTATGCTCCCTAGATAGCAGACCTACATGCTCACGCACCAAAGACAGCAGGCCTAGAAGCTCACAATGCGTCGCGTCCGTGACGCATTTTGAGCTTGTAGGTCTGCTATCTTTGGCACCCGCCGCCGCCATGCGATGAAGTATGAATCTTTAGAAGCCTGGTATAATGTGCACGTTTCACATTACGGTAAATGCTCTCAGACTGGAGCGAAAAAACATTATGCAAATGTGCCAGCCACTCCCTTGGAGCAAGGTCTCTTAACCTTGATAGCACAAAGGCCCCGCAACACTCATGTCTCATTTACATCTGGAAATGCTTTATTACCAAGACAGTATGGAGGGAAAAAACTCACTAATGAATCCTATTGTATATCATTGCTGTCGGGCAGAAACCTCTTATCTCTGTATTTCATCTTCTTATGTGTTTTTTTTTTGTAAATGTATGCCCTCCTTCGTCATACAAGAAACAAAAATAGTGAAGACAAGCTCAAAACGTGTTGCATCACAGTGTGTTGTGAGCTTGTCGATTGGCTAATTTCACATTTTACAAAACAATAATAATAAGAACAAATGGAACGTTTTTGGACATAC
This sequence comes from Gymnoscopelus braueri, assembly GCF_963280865.1. Taxonomy (NCBI): domain Eukaryota; kingdom Metazoa; phylum Chordata; class Actinopteri; order Myctophiformes; family Myctophidae; genus Gymnoscopelus; species Gymnoscopelus braueri. The sequence goes on from NC_137606.1 coordinate 5,739,628, forward strand.
AAGGTTTCCACCTTACAGTAATGACATATGGCTGAGAAGTATTTTCGCTGCTGACTTCCAGAGAGACTTCAAAGCCTCCTTGTGATCAATCCGTCAGCATTGAAAGCTTCTGCACTTTGGTCCATTTAGATGCAAGTAAAGCTGGTTGTATTTATACTAAAGTATTATTATCGGCAAGCAACAATGGCGTGGGATGGAGTAGAGATTAAGCTCTAGTCTTTTTCCATATAAACAAAACATGTTGGTATTTTGACATTATATAAGTATATATATTATGGGTAAAATAAAGGACAAATAAATGCATACATTATATGGCTTAAAGGTGCATAAACAACAGCACATTCCAGCAGGTGCCGCATGGCATAAAAGCAGGGGTCATCGCCATGCTGGCTTGTGGTGGACATTTCTGACAAAATTCTATTTTTGCCATGGACATACAATATAGATAAATACATAAAGAGCTAGCCCTAAATGACCATTAAATTACAAATGGAACCAAATGGACCCTTATACGAGTCCATCTGGTTTCATTTGTACACAAAATAATCCACTGCACCAGTCGACTCATAAGCTAATGTGCCATACAGTACATGGTGTCATAGTAAATCAGTGTCATACATATTCTGAAGAAAACCTGGAGAATGACATTCAGTAATTGGGTGTTATGATCAAAATAAGAACATTATAATGGTGTGTAAAAACAAAATCAAACATTTGGCACAGACAAGGCTACGGCCAAGCTAGCCCTAACGGACATATTGATGACCCCTGCGTAAAAGCCACATAGCACCAGTATTTTGATATCTTCCCACCACACGTACATGTCTTGTGTGAGGTGTGGTCCCGGCGCAATCATGGCGCAACTCTATTTTTCCCACAAACTTTGCGCCACAAGTTACGACCAGCTATCCCCTAGAGTGACAGCAGCACATGGTGATTTTGTTATTTGAGGAGCGGTACATTGTTTTGAATTAGGCGCCTTGGGTTCACAATGTGCACACATTGATTGCAAAAATCCATTCAATCTGAACACACAACACTCACGTTCAACAAATGAGGCGGCATTTCAAGCACTTGATTGTTCATTAATCCTATGGAGAAAAAGAAAAGTTTTACCGGAGATGAAGAAACAGAGCGTATGCCTCATTTACAGCAGTTGTGTCTTGTGTGCACCGAATATACATAATATATATATAGCCTATGTATAATATTTTTTATGAATAAAATGTTTTGTCCAATCTGTATGCTAGAGTATGTTAATACAATATAACTAATACAATTGGGGTGGAAGTATTTTTGCCTCCCTGCTCTTCTATTGAGACATTTAGATTGTGTCAAAGGTCATGTCTCACCTAGACTACAGGATCTGACATTTTTGATTCAACGTATCCCCTGAGCAAGCAGGCATGCTCTATTAGCTCAAAGGTAAAAATGTCAGCACCTGTGCTATTCTCTATCTGTCTCTGTAGTTATCCACATCAACGTCCATTTGGAGATCCAAGGGTCACACACTGGCACCGCATTGGCAGTAGGGATGGGACGGTTAACCGAAATGTCTGTCACTAACCGTGACAACAGAAAATGTATGGTATAAATCACTTCAATAAAATGTTGTTCCTCATACAATATTTTTCAATACCTTAAAAAAGGAAGAAAGGAAACAAAGATAAAAAAAAACACATTTGAAGAGAAGAAAACAGCTGTACAGAATACTGCCCACACAGGACTGCAGCTTTATTTATTGATATGCAGTATTTATAATAACCTAACGGAGAATGAGCTTGTGAATATTAAGTTGATAGGTCGAAATATCACAGATGTATTTTTGCTGTTCTTGAAAACATTTAAAAAAAAGTAAAGTGGTCTGAAAGTATGTCTGTGGGTTTTAAATATTGAACCATTGAAACGTATTAACAAGAGTGACTAAATATGAACTACACTGGATCCTGTAGAACACAGGTTATTTTTCCCCCATTTCCTGAACTGAGCAACTGTTTTTGACATAAACGGTTTCCACCTGACAGGGATCATATAAATATATATAATATACCGGACCGTGAGATTATCTGTTGTGGTTTCCACTCTGTTGACAGGGTGTGTGTGGAACAGGCCTATTTAATGAAAAGGTCTCCTCGCCTTCATTTCCATTCGTATAACAACTTGTCAGCTTTGGCCCTGCGTGTAATGAAGGTTTTCACTCTCCACAATAGAAAGGGGAGATTAGCACAGAGCACAGGGCGGGATTATAAAATAAAAAGACCCGATACCACATAGACAGCCAATCACCTCCAGAAAATCCCTCAATATCTCGGGGGCTTTAATCTGCAATTTCCCCTGTTTTCTCCTCGAGGCCATCGCCCCCCCGCCTCCCTCTCCCGCTCACTCATCCCCTCTCCCCATCTACCTATCTCCTCCTATAGCCTCATCCCCTGTCCTCCTACCCTCTCCCCCTCACCCCCACTCCCCTTCCACTACATGGGCAGCCATAGCTGACTGGGTAGAGAGGCTGCTTGGGAACAGAAGGTCCAGAAGGTCCCACGTTTGACTCCCGGTCCGGCCCCGGCTATGTGTCGAGGTGTGAACAAGAACCCCTAACTGATCCCCCCCTGAACCATCTGAGCAGCCATCAGCTGGGTGAAGCTGAAAACTGAATTTCCCTCTCCTCTCCTCGCCCCGTACCCTCATCATCTCACTCATCTCTGTCTGTCTGTCTGTCTGTCTGTCTGTCTGTCTGTCTGTCTGTCTCTCTCTCGCTCTCTCTCTCTCTCTCTCTCTCTCTCTCTCTCTCTCTCTCTCTCTCTCTCTCTCTCTCTCTCTCTCTCTATGATTTCCACTCACTGTGACCCGTTCTTTTCATTGCCTATTCTGCAAAAAAGGAAGGATTTATTGGAGGTTTCGGGTGAAACGGAATGTTCAGACTGCTCAGGCTTCAGTTACAGGAAGATGAATTGGCTGGACATAGATACTGTAGCTTGGCAATGTTTATTGTCTCCTGACACTCACGTTCTTACAAGCAACCGGGTCAGTAGCTGTGTGTCACTTTAAACTGAATTGAACTGGACATCACTCATTGTGATCTTATCAACTGGGGTTGTCCATTTGACTGACCCTGTAGAGCAGTGGTTCTCAACGTGGGGTCCGGGGACCTCCAGGGGTCCTTGAGGCGGTTCCAGAGGGTCCCCAGCTAAGACCAGATTGATAGTTATAGGAACCAAATGGACCCTATGAGTCTGTAACTCCAAGTGTGTACGTATAGAACCAAATTAACCCCTATGGCTCTGTAACTCAGAGTGTGTGGAGAGAGAGAGAGAGAGAGAGAGAGAGAGAGAGAGAGAGAGAGAGAGAGAGAGAGAGAGAGAGAGAGAGAGAGAGAGAGAGAGAGAGAGAGAGAGAGAAGAAAGAGATGTAGGTTTTAGCACTGATTGCTGTGAACTCTACTGGCCCTTGAGAGAGAAAGTCAATCAACAACAGTACAGAGTGGAAGTCAAGGGCACAGAATAAAACGTTGAATGCAGGGAATCACATAGGAAAATGAAAAACTGCTCTCGAAAAATGAAATAACTCCCCAAAAAAGAAAAGGATGAGAGAAAACAACTCCACTCCCACAAGTCACAGTGAAGCAATATCAAGGCAATTTCTTTTCAAAATTAAACTGCCCACTTGCACCTTTTTCATCAAACAGATAGAATCTCGGAGCACAGGCCTTGGGAAAAGGTCAAAGATAAGACTCAAATGATACAAGTTGAAAGGAATGCCGGCGCGCTGCCCGGCTTATACCTGTTTGTTTTTCCTCTCTAAATGGATGTGTTGAATAAAAATATAAAGCACTCCAGCGAGGAAAAAAAAAAAACTCCGCACAGCAGGTGGTCCCTGGCGTCACCTTGATCGATTTGAAGAGGAGGCAGGATGAAATATTGTTGTTGTTTTAGTGAGTGGCAGGGTCCATATGTTGAATATGTACATGATATGTTTCAGTGAGTGGCAGGGTCCATGTGTTGAATATATACATGATAAACTGTTATCATGGTTTCATTGAGTGTCAGGGTCCATGTGCTGAATACATACATGATATGTTTCAGTGAGTGGCAGGGTCCATGTGTTGAATACATACATGATATGTTTCAGTGAGTGGCAGGGTCCATGTCTTGAATACATACATGATATGCTTCAGTGAGTGGCAGGGTCCATGTGTTGAATACATACATGATATGTTTCAGTGAGTGGCAGGGTCCATGTGTTGAATACATACATGATAAACTGTTATCATTGTTTCATTGAGTGGCAGGGTCCATGTGCTGAATACATAAATGCAGAGCAGGAATTTCAGGGAGGCCACGAAGACCATGGCCGTTGTTGGCCCTCAGTTTGGCCTTAATGCCCCCAGCTGACTGTACCACTTTCTCCTCTGTCTCTTTCTTGTCATGTAGACACCAGTGTCTTTTGTTGAGATTCTGAATCCTTAACTCCTGTGAGTCCCCATCTTCAAAACCAATCCAGTAACTTTGATTGGTGCAGGGCTGAGCATGGATCAGATTGTAAATACCATAATTTATTTATTTCACTGCAGATACATATTATAAAGTCTACATATACAATTTAAAATCATCCTTAACCCTTAAATTCAATTAATTCTTTCAATGGACTAAAATCTTGTTTTATTTGATGGCCTTCCTGCCCTGGCATTTGGCCTTTGTGGTCTGAGAAGCGTTTCTGGGAAAAAATATGAAGATATTATCTGCTTAAACCCTATATATTTTTATTGACAGGGGTCTTCCAGGCGCCTATGCTAGACGCCTCCTTTTCCCCCTCTACACCAAATCTCTCCATTGAAAATAGGACTGAACCAAAACATTTTAACCACTTACAGTATATCGTTGTCCGTGGTCCCCCATGGTCTATACCTGTACGTGGTCAACTCCTTTTTAAAAAGAATAAGACTGCTGTAAACCCTTCAGTATACGTACGTATATGTCATTGACCGGGGTCTCCTAGGACAGTGGTTCTCAACCTTTTCAGGGCGTGACCCCCCAAAATGAACATATTTCAACTGGGGACCCCCCACCCTGACAAGCACTTGGAATTGTAGGAGTTGAGGAGGCATTACATTTTGTTTGACTCGGTTCCACAGATAAATATTGTGAAAATAGCAGCTCTACAAGCTCACAACACCTTGCACTGCGTTTTCCCAATTTTTGCCTCTTTCTTATATTATTTGACAATTTGGCTAATGTTTGACCAGTTCTTATAGTATAGTTTGTTGATTACATTTGATGCAGTAATGGTCTTCTTCTTTTTTTAGGTATTAAAAAGGTCTTAAAATTCCTTAAATTGTCACTGTCATCTGGGGACCCCCAAGGAATCATGTGGGGACCCCCTGTGGGTCCCAACCCACAGGTTGAGAACCACTGCCCTAGGGGTCTATGCTAGCCCACCTCCTTTTTCCCCTCTGTACCACATGTCTTCTTTTGAATATAGCAGATCTCAACAACACGTCATATTGTGAGCTTGTAGATCTGCTATTATGGCCAAATGTTAACCTATTATTAGATGCCCAGAATAGGGATGCTCGGGGTCATTTAGCAGGTTAATCAACCTGCTAAATACACCAAAGCAATATATGTATGGTGAGTTGTACTGAATGTTTAAAACAAAATCCTCCTCATTTTAAATACACATTAACCCTGCTGTTTCATTAAGCATGTTGTCATTATCTGGAAATGTTCTCAAAAAGAGCCTCTAACTATCAGACTTAAATACTCCATGGTACGATGGTGTCATGTGATGGAAATACAGTAGCATACAAATCCTACAACTCTTTTACTTAGGTCAAAAAGCTGTACTTCTTCCACCACTGTCAATCCCAGAGAAATATTCCTGCCAAAACATCTCAAAGGGTCATTACATTACCAGTCACTGTGATAGTGACTCTTCTGTCTATACTAGATGCATTTGTGTGTGCCTGTACTTGATACAACAGAGATAAAAGTCTCGATAACAGACGCCGCAAATGTGTCAGAAAAAAAAACATCTGAGACAGTCTGCTTTCTAACATTCTTCTGCCTCATTTGCAAGAGATTCCTGGATACAGTAGAGGTAGCATTTGTTTTGGGAAATTAGAAGCGTGCTGCATTGCCAATACAGTAGAGAACACACCAAATTCTGGGCCCTGGGGACAAAGATTCACTGTGGGCCCCCCTAAGATTTTTTTTCTTTGGGGCCCTAGTAACTCAGTCCCACTTACACCCCCCCTGTGACGCCCCTGAACACATTAGGTACATTGATTACAAAAGTTGTCTTTTGAAGGCAATCACTTGTTGTTTGAGAGGCTTAATTACCGTGGAAAGCAGAGGCACTGCAGCGCTGCGTCAGATAATTAACTTAGTCGACTAGAACTATGATGAAAAATGTTCCACTAACTTTTTTCACTGACGAAAACTAAATAAAAACTAAGCTACGATGACTAAAACTATGAGTGAATATATTGACAATTTTGGCAACAAATAACAACTAGACTAAAATGGACGAGTGGAGAAGAGATTCGGTATAACTAAGACAAGTCATTTTATGCCTCCTTTGTCATAAAGGAGTGTAAATCCATACTTACCTTCAAAACCGCTCTAAAAGAGCACTTACAGGTGGCTGCAATTCCAAACGGGCCCCTGTAAAAAGCCCCCCCCCCCCCGAAATGTTTACTGTACATATTTTTAAGGTTTTGAGGCCTATCAGGCTCGAAGCCTTATTGCGTTCCTTGGCGTTCTTCTACCGCCGTTTTTTCAGTTCTGGCCTAACCGTGTGGTCACTTTTTACGAAACTTGGCAATATGGTAGAGGGCTATGCCAAACGGCTAAGAAACGAAACTATTGGCCAAAGGGTGGCGCTATTTCACTCAATTGACTTTGAACAGGTACAACTCATGCCCTGTTTGACCTACAGCCATGAAACTTCAATACACACATGCGTCTCCTCATGCCAAACAACTTTCACCCTCTGACTTTTGACCTCTGACCTTTAGATTTCCCACCATTTTGAATTACATGAAAAACAGTACAAATCGATCTCCTCCTGGGATCTTTGAGCAATCTGAACAAAACGTTTTATACATGAACGTTGGACCACTATCTAAAATCCCACTTCATGAAAAGTTTGTAAGTTAAAAAATTTAGCTTTTTGGGCACGGTGGCACAGTCGGTAGTGCTGTCGCCTCACAGCTAGAAGGTCCCGGGTTCGATTCCCGCAGGGGACGCTGTGGGCGCTGGGGGCGTGTTCTCTCCTCCGCGTCATCAGTGCCCATACCCTAGGTGGGGTTGGCGAAAGGGCCTTTCTGTGTGGAGTTTGCATGTTCTCCCCGTGTCTCCTAGGGTAGGTACCCTCACAAAAACATGCAGTAATCCTGGTCACTATACTGCCTCCCCCTGGCCAGCCGGGGCGCCTGATGGAGGGGAAGGGAACTGGTTGGAATAACGTGTTCCTTCTGAGCAATTTGCGTGAAACTGTGTCAAATGTGTGAGCACCTTTTTCACAGGTTTAGGTCTGTTGGTCCAATAGCTTGGTTGCTTAATCATCTGCCTTGAAACCCCAGGGTCGCCTGTTCGAAACCCACCTCATGTAGACTTCATTATAATTGCATTGCACACAACATGACTGTATCAATGAATACATGTGCAATTGTTAAAGATAACGTGAAATGCTTATTTGAAAGTAGTTATTTGCAATGTATGACGTACTTCATTCGCACTTTTGTTTTGTTTTGTTGGATTCTCCTTTCTCACTGTCTGAGGCTGTGGATTGAATAGCTCAATCAATAAAGACTAGCCTCATGTTCCAAAGGTCCCCTGTTCAAAATCCCACTCATTACAGTTTACATTTAAATTGCATTGTACAAAACATGACCCTGTTAATTCAGACATGTGCTTTTCTTTTTTAAATAACATGAAATGCTTTTTTGAGAGTAGTTGTTTTTTATGTATGACATACTTTCTTGTGAAAATAGCCGATCTACAATCTCACAACTTTTCAGATAGCAACGCGTTGTGAGCTTGTAGATCGACTATTTTCACTAGTTTCTATTCCGAGAAGACAAAAAAAATATTTATTGGTAAATGTTTTGTGAACCAGAGATCTAGAGTAGTTAGCGAAACAGAGGCTCGGTTCATAACGTACGGAAGAACCTATAGATATCAACAGACACCATCAGGGAGGCTATATCTTAGGCCTGTCAAAAAAAATCGATTCGTGAATAAATCGCGATTCTTAATGCCGCGATTTTTTAAATCGTTTCAAATGTTCAGAATCGATTTTTTCGATTTTTTTTTTATTGTGGTGAAATAAGTTGCTGCTTTCATCCAACAGATGGCAGTGCTACGGAGAGTGCAGACAGTGCAGAGGCTATTTGTTGTGGTGACTTCAGGTTAGGAGTCAGGTTACGTCATGTGTATGCGCCAAGTGCAAATAGCAAAACACGAAATGGCGGACGAAGAAAATGTGGAATTGGAAATCCGACCGGCTCCTGGACATTTTAAATCCAAAGTATGGAAACACTTTGGGTTTTACTTAGTGAAAGGAAGCACCACACAGCTAGACAAGACTAACGCTGTGTGCAAACTCTGTCGTGGAGTAGTTAAGTATTGTGGTAATACAAGCAACCTGGGTCAACATCTTGACCGACACCACGCCGAGGTGAAGTCAGTAACCTCCCCAGAACACCGGCTGCTAGCAGGTCAACAGAGCATCGATGAAACACTGCAAAAAATGCCCAAAGGTTCGGAAAAGGCTAAACGCATCACCAGATCAATTGGACAGTTTATAGCCAAAGACCTTCGCCCATATTCGGTGGTGGAGAATGAAGGTTTTAGAAACATGCTTTACAACTTGGAGCCGCGCTACAACATTCCATGTAGGACCTATTTCACCGACACAGCCGTGCCTTTACTCTACAACGAGGTTGTGGCCAAGGTAAAACTATCGCTGCGCGGAGCAGTACGAGTCGCTCTCACCTGTGACGGATGGACCTCTCGGGCCACAGAGGGTTATGTTACGGTAACGTCCCATCACATCACAGAGGACTGGTCTCTGTGCTCTCAAGTCCTCCAAACCCGTGCCATGCACGAGAGCCACACTGGTCAAGGATGTGACGATCGAATGGGGAATCGACGCGAAAGACACGGCTTTAGTCACAGATAACGCGGCCAACATGTCTCTTGCTGCAGAATTAGCCGGTTTTCTTCACATCAGATGCTACGCGCATACCCTCAACCTGGCCGCGCAGCGCGCACTGAAGTTACCAGATGTCTCAAGACTACTCGCACGGATACGTCGGGTGTCTAGTTTTTTCCACAGAAGTACCAGAGCGAACGACATTTTCCTAGAAAAACAACATAGACTGGGACTCCCTAAGCACAAACTGGAAACGGACGTGGCGACGCGTTGGAACAGCGCCTATTCAATGGTGGAGCGTTTCTTGGAGCAAAAGGAAGCAGTGAGTGCTACACTGCTTAGCAACGAAATCAGACAGACAGAGAAAGACATCAACACTATGTGTGGGTCAGACTTAAGCAATGCTGAGCTGTTCGTCCAGGCCATGAAGCCATTTGCTGTGGCTACCAAAGCCATGTCGGATGAAAACAATCCAACTCTGTCCTTCATAGCCCCATTGCACGCACAGCTTTTGCAGAACACCCAAGAAAACATTGGGGATCCTCCCTTTGTCAAACACCTCAAAGCAGCCATTCACCAAGACTTAGCAAATGTGTGTGTGTGTGTGTGTGTGTGTGTGTGTGTGTGTGAGTGAGAGAGAGAGAGAGAGTGTGTGTGTGTAGTATGGTGTTAGTAATACAATAAATTAAATACAAAATAAGAGTGCTAAGTTAATTGTTGTACCACTTTGTTTTATTTGTTGCACCATGGCCTGTAGGAAAATGTGGTGGTGAGAACAGAGCCAGACTCTGACGAGGAGGAGCCCAGTGCTGCTGGCGGTGATGGTGAGGAGAATGAAGACCCCCAGGGCCCCCCACCTGCTAAAAAAAGAGCATCTTCTGCACTGGCTGAACTGTTTGGGAACACCTATGGGGCAGGTCCGGAACCATCTTCACCAGAGAAGTCACCCTTTGACACTGCAGCGGAGGAGGTGAATCAATACAAAGCGGTTGCTCCTGTGACTCTGTCTGAAAAGCCACTGGACTGGTGGAAAGAACACCGCCGTGAGTACCCTCTCCTGGCCGCACTAACCAAGCGGTACTTGTGTGTACCAGGGACAAGTGTCCCTTCAGAGCGTGTTTTCTCCACAGCCGGGGACATTGTCACGGCTGAGAGGAGCTGCCTCACTAGTGAGCATGTTGACCAGCTCTTGTTTTTGCACAAGAACCTCCACATTCCCCAGCACTAGTTTGATGATGATGAGCACTTTGATTACTAGCTAAATGTAGCAGTCCTGATTCATTTTTGTTTGTTTTTTCTTACCAAATGGAAGTCTATAGTTTTGAAGTTGAGCTCATTTAATGTGAATGATATTAATGTATATCAAGGTAAATTTTATTTGTTATTGCACTTTACTTTAGCCTATACATTTATTTGATATTTTATTTACTTTTCTCAACATTTCTTTCTCAATCTGTTTAATTTCAGTGACTCCCAGTTTAATATGCATTAGGCCACATGGATACAATTAAATACATAATTCATTGCCTAGTCATTTGTACACTCTAAGTTGAAGACCTGTAGGTCCATTTGGTTTCATTTGCACACTCTTTTAAGTTGCAGACCTGTAGTGTAGGTCTAGGTCCATTTGTTAAAGGCTAAAATAGCTCATCTGCAGCACATCTTTTTTTCATCACTGTGAAGTGTGAATGTGTACTGTTTGTGTTTTTTTCCCAGCAGCTGATGAGATGACTGACTGGCAGCTTTAAGAACATGTTTTGTTTTTATAAGGTTGTACCTTGTACACTCTTAAGATGTAGACCTGTAGTGTAGGTCCATTTGTTCTCAAGTTGAAGACCTGTAGGTCCATTTGTTCTCATTTGTACAAGACCTGTGGGTACATTTTGATGCCTAGTGGTCCCTAGAACTGCATATATTCTGTGTTCAGTAAAGGTCTAGAAGAACATCAGGTTTAGTTAAATGTCATGATGATGATGTTGTTAAAGGCTAAAATAGCTCACCTGCAGCACATCTTTTTTCAACACTGTGAACAAGTGTGAATGTGTACTGTTTGTGTTTTTTTCCCAGCAGCTGATGAGATGACTGACTGGCAGCTTTAAGACCAGGATGTAATGTAATAACATTCACTGGCACTTTGTCTGAAATAAATGTCAGAAAGACTGACTGACATGATCTGGCTGCATTGAAGTGTATGATTCAACTTTTCATGGTTTATATTGTTCAGAATTGTTTTAAAATGTTCTAGTATAATTAAAGCAAAGTGATTTGGGGAAGAAAATCGCAATAAATCGCAAAATCGAATCGAATCGCCATTAATTGCAGAATCGCAATTTAAATCGAATCGGCACCCTAGGATTTAATCGAGATAAATCGCAGAATCGAATCGAATCGCCATTAATTGCAGAATCGCAATTTAAATCGAATCGGCACCCTAGGATTTAATCGCAATAAATCGCAGAATCGAATCGAATCGCCATTAATTGCAGAATCGCAATTTAAATCGAATCGGCACCCTAGGATTTAATCGCAATAAATCGCAGTATCGAATCGAATCGCAATTACTCACAATTAATCGCAGAATCGCAATTTAAATCGAATCGGCACCCTAGGAATCGATTTTGAATCGAATCGTGAGGTAAGTGAATCGTGACACCCCTACTATATCTCTAGCTCAATGAGAAAAGAGGCAGCCTGTGAATCCATAGGTCGCTGGTTCGATTCCTGTCCCCAACAATGTGTTGAAGTGATCATCATTGCGAATTTTTCATTTTACAAATAGTGTTTCTTGAGGTTAGATCGTTGTTTTACTGAGGTGAAGGTTAGTGAGGGTGGGTGTAGAAAAGAGTCATTTAGTCAGCAACCTTCCCCCTATTTAGGGTCGGCCGTAGCTGAGTGGTTAGTGAGCCCGCCTAGGCAGCCAGAGGCCTTGGTTGCCCCAGGTACGATTCCAGGCCAGGCCAGCAAATATGTCGATGAAATGAAATTTGTCCCTGAGCAAGACTCTTAACCTCTAATTGCTCACAGGCCCCCATTGGAAACAAGACCGTAAGGACTTTTATGAACGGACCTGTTAAAGGAATTATCCTTATTCCCATGGATTGGATCCACCCCTCTCACTCATCACCAATCACACCTGTCTTCACTCACAACTCATTAGTGGCCTGGTGGCTTTTTCTTTGAAATAATGTTTAGTTTATCAAATATTTAACTTTCTTTTCTATTTATCTCTCTTTCTCTCTGCCTGCCTCTTCCTGCCTCTGCCTTTTCCCTCGAAACCGCTTATTGCTGCTTGCAGCTATATTTCTTTTTGATTTCTAACTGTTTATATGATGTTTTGCATAGTATTGTATATTTGTCTGTCATTAAATGTTGTTGTTGAGTACAAAGGACCCCAATGGAAACAAGCCTTGGCTTCTTGGGTTTAAACGTGCTCTACACCTTGCCCGTGCATCGTTCATCCAGTGCCATTAAGTCCAGTGCGATCTGTACACGATCCGGGTAATTGCAGTCCCATTACCCTTGGCTCGGCTTTCCTGTGCTAGCTGGCACATCCTGTTAATTCAGGTGCGGTTATCTAACAACAATTCTACAACTAACTAAACTACTAGTTGCTGCAGGGCCGGCCCTAGGATTTTGGTGGCCCTATAAGCAAGATGGTTTGTGGCCTCAAAACACTCCCAGCACAACCACCAAATCACACGCACTCTGCATTTCTAAGACTAATATATTACTTTTAAGTATAGTATCAGCTGTTGATACTCCAAACATGTATTTAAGTACAGTACTCAAATGTACTTACTGCAAGTTTGAAAAATCTGACCAAAGGCTGATAATTCTCACCTGTCATTTGAATCACAGTCTGTCAGAGTCACAGTAAGGGTTCAGGCTAATAGAACATAGAATCACACTTTTTGATTGCATGCAAATTAGTCATTGGAAGAAAGAAAGGCCAATGTGTCTCCCTCCCCGATGTGTCCGGCAGTACAGTCCTTCTCAGCTGGTTCCTGGGAGCTGTTTTACCCATGCCTTCCTTACTGTCCATGGAGCTGCAGAAAAACGACGGGACGAATGGAACCGTTTGTATCGAGAATTATGATTTAAAACAGAAAAGCCCATCTCCACCAGCTGTGAAGAGAATGAAAGTTTCCCGCTTCCTTTTTGGACTTGTGTTTCCCATAATTGTTATTATGATGAGCCACTTCATAAAACGTAGGAGACAGAATATTGCACCAATGTTGAAGTGGTTGACCTTCAGCCATTTCATTTGCTGGGCTCCTGTATTGTTGCTCTCGGTTGTCCAAGTCACAGTGATGAGAGGCAACAGTGTCTTTTTGTATGGTATGCCAGTCTGCACAGTGTTGCATGTGTTCAACAGCTGTATCTGTCCACTCATCTGTCTCTGGAAGGGAAAGGAGGAAGCTGACACAAGTCCAGACACGAAGGAAAGTTGCACAAGTAGTACACATAAGGACAAGCAAGAGAGAGAGAGGGAGGGTGAGTCGTGAGTGAGTGAGTGTGAGACTGACTGACTGACTGACTGACTGACTGACTGACTGACTGACTGACTGACTGACTCACTGCATGTGTTCATTTATCTGTGTGGGCATTTTTTCAAGTATTAATATTTCACTAGGCTATATTTGAAAGCCTTTTATGATATTGTCATTAATAGCTAAAACTAAAGTTATTTTTTTTTGTTCAGTGTTCACTGCTAAAGATTAAGGGAGTGTTTGCGATGTCGCCGTCTAATCCTTGTGGCCGGTTCATGTGGCCTAGTCTTGTGTAAACTCCATGAATAGGGGATCTCATTTGAAACAAGCCATTGCGGCTTTTATGAGCGATCCATTTTAGCTGACTTCTATTGTAAACTATTCTTCCATTCTGACGGACCAAATTGCGGTCAGAAACAATTGTTATATTTACAAAAAAGAGAACAAGTACAGTAGGTGTCTTTCTACACTGCTGAAAGAACAGATCTACAACCACAAGCTAACAATTCATCAAATCGCAACCCATTTTTAACGTATTTGCCATCATGATACTGACATGATACTGCTCTGCCAAAGACTATATAACCAGTCCTTTTTTATCAGTTTAAATATAATTAAAGTGACAGCAGGTCTACAACCATAAAATGCTGTTTAAAAATGCCAAAAATGTATTATTAAAGCTTCGAACTGGTGATTGCATTTATTTTGCTTTAAAATTACTTGATTTCATTTTGGAGGGTTAAAGATATTTTAAACTTTAAAATATCTGTAACAATGTAAAGATCCCACTCAAACAGCCCACTCAATGTACCAATTGAAATATCTGTAAGGGGCCAATATAACACAAAACAATAAATTTTCCACCTACCACCTACCTCAAAATGACTTGATTTCATTCTTCAGGGTTATATTTGAAACATTATAGTCCACCCAACATACCAGTTGTAATACCTGGTTGGGGTACGGATTAGAAGTTAAGAAACTGCAGGAATGGATGTAAATAAAAAAAAATCTTTACTTTAAGTACAACAATAAATAAAAATGCATTTCTTTGGTGTGTGGTGGTTTGGTCTCCGAATGGGTGTATAAAGGTTTGCAGCATACAACACCAAATCTCACTCCAATGTTTTCTGAAAGGTTGGCAGCCCTCGCTGTTTTTAATTTTTTCCTGCATCAGTTTTCACTGAGGTCACTCGCCTGCCATTGACTTTATTCTCATTGTCTGACCACACCTCATATCACGGCAGAAACGTCTTATCTCCATAATTTCTTTTTGTGTTTTTTCGTGAATGAATGCCCTATTTGATCATACTACAGCAGTGTTAGACAAGAACTGATGCCCCAGAGATGATATCTGGCCCGGCAAAATATTTAGTAAATAGTTTACAATATGCGACAGTCTTACATATAGGCTAGTAGTGATACTCAAAGTGGGTCGTTGAAGGGCTTCAAGGGGGTCTCCAGCGAAATTACTGATAGTTTGGAACTAAATTGACTCTAAAAGATCTGTACTACAAGAGTGTAAAAATGGACACTCTTGTAGAGTGAGCTCCTACTATGAAAGAGCTTGTCTGTCTCCAGATGTTCTTTTTGAACGTTTTAATGAACTAAATATCCCCTTTGTATGGTGTGTACACCCACACACGCTATACGGCTGGCTGCACCCCATGACTGACACAGCCCTGTAGGCAACCCGGTCTGCATGGCGGGGATGAGGAGCATACTTTTCAAGTTTTGGCATGTTTGGCTTTTTTTTTATTATTATTTTCCTATTTGCGCATTATGCTTTTGGATAAAATAGGATATTAATGTATAATGACAATGATACTTAATGATAAAAAGATGCCCTACTAACGACAATAAAAAATTGTGTTATTGTACCACATAACTCTGTAAACCAGTGACTCATGCATCCTCCAGTATTCTCAGTTATGACTGGTATATAATACTATAAAGTAATTTTTGTCTTGTCTTGACTTGATTTAACTAGCGCCCACGCCCACGTAGCGCCCACTTGGCAGCGCGTATCAGTGGCGTAGCGTCATGAGGGCCAGTGGAGCCATGGCTCGGTCAGTAAAGACCCTCTAGCACGTCTGATATCTAGCATAGAGGGGCGGATTCAAAATCTCCAGAGCAAACATCCGTGGTCTCCCATTGGTTCACCGATCTGTGCGCCCGCCCCGCGCCCCTCCTCGTCCCCCAATGTGCAGTATTGAGAGCCCTGATGTCACAACATTTGGAGCGACTCCCACTGCACTCTGGTTGGTTGGGGAAATGAAAGGTTGACTCCCACTTCCTATGCCAGGAATGTCAACAGCCTGGTCCAGCCTCTTATTTTTGAGCAAAACGCGAAGGAAAATAAAAGCCTGGAGATCGAGGCTAGGGCCCACCTAGGGCCCAGGTAGAACCCACTTAAAGCCTGCATGGACAAACCCAGTTAGGACCCACCTCGGTCCCACATAAACTTGCCTAGTTGGGGCCCACCTAAGGCCCAGGTAGAACCTACTTATAGCCCACATGGGCATCCCAGTTAGGACCCACCTCGGCCCCACATAGAATTGCCTAGGTGGGCCCACCTAAGGCCCAGGTAGAACACACTTATATCCCACAAGGGCATCCCAGTTGGGACTCAAGTGGATCCCGCTGACATTGCCGTCATGGGGCCCATATGGTTTAGCCCACCTTGAAACCATATGGGAACTACGTTGGCGTGCTGGCTGGAATTCAAACGCTGCGTCATACCTGTAGTCAGTGTGTAGTTTGATGTTGTGTGTGTAACAGACATACCTACAGTGTGTGTAGATCGATGTCCATATGAAAGTCTAGCAGTGTCTTTTGTTTCTCCAGCAGAGTTTCTAGTAACTCTATCTCTCTCTGGAAGAGTTGTACATGAACTCTGCAGCCACACTGAGGCGCTCCAACACAAACACTCTGACATTAAGCTTTGCACAACAAACATCAGCACCACGCTGCTGTTTGTCCAAAACACACAATATCATCTCCTCTCCCACCGACGTCATGTGTTTTTTTTTTTATCGACAGCCGTCGACTCCATTTGACACATTTTACCTTGTTTATCCAGCTCTCACTGACTCTCCCCTAATAGGACTGAAATTATCTGAAATGACTACATTACCTAATGCACCCTAAACGTGTGTCGCACGGGGCAGACCTGCCATTACGTTAGTTACTGGAGTTACTGTGGAGCTACACATAGTTCTCCACAAAACACATAAGCCCACAAAATACACCATCTACAATGGACTAACTGAGCAGCAATATTAACATTCACCACCATAACGGTCATTGTTGACGAAGTGATTTCACAGCTGCTACAGCCACGACAACAACCTTAGCATTAGCTACATGCTAACGGTAAAAGTCCGTTAGCGTTAGCCGCATGCTAACGGCTCATGTTAAGCACCCCTGGGCACTATTAAAATACAACGAACGCAATCACAGTAGTGGACATAAACATTCTTTACATTAGTAGCAGGCTGCAGTGACCTAAAAGTCTTGACAATATGAATGACAGGGTGATTTATTAGAGAAATTATGGTGATTGTGCTGTCCAGCTCAGCTCGCACAACTATCACGGAGCCCTCGTTGCTGCGTCTGACTGTGATGGCGGCAGAGAGCTGTGCGAGCGAGTATTCGATGCTGGCGTCTGGAAACTGCCCTCAGGATGACACGGCCAATGAGAGTTAGCACTTTCGTTGTTGCTAAGATACGGTGTATGGCCCATAGCACGTCTGCCCAGCTTGTAGATCTCTCGCACATGATTGGCTTAGCCTGCGTTGCCAGCTTTTTCGCGCACATGATTGGCTGTTAAAAATGTGAGCAGTTTTACGTTTCATGATCAGCCCAGAAGTAAATTGCGAGCTGAAATATATAGCACTTTATGATTATTAGAAAAGGAGACACATGTGAAGGTGGAAAAGAAAGTAGAGTACTTATATACTTTTGCATAAGCAATTTTTGTAGCAAGTTGGGAGAGAAGTGGACCAGTGCTTTGGCCGTGAGTTGTACCTAAAGTTTTGGGTTCCAAAAGGGTCCTCCTCTCTGATTGGTGTGGCAAGATTACCTCATATCTCTTCACTCCCACACTATAGGCTTCTGGATAAATTCCTGTGTGCCGGGCTTGTAGATCAGCCAAAAAAACAACATTTAAATCTACAAGCTCACAACATGTCGCAAAGCAACATATAGTGAGCTTGTAGATCTGCTGTTTTTGAACAATTTTGAAAAACTGTATATTTTATACATACATTTTTTACACAAATCTTCTCTTCTCAGGTTCCCTGGCTGGAAAATTGCTGGAATGCTCCCTGCTTATATTTGTTCCATGCTGACACAGAACAATGTCAGAACAATGTCCAGTGATGTTTTAATGCTCAAGGTTTCTTATGATCAGACAGCGCTGGGCAAAGCAGCTTTCTCTGTCAGCGGCTCAACTTCTTGGAATGAGCTTCTTGAAAAGTCTTTAAAGAAGTAGTTCACCTAAAAAATGACTTATTTTCCATCAATTACACACCCCATAGGGCATAGCAGTGGCAGCCATTTTCTGGTTCCACTTCAAAATGCATTTTTCCCATTGACATTTCCAAAAATATTTATATCAATTAATTTAAGCCTAGAATCAAGCCATCCAGGGTCCTGGTGAATCATGACCATAAAACGTTTGATTCTGTGAAAAAACTTTTTTGAAAACGGCAAAACAAAGGGTATTTATTAAATATAGTATATCATGTAATTGAATATAAAATACAATTTTATAAATCACAGAAAAAATCACACCCAGTGTGAAGTGGGCGGTGTGGTCACAGTGGTCATCACAGTGATGGAAGAAGTGATGGAAGAAGTGATGGAAGAAACCATAACTTAAAAAAAACACATATATGTGTTTTTTTTAAAGTTATGGTTTATTATATAGGGCTATGCACATGTGTCATGTTTCCCTAGCCAATCACAGTCCTGAATAGACTGTGATTGGCCAATCACGGTGCAGGGTTAGGGGGGTACATTTGTGGCCAATCACAGCGCAGGATTTGGTGTGCAAATATCCAATCCTCACATATAGGGGCGGTTTCACCGCCCCAAAAATATTTTATGGTCATGATTCACCAGGACCCTGGATGGCTTGATTCTAGGCTTAAATTAATTGATATAAATATTTTTGGGAAATGTCAATGGGAAAAATGCATTGAGTATTTTGAAGTGGAACCAGAAAATGGCCGCCACTGCTATGCCCTATAAAGCCTTGAATTCATAGAGTTTTGTTTTGTTTTTGTTGCATTCCTAAGCCAATACTTTGATGACCGGGTCATCGGTCAATATGAGAGTCATCAAATTATTGGCTTAGGAATGCAACAAAACCCCAAACAATCTCCATGAACTTAAGGCTTCATGGAGTGTGTAATTGAAGTCATTCTTGGGTGAACTACTCCTTTAAAAATCAGCTCCTTGCCATCATTTTGGTCAGTTCAGAGGAATGGTCCTATGGGGCGGCCATAGCTGAGTGGTTAGTGAGCCCGCCTAGGGAACCAGCTGACCCTGGTTGCCCCAGGTTCGATTCCAGGCTATCCCAGCATATGTGCCGATGATATGAAATTTGTCCCTGAGCAAGACTCTTAACCCCAATTGCTCACAGGTTCTCATTGGAAACAAGACCGCAAGGACTTTCATGAACGACCTGTTAAAAGGAATTATCCTTATCCTTATTGCGCCTGTTTTAATTAATTTAGTTGAGTTGTTTCAGGTACTATTTAAGTTATTTTATTTTGTAATTTTACTCACATTCCTTGTCAATCTGTAATGTCTATTATTGTCACCTCGGCTACATTGAAAATGAGGGCATGCCCCTCAACTGCACTCCGAGTTTCAAAAAAGGTGATGATGATGAGAATCCTTGAGAACTCAAAAATGTTTCCGCTTATGTATTTTTTTCCCATAAATCAGTGCTATTGAACACCCTTTACATCTGTGTGTTGGTAAAAAAAATATTGAACAAATGAAAAGTTCTAAAAAGTGCATCAGCAAAGGGGGTGGAGTTAGCTGGTTTAGCTGACTCTAGGCTCCACCCCCTTTTGACCTCCAACCTCATTGTGAGCTTGGATTGGAGGTCCATTCAGCTGTTCTTATCAATGATGAACAAAACCTCCTAACTCCACTTCCAAATTTTTTTTTTTTTAATTTCCTGAAAAATGAACATTTTGGAGTTAGCTGGTTCCTGCCGGACAGCAGAGATATTATATCTGCACAGGGGGGAAAAAAGCAAAGCTCAGAGAAAGCCAAAACTCCTAAACCAGGAATTTGGCGATAAGCAGCTCTATGATTACATCAGTCACATTCCTGTGTTCACACATTCTTATACATGCTAAAACAAGGCAAGCCCAACATCAATATTGTCCCATTCACAAACTAATCTCATCCAACCAGGATTCAACAGATATGTGCACAGATTATGCTAGAGCACAGAAATCAGAACAAATGTTAACTTTCAGCCTGGCCCTGCTTAACGCACACATGCTCACGGGGCTGCATCTCGGGGCAGCAAGGCCCCGAGGGTCACCCGGCCAGAGAATCAATTGTACATAATGGCGTTACATCTGTGCCAAAATATTATAATCAGACAACACGTGGGACTTTAACCCACGTATCAAAGTGGAATCTAGCCCTGGTCAAGTGTATCATGGCAGTGATTCTCAACCTTTAAAATTGCAAGGACCCCCAGTTTCATTATGCATTAGGCTACAGACCAACTTCAGTTTTTTTTAATTCTCTGGGACACCAATTAAGACTGTCAAATCCTCAGTGTTAATTTAACTCTGAGAGTGTACGAATGGAACCAAATGGAACCCTTATGGGTCCACTCAGAGTTATAGAGCTGTGTTCACCGGCAGTGGTGTAAAGTAACTATAAGTACTGTACTTAACTCATTGAGTGCCATTGACGTGTTTGACGTGTTTTCCCGCAAGGGGGGGGGGGGGGGGACGTTCAGAACCCAAGATACCATGATCCGAAGATTTTCTGCTCCATTCACTTCTTGGTTAACTTATTACTTAAAAAGGCTGTATCTCGGCTCCTGTGTAATATTTTTTTTACTATGTATTTTTGGCCCAGACATGTTATTTTCAAAGGCAGACAATTAATGTCAACGAGGTCGCGATGACCTCGTTGACATATGTGAAAACACACAGTGCAACCCTCAGTGATTAGCAACCATCAGGGGATCGATCATACTGGAGATAAATATTCTGTGACTACTTGAAAATCTAAGAAAAATCGAAAAATCTCTGGCACTGGGCAAACACAGCCAGAAATAAGTCTGGCACTGCATCTTAAGTACAATTATGAGGTATTTTTTTTACCTTACAAGAGTATTTTCAATACTTTTACTTCTACTCCACTCTCAGAGGCAAATATTGTACTTTTACTCCACTACAATTATTTGAAAACTTTAGTTACTAGTTACTTTGCAGATATAAATGATTATATTATAAAACTGACATTAACCACTTTAGCCCTATTTTATACCCGACGCCACACTGATTTCATTGTTTCGGGATAAACACAACAACAACAACATATCACATGTCACCACAACACTAGCCACAACGTGCGCGATGAATTTACGGGTGGCGTAGGCTACTTTTCATTGCTCACTACACATTTGCCTCCTCGGAGCATAATTAATTTCGTCCAACACAACTCACCACATTACCGACCACACCGGACGGGGAAACACTTTAGCACCGTTTACCGTGAGCACACCCGAGCGCCGACGGCCACAGCCGAGGCAAAACTAAGCGGCGGCCATTGAAATCTCTCCATCTCCACAACAACAACAGACGCAAGCCCTTCGCTTCAACCCCCGCTCTGGCTTTCGCTTTCGGTTTGGTAATGTCTCTATCCCACCACACTCACGCTAATATGTCCATCATTTTCGTGCCATGCACATCCCAAACAATACATTATTACCCGCGTCAGCGTCTAAACGCAGCCTCTAACACTACCGACTCGCCACGTCAGGATTGCCAGGTTGGAGATAAACAAGCAACCAGGTCAGTGTTGCCAGATTGTGCACCAGAAACAAGCAAGCAGGTTCATGAAAAAACAAAAGCCAGAGGGAGCAAGACAGTGGATCTATATAAATAATATACATATCAATGTGGGGTTCGAAGGGGTCCGCGATGTTTCGCGCGGCTACCAAGACTCCCATGGGGTCCGTGGACCCCCAGGGGGTATGTATTAATTTTTTTATTTTTTTCATTTTTATCCCGCGATTTTGTAACCCCAAAATAAGCGAGCCCTCACTAGAGCCCCGTGCGCGGTGCCCGGACCTCTAGTTTTATACATAGACTATTTGAAAATAGCCGATCTACAAGCTCTCAACACGTCGCATCGTGACGCGTTGTGAGCTTGTAGATCTGCTATTTTCAAACATTTTAGTACTTTTACTTTTGGTACTTTAAGTATATTTTGATGTCAATACTTTTGTACTTCTTTCAGCTAAACTGAAAGCAAAACAGTTTTGAGTTGGCCTCTATAGCTCTGGGTAGATAAGAAACAGCAATTCCTGTAATCTGGTCAATGGTCACACCCCGCTGCAGTTGTTCTCAAACGGTGGGGCGAGGCACGCTGGTGTGCCGTGAGACAAGTCCAGGTGTGCCCAGGGATTTTGTCACAACCGCACATTATTATTGCTATATATATATATATATATATATACGACTGTACGAAACAGTAGCAATATTTGTTTTTATTTACTATATTAGTACTTTGTGTGCTCTCATTTCCCAATACAGAGGCAAATTATATATACCCAATTAGTTTTTATATTAACCATTTTCAACATGGCATCCCTATTTTGGGAAATGTGGGCACATTTTAATAAGCCAGACTAATTTATATATTTAGTTATGTATTTATTTATAGCAGATCTACAAGCTCACACATTATTAGCTTGTAGATCGGCAAAGAGATTTGGTGTAGATGGAAAAAAGCGGTCCAGGTATACCGTTTTACTAAGACTAGAGGATGCTACAGAAAATATGCTAAATTTGTCAGATGCTTGTCTAGGGCAAAACATGTACCCTTCATATTTAAACTAGACCTTGAAGGACCCTTCAAACACTGACACTATCTACACTCAAATTATTTTTTATGTACGTGGCATAACAATATTCAGCTCTGATTAATTTCCTTACCCAATTGTGTCTATAAGCTGCTTTGTGTGGCAGCTTATAGACACAGTGATGGAAAAAGTGGCAGTGGTGGAAAAAGTACTCACATTTTTAGTACTCACAAGTATCAATACTGCAATATAGAAATACTCTGTTACAAGTAAAAGTACATAATTCAAAATGTACTTGAGTAAAAGTACCAAAGTATTGCCATCAAAATGTACTCATTATGCAGAATGTCCCATTTCAGGTTTTCAAATGTATAAACATCTTTTGAAAATAGCAGATCTACAAGCTCACAATGCGTGGCATCGCCACACATTGTGAGCTTGTAGATCGTCTATTTTCAAATGGCCGAAATGTATATAGGGCTGAAGTGGTTAATGTATGTTTAGTATAGCCTGGCATGGCCAAGGGGCAAATAAAAAAAAAAATGTTTCTGGTGATAAACCCGCCCCATATTTGCATACTGGGCCCTGATTGGTCCCTTACAACTTCAGGGGAAGAGAAATCCAATCTCTATTGAGAGGGGCCAGACCTAATCTGCCGAGGGCCATTTTTTTTGCAATGGCAGATTCGTCTGGAACCAGGCTATGTTATAATAATCAAAATCTACAAAGTAACTATAGTAACTAAAGTTTACAAATAATAGTAGTAGAGTAAAAGTAAAATGTTTGCCTCTGAGGTGTAGTGGAGTAGAAGTAAAAGTATTGCAAATTGGAAATACTCAAGTAAAGTATGGAAACTCTGAAAACATTGTGTTTGACTGACTCTGCCCTCATGCTTGATCTTTGAAAGATCATGTTTAGTCTCAACATGTTCAAGACAGAAAACAAACAAAACCACATTTTTCCATGAGGCCTGGAATGCCTTGTAGCAACTCATAATGTAATAACGGCTCATAATGTAATAACGGTTCATAATGTAATAATTTAAATGTAATAAAAACTCATAATGTAATAATCAGCTCATAATGTAATTAAAAAAATGAGCGCATAACGTTATAACTATATTTCTATAATGTAATAATGTAATAATGTGTTACATTATAAATCTCACAATCTCGCTTATAATGTAATAAAAGTTCATAATGTAATAATGTCTCATATTGTTGAGAAAAGTAAAGTGTTACATCATAATAATCATGGTCAGTATCAGTATCATGGTCAGTATCAGTATCATGGTCAGTATCATGGTCAGTACCATGGTCAGTATCATGGTCAGTATCATGGTCAGTATCAGTATCATGGTCAGTACCATGGTCAGTATCATGTTCAGTATCATGGTCAGCATCATACTTGCCAGGAAACAACAATTTGAGCCGTTATTGTTTCCGCCAGGCCGAAAGGCATGGCGAGAAAATATGTTTTACCCCTGTCTGTCCGTCCGTCCGTGTGTCCGTGTGTCCGTCCGTCCGTCCGTGTGTCTGTCTGTGAACAGCTAATCTCCGGCACCGTTAGGCCGCTGCGAAACTGTTCACACACACTCCTTGGATGCCAAAGCCGAACCTCTGCCCCCAAATTTTCAGATTGTCCTGTTATAGCGCCACCAGGAGGCCGATTTGTGCAAAACACATGTTTGGATATCACTCCTACAGATTTTGTCCAAACCTCACGCAAATCGGTACACAGTATCTATATAGTCCTTTGATCAACACGGATCTCTATAACAGGCCAATGTGAAAAGGGTGGCATTTCTTCCTCGGCCTAGTGGGAAGGTGTGCACAAAATTTCACGGCAATCGCACGCTCCGTTGATGATCTGAGGCATTTTGTTCAAAACGAACCAATCCTGCAAACTTTGGAAGCCAATTTTAGCCAATCAGTATAGAATGTAAAAAATCGGAGAGATCCGTGTTGATCACATGACTATATAGATCTGTGTACCGATTTGCGTGAGGTTTGGACAAAATCTGTAGGAGTGATATCCAAAAATGTGTTTTGCACAAATCGGCCTCCTTGTGGCGCTATAACAGGACAATCTGAATTTTTTTTCAGATTGTCCTGTTATAGCGCCACCAGGAGGCCGCTATAATAGGCCAATATGAAAAGGGTGCCATTTCTTCTTAGGCCTTTCAATCGGACACTGCATTCATGATTTGAGGCATTTTGTACCAAAAATTTGTTTTGCTAAATTAGACCTGCTGGTGGCGCTATAACAGGCCAATGTGAAAAGGGTGGCATTTCTTCCTCGGCCTAGTGGGAAAGTGTGCACAAAATGTCACGGCAATCGCACGCTCCGTTGATGATCTGAGGCATTTTGTTCAAAACGAACCAATCCTGCAAACTTTGGAAGCCAATTTTAGCCAATCAGTATAGAATGTAAAAAATCGGAGAGATCCGTGTTGATCACATGACTATATAGATCTGTGTACCGATTTGCGTGAGGTTTGGACAAAATCTGTAGGAGTGATATCCAAAAATGTGTTTTGCACAAATCGGCCTCCTTGTGGCGCTATAACAGGACAATCTGAATTTTTTTTCAGATTGTCCTGTTATAGCGCCACCAGGAGGCCGCTATAATAGGCCAATATGAAAAGGGTGCCATTTCTTCTTAGGCCTTTCAATCGGACACTGCATTCATGATTTGAGGCATTTTGTACCAAAAATTTGTTTTGCTAAATTAGACCTGCTGGTGGCGCTATAACAGGCCAATGTGAAAAGGGTGGCATTTCTTCCTCGGCCTAGTGGGAAAGTGTGCACAAAATGTCACGGCAATCGCACGCTCCGTTGATGATCTGAGGCATTTTGTTCAAAACGAACCAATCCTGCAAACTTTGGAAGCCAATTTTAGCCAATCAGTATAAAATGTAAAAAATCGGAGAGATCCGTGTTGATCACATGACTATATAGATCTGTGTACCGATTTGCGTGAGGTTTGGACAAAATCTGTAGGAGTGATATCCAAAAATGTGTTTTGCACAAATCGGCCTCCTGGTGGCGCTATAACAGGACAATCTGAAAATTTTGGGGCAGAGGTTCGGCTTTGGCATCCAGGGAGTGTGTGTGCACAGTTTCGCAGCGGCTGGGCTAACGGTGCTGGAGATTAGCTGTTCACAGACAGACACACGGACGGACTGACGGACGGACGGACACGCGGACGGACTGGGATACTGACCATGATACTGAACATGGTACTGACCATGATACTGATACTGACCATGATACTGATACTGACCATGATACTGACCATAGTACTGACCATGATACTGACCATGATACTGATACTGACCATGATACTGATAATGATTATTATGATGTAACACTTAACTTTTCTCAACAATATGAGACATTATTACATTATGAACTTTTATTACATTATAAGCGGCTACGTGAGATTTATAATGTAACACATTATTACATTATAGAAAAATCTGTTATTACGTTATGCGCTCATTTTTTTATTACATTATGAGCTGATTATTACATTATGAGTTTTTATTACATTTAAATTATTACATTATGAACCGTTATTACATTATGAGCCGTTATTACATTATGAGTTGCTACATGCCTGAACATCTATTTTGTCTTTCTTTGCCATTTTTGCCATTTTTCTCTGAGCCAGAACTGTGTGATTGTATGCATTTCTGTCAATAAAAAAAGTCATCAATCAATCAAGCATCAGACTTGGTGTTGAGGGGACAAAAGGAGCGGACCCTTTGGGACCCCGGTCAACTATACGTACATGGTGTTTCAGTGGTTAAATTTGTCTTCAAAACGTCTTGATTCCCCTAGCATTACCAAAGGTGCAATATCATCCGTGGTGTAAAGTAACGAAGTACATTTCACTCAAGTACTGTACAATTCTGAGGTATTTTTACTTTACTGGAGTATTTCCAATTTTCAATACTTTTACTTCTACTCCACTACATCTCAGAGGCAAATATTGTACTTTTACTATACTACTATTATTTGAAAACTTTAGTTACTATAGTTACTTTGTAGATTTTGATTATTATAACATAGCCTGGTTCCAGACGAATCTGCCATTGCAAAAAAAATACTTTATCTGCAAACTTCACTTTGCAGATATAAATTATTATATTATAAAACATACATTAACCACTTCAGCCCTAGTTTATACATAGACTATTTGAAAATAGCCGATCTACAAGCTCACAACACGTCGCATCACGACACGTTGTGAGCTTGTAGATCTGCTATTTTCAAACATTTTAGTACTTTTACTTTTGGTACTTTAAGTATATTTTGATGCCAATACTTCTGTACTTATACTCAAGTAACATTTTGAACACAGGCCTTTTACTTGTAACAGAGTATTTTTTATAATGTGGTATTGCTACTTTTACTTGTAAGTAAAAAAATTCAGTACTTTTTCCACCACTGAGTATCGTACCATCTTGATTGTCCTTTATTTAATGAGAGAAAGAGGGTGTGACCTCCATGTTAGTGTGAGGTATATGGGAGTGGCAGAATATTCACACGCACACATAACAGACACACACTCTTCAATGTTCTGCAGATACGTTTAGGCATACTGTAGGTTGTAGTTGAGATAATCCCTGTCTACTTGTCTTTCTGTAAGGGTTAGGGTTTTATTACTTAGCTCTTGCATTTATCCAAAGAACAAATTGGGTTGCCAAATGCAAGATCCAGCTACACGGACGGACACGATAATAGACAACTTAATATCTCATTTGCTTCTGTAGTCTTTCATGGATCATTTAGCTGAGCGTAATAGAGCAGTTCTGGTTTCCGTGACACATTTTGACCATGGAGTAAATCTGAGTAAACGAAATGGGGCTGCCAGAGACGCCAAGAGACTGCACCGTACGCTCAGCAAACTTGGCTTCAAGGTGGACATACACAACGATCTCAGCAGTGAAGAAATCTACTCACTATTTAAGGAAGGTAATATATAAGTACTGTACGTGCAAGCTAAACAGTAATTATGTCAATGGTTTTCAATGGTTCTCAAAATTCCCCCATACAGTGGTGGAATAAGTACTCAAATTCTTTCCTTAAGTAAAAGTATCAATACTGCAATATAGAAATACTCTGTTACAAGCAAAAGTCCAGAATTAAAAAAATTACTTGAGTAAAAGTACAAAAGTATAAGTAGTATATATACTTAAAGTACAAAAAGTAAAAGTACTAAAATATTTGAAAATAGCAGATCTACAAGCTCACAATGCGTTGTGAGCTTGTACATCGGCTATCTTCAAATAGCCTAGGTATAAAATAGGGCTGAAGTGGTTAATGTATGTTTTATAATATAATAATTTATATCTACAAATTAACTAGTAACTAAAGTTTTCAAATAATTGTAAAAGTACAATATTTGCCTCTGAGATGTAGTGGAATAGAAGTAGAAGTATTGGAAATTGTAAATACTCAAGTAAAGTACAAATACCTCAAAATCTTACTTAAGTACAGTACTTAACTAAATGTTCTTAGCTACTTTCCACCACTGCCCCCATAATTCTGAGAGTGTACAAATGGAACCAAATGGACCCGGGTCCATTTGGTTCAATTGTACACTCTCAGAGTTACAGACCTGTAAGGGTCCATTTGGTTCCATTTGTACACACTCAGAGTTACAGACCTGTAAGGGTCCATTTGGTTCCATTTGTACACTGTGACTCTTACCGTCTTTGCTTTTCATATGAGCACTATGAGAACAAGTTCTATGCTATTTCTCCACCCAAGATATTTCAGGCATGCTTTTTAACAATATTGAGTTATATAACGTAGAGTCATCTCTGAGTTGCATAAGCCTGTAGCCAAGTCTCCGTTCAGGCATTTCTTCATCAGGTTTTAATCCAGTAAGTGGCCGCTTAAATTCCATTTATTACACTACGGTATCGTGTCAATTAATATAGTTCTTTATCTTTGCTATCAAACTTAAAAGGCAGGTTACGCAATTGCTTTCAGTGATTAGGGGTCAGAGAACAAGCGCATTAATCCGAAAGTACACTTAATCTTTTATAGATAAAATCCAGTGACATTAACATGCTACCGCATGTCCAGAGTGACATATTAATCTGTGTGCCCTGGAAACACAAACACAGGGGAATAAACAAGAATTTCTCTCCAACAGACACAGCTTGTGTATTGTGTGTGTGTGTGTGTGTGTGTGTGTGTGTGTGTGTGTGTGTGTGTGTGTGTGTGTGTGTGTGTGTGTGTGTGTGTGTGTGCGTGCGTGCGTGCGTGCGTGCGTGCGTGCGTGCGTGCGTGCGTGCGTGCGTGCGTGCGTGCGTGCGTGCGTGCGTGCGCGTGCATGTGTGTGCGTGTGCGTGTGTGCGTGAGCTTGTGTGCATGAGCGAGTGAGCGTGCGTGCGTGCGTGCGTGTGTGTATATATGCGTGTTGGGGGGCCGAGGGTCATAATGCTTGCATGCCTTATATTGCTGAAGTGTGTGGGTATGGAAATAAACAAGTCTTTCTCACCAACCTTCTAGATACCGTCTGTATGGTGACTCTGTGTGTGTGTGTGTGTGTGGGGGGGGGGGGGGTCATAATGCTTGCATGCCTTACGTTGCTGACAGGTGACTAACAAAGGAGCAACGCATAATTGAGGGTTATACATTACGAGCACATAACTTGTATGATGGTTGGAATTTGCTGCAGTGAGCAGACAGCCAGTGAAGGACTGCATCCTGGTGGTGTTGTCCTCCCATGGAGAGGAGGGCTGTGTGTTCGGAGCAGACGGAACCCCTGTCAGGCTGTCCCAGATATTCACCTGTTTCTCCAACGTACACATGGAGGGAAAGACCAAACTGTTCTTCATACAGGTCAACATTTAAGTTAATCATCCTCACACAAACTAAACGCTAGTATAGGCTGGGCCTAGGCAGGAGCGGGTGGGCACGTACTCACGAGAAAATGTGTGGTTATTGGGCGGATTTTGGGCGTTTATGGGCGTTTTGTTTTAACTTTATTTTGGTTTTAGGGTCAGGGTTAGGTTAAGGTTATGTTATTTAATTCATATTTTTGCCTGATTTTACTGATTTTTTTATCAAAAAGAATATTATAAAAAAATAAAAAATTCCAAACATTCTTTTTTTTGTTGCAAAATCGATTTGGTGGGCCAGCTTTCTATGTGGGTGGGCCACGGCCCACCCAGGCCCACCCATGGCTGTGCCCCTGTTACAGCATCAAAATCAGTTTAACCATCTTAAGCTATTCTCTGCTGTCTTCTTAGGCGTGTCGGGGAGCACAGTTGGATGACGGGGTGGAAGTGGATGCAACAGGAAGTGATGTCATGGAGGACAGCATCTCACAGTATCTGTCAGTTCCCGTGGATACAGCTGTCATCTATGCAACTACGCCAGGTACGCTCACGTTGGCTTGAACACTGACCATTATTACTTCAGAGCAAGTCTCGTGATATCTGCTATATCTCATCAGAGATAATTACAGGTAGTCCATGAGAAAATATTTAAAAATGTTTTAAAATTGTTAGATGTATCAAGGATGTTTAAATAATATTTAATGCCTGTAAAATGTAAGAACATTTTAGTGTTGGAAAAGCTTGAAATTAAATATTGACTGTTAAGGGATTTATATACTTTGTTGCATGCAACACAGAAAATCTGACTTTATGATAGTTCATGGCAAATGTGATCTTATCATTTAAATAAAATTGTTGTGGGGTGGGAAGATTTATGTTAAATATACTAGTGGTCAGAGGTTCAAAAGAAAATGTTGAGAACCATGTGCTTCATGACGCTATTGTCAATCCCTCCATCAGGGTACGGTGCCTTCATGCACCCTGCAGGAGCTGTCTTCCTTCAAACTCTCTGTGACTTAATAGAAGACGAGGACAGCCACGGTCTGGAGCTGACTCATTTGCTAACCCGCCTCTCCCACAGAGTGGCCTATACCTTCCAGGTGAAACGTGGCGTTCTGCAGGGGAAGAAGGAGATGCCCTGCTTTTTGACGCGAATGACTCGAGAAGTGTTCCCCTTTACACAGTCCAGGAAGGAGTCTGTGTGAAACCGTGTCATTGGATCACACAGGAGATGTCAGAAAACACACTCCCTCCATCAGTGTGTGTGTGTGTGTGTGTGTGTGTGTGTGTGTGTGTGTGTGTGTGTGTGTGTGTGTGTGTGTGTGTGTGTGTGTGTGTGTGTGTGTGTGTGTGTGTTTGTTTGTTTGTTTGTTTGTTTGTTTGTTTGTTTGTTTGTTTGTTATTTTCACACACAACGAAATATGCAGACAAATATAAATTACAAAAGTTTTCAAAATGTGCAGGAGAGGTAAGAAACCCTATTGGGCTCATACGAAGACCTCCCCTAGAAAAAGAGAAAATAAATGGTTTAACCTGTAAAAGAAATAAGTAAGAGAGACATGTGCATGTGTGCTTGTATGCTGGACTAATAATCAACGCTTACTAAATGTATTGCGCACTCTGCCAGTAGGCCACAGAAGTAGCCTACTTCCACAAAAAAGGTTGCACGTAATTTTAGTTTTATAATTTATGGGATATTTCACATATCGACTCATATGTCACAGATACTGTCATTGACCACTGACGTCTCAGGCTGGCCACATGAATTCCGAATTCCACATTGGAGTCAATTATTATTATTAGTTTTTGGATGCGAGACCAATGGCTTAATTCTATTTAGCATGCTAACCTTCCAGAATAGAAATAGTGTAGTTTCTATTAACTTGGAATCCCCATCGATGATGTCATTGGTAGTACTAGCCAGGTTTCTGAACTGTCCACTGCCCACCTCTGAGAGACAGAGCAAGTGGATGGAAAAGGTGGCATCATTATATTGAACATTAGTGAGGGCCCATTAATGAAGATGGTTGAAAATGGGTGAATTGTGTTTTGACAGAGTAATTAAAAATGGATTAAACAGATCTGAGGACTGATTAAGAGACATGCGGATGATCCCGGTAATTGACATTTACTGTCTTGGAAGAATTTAGAGGTTGGTGTTTTTTTTTTGTTTTTTTTTTACCTTTCTGTAAACATTTGTATTACAACTCAATCTAAAAAGAAACTTGGACATATGTTTTGTGTATCTTTTAGGCACATCACAAATGAATAAATCAAGGCATTTAAGAAATCATAAATTTTGAGCCCTGTTCAGATCAAAGTTAATTAAGCGATGAGATGGAACCGTTTTAGGACATAGCAGAGAAGAATCACAGCGATCTGAATTACCCCTCGCTGATTGAGTCTCACGAGATTCAACTTGTTGAATTGCAAGCAACAAGTTACAAAGTATTTCTGATCGCGAAAACATATTGCTCAAACAAATCTGCCATTGAAACATTACACGTCATGATGCCCCCCCCCCCCTCTCTCTCACACGCACGCATGCACGCACGCACGCACGCACGCACGCACGCACGCACGCACACACACACACACACACACACACACACACACACACACACACACACACACACACACACACACACACACACACACACACACACACACACACACACACACACACACAGCAGTAAGGGACATGGATATTGGATAGGAGGCATTGGACTGTATTGGGTTGAAAAACACTGGTGTGCATGTATCAAGGTTTACAAGGGTTATGTGTGATACTACTCAAGGCCTGCCTCCCTGTTCTCTCCCCACTCATCACAGAAAGTCCTCCCTCTCCTCCTCCCATTTCCATAAAGCTCGCCGGTGTCAACAAACCTCATCTTGACCCTGAATTCCCCTGACGGCCCATCTCCAACACATCTAGTATCTGAAAACAAATGAACGAACATGAACATTTTGAACGTTTTCAATCCAGTTTCCGCTCCAAACACAGCACAGAGACTGTTTCATCAATGTGACAAATGATCTTCTGCCATCCTCTGACACCGGCTCACTCAACATCATCATCCTTCTCGACCTCAACCCGGCCTTTGATGCCATCAACCACTCATCTCACGCCTCCATTCCACCATTGGCAGGAGATGACAAAAGTATGCTTTTCAAACTATTCTAAATGGCAGAGTGATGATCAAGGCTATGAGAGTTAACTCAAATTAATTTAAAGACTGAAAGGCGTGGGGGAAATATGGAGGATGCAGTGTAGCAAGTTTGGTGTCAATTGAGCAAAAATGTGACCGGAGATTTAATTAGTTTCACAGTTTTTGAGAAAAACTGAGAAATGGACTGCATAATTCCTTCCAGCGCTAAGTATCTCAACTTTCTACTCACTTGGGCCTACATTTTGGTGAAACTCCCAAAGTAGCACATATAGTACGTACTTGATACCCTTTGCATTTGTTTTCAAATGTGTACAGTTGCTATCAGGACTATTTTCCCACAATGACAGTTGAGGAAGTTTAGCATTGGACTGAACCTATGTGCAAAGTGCAGCGGTGGAATATAATTAAGTACATTTACTCAAGTACTGTACTTTAGTTACATTTTGTTGTACTTTTACTTTACTTTGTCGAAGATAAATGGTTGTCTGTAGCTTCATACAGCGTAGGAGTTATGACCTTTCAAAGGTCACAATTCCGAACCTTAATTATAGAACCCCATCAGACTGATTGGGGTCATATTTTTTGTGCAGGTAAGGCACACAACTTCCAATCATTGGAGAATATTTTATGGCTAACAGCACAAAAACAATAGAGTTTTTGCCCTTCGGACTTGAACCCTAAAACACCTTTATTTCAGACCTGTAAGTCTTTACCATTCCATTCTCTTAGTAGAAATATCATTATACTGACATTTTGGTGTTTCTTAAGAAAGTAAATAGAGTTGAGGACACAGGGAAGGGGAAATTAAGTGGAAAATTGAGACCCTGTGCTTGAATGGAAAGTGAATGAGATATGGTTCTGCTGACCTTTTCTAATTGAGTGGTGCGAAACCTTAAACTGGGCTCCTAATACAATCAGGAAATGACATTTGCATAGGCCTATGCGGTATTACAGTGGTGCTAAAGAGGTTTTTAAATTGAATCCAAATTGTACTAACTGCGGGCCGAATGTGAGAGGGGGGCTTACTGCACTTCCAGTGCGAAAGAACACAATGTCAGAACAGGAATTAATAAGGCTCGGCAGCTGGCAGGAGTATTAAGCCAGATTCATATACTTTGTTGCACGATGGCGTCAAATGGCGAAAACAGTCAACCTAAAGTTCACAGTTGTGAGCTTGTAGGTCGGCTATTTTCGGCATGTGATACTGATGTATCACGGAGTATAAATCAGGCTTATAAGAGTAGGCTACTAGAATATCCTACTCAGGCAGAAGCAGTGGTCAAAAGTAACAAAGTACATTTAGTTGAGTAGGCCTACCGTACTTAAGTACGTTTTTCATGTAGCTGTATTTTACTTGAGTATTTGTTGTTTTTGGAGGAATGGAGGATGACTTTTTGTCTACTGCATTTCAACGAATAAAGAACTTACTTTTGACCACACTTTCTATGAGAGTTTTCACTACTTGTTACTTTTTAGCATAGCTTTGATGTCAGCGGTTTATTTTTTTTATGTGATTTGCCACACGCTGTCTTCCTCACAGGAGGAGAGCAATCACAGTACCCACTCGACACCATATATGTATTAACAACTCTCAACTGAAACTCCTTGCCAAGCAGTCGTGGTGATGGTGAGAGATGCATACATGAAATTTAGAGCTGCAGGTGTGGATATTTTTACCAAGCTGTAATTAACCTGTCGCTCAAGTTAAAGACAGCATTAGCCACCTACGTTGAAAGCCGTTTTAATGCTGTTGGATTGATCTTTAGATCGGGAGAGGGAAGAATTAATTCACACAACTTCGAAAACAGTTCTACTTGAGTTAAATAAGGACTTCAAGTATTCTGACAAGGCTGAGAATTCTCACCTGTCACCAGTGGTGGAATATATAAGTACCTAAAGTGAAAGTACTCATTCATTTCCCATTTGACTTTATATCCTAATATACAATCGAGAGTCCCGCGCATGCGCGACGGTCCGTCGAGTACGGTCGGTCGGTCGTTCATCATACTGGTCCTTTTCAGCCGAGTGCAGCCAACTAGAGCCGAGCGAAAACGAAAGGCGGCCATTGAAATGTCTCCATCTCCACCTCAACCGGACATCACTGCCCTTTCGCTCACGCACAAAAAGGTACTCATAGCTGCTTTTTCCTTCTTTCAACGTTGTGCGCGTGTGTGTACGTCCTGTGTGTGTGCGTGTGTGTTTGTTACTGTGCCTTTGTACTTTAGCGGTTAGTCCGTGCAGTCTTCTACACCGACGTTCGGGATCAGTGTTGCCAGATTGTGTGCTAAAAACAAGCAACCAGGTTTATGAAAACAAGCCCAAAAGAAGCGAGCACTTCAACCCGCGGTGTCGAACTCGAGAGGTTCGGGCCGCATAGCTGCCCGAATTTCTAGTATTTATACATTTCTCAAAACACTTTTGAAAACAGCAGACCTACAAGCTTGTAGATCAGTTTGTAGAGCAACTATTTTCAAAACGCGATGTATAAAAACGGGCTTAAAGGGCTTGCCGTTCCCTCCATTCGCCGAGGCCACACAGCTGTGCTGATTGAAGATATCTCCATCTGGGGGAGTAATCATTGTAACAACTTCATGCATTTGACGTCGACACCCGCAGATGGTTCAAGACCAAGATTTCTGGGACTGTTCCAGAGGCGAGGCCACCCAGCCTGTGTCTTGGGGAAGGTCTTGTATATCTATGGAGGATACAACTGGTTGACTGAATGCACTAATGATATCTACAAGTTGGACACCACAACAATGGTTTAGACTTTAATTAACACCAGAGGCACCCCACCACCTGCTTCATTATGTCAATCTGCCAGACTGCCGCCATCATCAGGACAAAGATGTTTGTATTAGAGGGCAGAGGGTAGAAGAACCACCACTACAACACCAGAGTGTTTGACACAGAGACCATTTACTGGCTGTGCACGCCTTCTGCAGCTTCTTTTAGGATGTGAGGGTCATTCAACGGAGCCCCGGAGTGGCCATTGAGGCCACACAATTGTATTTTGTGGCCTAGAAATACTATCTCGTGGTCACAAGATAGTATTTCGAGGCCATGAAATAGTAATTTGTGGGATCGAAATACTATTTTATGGCCAAAAAAGATTCTGTCAATAGCCACTCCGGGGCTCCGTATCATTCAGCCTTGGTCTACAATGGAGAGCTGTAATCACCACAGACAGACACCTTCTCCTGGAAGAAGGTTGAGGGGGAAGGCTCGGGTTTAAGGATGTATAGGAAAGCTACTGTAAGTGTTACAGTACTTTTTTTTTTTTTTTTTTTCTTTTTGTCTTTTTTTTCAGGACTGAGATACGAGATAATATTTTGTTTTAACCATAGACTATAAAAAATATGGATGAAATGATCCGTCACGTGAGCCATTAGTAACGTTTTGAAGCCACTATTTCAGCTAATTCAAATCCTCCATCTTAGAATTTCTGGTCCCGAAAAGCAACCAAATGCTGAATGATGCTATTGGCTGGAATGGTAGCAAGGTCTTCACTCAGTAGAGCCAGAAGGGAACCCTACTTTATCATCAATTTTAAAATGAATGGGACCATAATTTACAAAAATGCATATCATAATAAATTAAAGAAGACTTTAAACTATAGCGACTGAATTCATAAAGTATCATGGAATGTTTTTATAAAACAAAATGATTTTACAGTGTGTGCACATATACAGTAGGCTACCTGCATGCACACATACATATAGTGTATAAATAAACATACTACCACCCCCCTCTCCCCCACCCCCCAGCAATACCACCCAAAAACACCCACCCACTTGGTTCCATTAGAAATACAGCAAAGAAGGAATGACTCTAAAATGATGACTGCCTGGCTAAAAGAAACTACCTTGTGAGTGTATTGTTTTTGTGCAAAAGACACAAATAATAATCATGTTCTAGTTATTTCTTGTCACTATCAGCGGAGCACATGGCCTCATAGGCCTGCTTGACAAAGTGGATGAATTCCTTACACGCGACTGACAATTACAGCTTGCAAGAAAACCGTGTGTCATAATTGCCTGTTTGTTTGTGACTGTTTTCTTTCTTTCTTTTTTTACATTCACAGCTCTGTTGAACTTATGTTCAACAGAGTGTGAAAATACCTCCTCCCACCTGTCTGGGTGCGCAGTCTGTCTGCTTTTGATTTCTTATAGAAAGAAAAGTACACACACACAGTGACATTTACACAGGCTGACTGGTGCCTCCAGCGATGGCCTTGACTAACGCGTATTCACATATTGACACAGGTGTCAGTTATGAATGAATTCATCATAAAATTAATAGTGTTAAGCTTATAAAATATATTCCTGGTAGTGTGTGCCTGAGCGTGCCCTCCATAACTGTAGCTAATGGGGATTAAATGAGACATTACTTTCACTGTTGACCTACTGTGACCCTCTGAAGCAAGGCCTTACCTCAACCAGATGAGTTGGTGCCACTGGGTGAAAGCTTTGTACAGTACCTACCAACGATGGACAAAGTACTCAGATATTTTACGTAGAGCTGCACTACTAACTTTCCTCTTCTACCCCAGATTTGAACCTGGTTTTCTACGGGTGCTGACATTTTTACCTTTGAGCTAATAGAGCCTGCTTGCTCAGGGGATGAATTGAATCTTGACCATCAAGTCAAAATTCGTGTCAGATCCTGTGTCTAGGTGAGACACACCTTTGACACGATCTAAATTTCTCAATAGAAGAGCAGGGAGACAAAGTACAACCACCCCAATTGTATAAGTTATATTGTATTAACATACACTACCTTAGCTCCTCATGCAATGAAGGAAGCATGTACAGTATATAGCAACATATATTTGTTGTAATTTTTGAATAAATATTTGTTTTTTTTCTGAAAACTTAGGTAAGGATTTAGAAGGCGTTTCTAGAATTGGCCTCAGGTCTAAATGGGTTAAGTAATAGCAGCAATATCACAATGTAGAACACCTCTGTTACAAGTACAAGGACCTGTTTTAAAAATTTTACTAAAAGTTCAAAAGATCTGGCATCAAAATCCTTTATTAAAATCAAGGGTGGGTGGATGGTGGACGCCACAAATGCAACATGACTTGCGAGGCGCACCATTGCTCCGATCCGCACCAGACTTCGCACAAACACGTTCTGGGGTCTGCTCATGAGAATAGTCACACCAGTGGCCACAGGCGCACCGCTGCTCCAATTGTTTTTAATGTTAAATAATCAAAATTGTATGTAATGTAAAACGGGGAGGTTCTCGCATAAGCCCCCCTAGGGTTTCTTACCTCACCGGCACAACAACTAAACTTTCCCATGGAAAGAACTAACATATCATGCATATGTATATAAACTGTTGTGCAAATCAAATCAAATAAAAATAAAAAATCAATCTGCACCAAACTCAAAACAATATTGAGGGGACGGCATTAGAAGAGCTACACACGCAAAAAAAACTAAAACTAAATTGCACACGTATGGGGCACTAGTAGTGTTACAGCAGTGTTTAACACTTCACGTGGTTATACCTTGGTGACAATTGCTCTAGTCCAGTATAGATTTGAAGGCCGCAACCTTCAAATCTAGTATACTTGAATATATGCGTAAAAGTATTGTCATGAATGGCCCATTGCACAATTTTTCTAAAATGTAGAAATGTTTAAATGCACTCATTTTGAGTTTGCTATTTTATTTGATTGTATTTTTAATTTTTATAAAAATCTATATTTTGTATGATCAATTAAATAGAGTAGTAGAGATAGTTTGATTACTTTTTTTTTTTTTTTTTTCTTTTCATGTTCTCCGAACAACTGCATTTTAACCCTAGAACAAATGTTGGGTGAATTTCACCCGAACAATTGTAATTATTTTATTTTCATAATGTTGCTGATGTCTGAGGTATTCAGAGTCCCTTCAGGGTGCTCACTGACATCATAGAAGGTAGGTTTGTTTCCCTGCCCCCATCCCTGTTTATTTCTACAGGTCTTCGGGTGATTTTCACCCAACGTTAGTGATAGAGGGTAAAACAAGAATGAATGACATACATGTCATGGTGAACAGAGAGTTGGCAGTGGCTGGATGTTTGTGGGATGCAGGTTTGTGGGGGCAGGTCATATTATTTCTGCTATGTAGGTGATTGATGTGGTTGGCATTGGTAGTTATAACATAGTTTGGGAATGTATGTAAATGTGAGCAAATGATGGTAGTGCAGATGAGACAAGTGAAATGCGTGGAAGCAAATTATGCTAGCAAGTGAAAAGAAATAAGAGTTCATATATATGAGATTGTAGAAATGTTTATAATTGATCTAAATAATATAAATATGGATATTATATGTGTGTATATATATATATATATATTTATATATATATATATATATATATATATATATATATATATAATATATATATATATATATATATATATATATATATATATATATATATATATATTCAAATCATGAATGAAGTGTCCGTTTGCCGTGAAAGGCCTAAGAAGAAATGCCACCCTTTTCACATTGGCCTATTATAGCGCCACCAGGAGGCCACGCCACAATAACCTACCTGACCTGGCGGAGACCTGTGCTCCGAGGAGCACTTTTTCTAGTTACTATTAATATTATTACTAGTGGTGGTGGTGGTAGTAGAAAATAGCAGATCTACAAGCTAGCAACAAATAACTCATGCCTAATATCAACAACGTTTTAGAAACAGGGGCAAAGCCTAACCACCAGTCTACAAGTACCTTCACAGAAAAACAAGGGCAATGTCGCTTATAATTAGAGGACATGGCAACACTGAGCGTGGTGAGCGCTCCATATCAAAGAAATCTGTCATTTACTCCTAAATGTATTTAGGTATGCTTTCAAATATGCTTTATTGGGCGGGGGTTTAATAAACCGCAGAGGCTTTCTTTACGCTGCGAGAACAAACGGCTGTGGATCGTTATCACTCAGCCTGCTACAGTGACACAGAGGACACTCGGACAGGGTTTTTATAAATAAAAGCTAAGTGGTGCTTCTCTAACTCTTGCATTTTTACAAGAGCGCATTTTTACAAGAGTGTTGATGAACAGGGGGGGGTGTTTATGAAAATACGGAACAAATTGCGTGTCTCGCTCTGTCTCTCTGCTGGGGCAGAGAAGCATGCGACTTGCCTGTCTCCCTGCCTAGTTGAAATGGGCCTGTGACGTGTAATTGTGGGCGTTCACTCCATCTCATATTTATAGGGGGCGGGGCTAAAGCCGCATTCCATTGAATCGAAATCCTAGAACAGAGATTCTCTCTGTTCAAAAATACTCCCACAATGGTCAGCTGATGCAATTAGACTGTGCCTTCACTGGACAAGGTTCACATGTCCCAGGAATGGGTGGACCAAAGGAGAGTAGCTCCATTATTTATTTATTTTGGAATATTTTATTTAACAATACCAAATGTTTTTCACCGATTTTGCTGCTTTTGTATAGAGCGTGCCAAAAATCCTGAAGGGGGCATCAACAAGTGTCTTTTGGTAGCGGCGGACATCTTTGAGGGGTAAAAACCAGGTTGACTTAACATTTCCCAATGCCACGCCCAATGCCACACCCCCCGTGGTGACGACACGTTGGCACGCTCTATAGGGCCATGATATCTGTTTTTCTTTTTTTGTGAAATGTCATGTTGAAATAATAAAGAAGAATACCTCAATCTGCCATGTATTTCTGTACTTTAATATATATATTTTGATGAGACATATTTTCAATGGAATTTATTATATTGGGTAAAATATACCCAACATTAGTGATGATGGTGTGACAATTTTCAACGTTTGTGTTCTAGGATAAGTACAGATATCTCAACCTTTTATTTTATTTTTTATCACAAAGCATTCTGAAAGGAGTCTCTCCCATCACTGTTGTTGCTATGCATCGAGGTCAATCAATAAAAGAGGTTAAAAAATCCTCCAAAACAACGTCAGCCACCTCTCGGTGCACCCCGGCGTTCGCTCTATTGTTTACTGGGAGAAGATGACAAGAAGAAGTGCCTGCGGTGGTTCACTGTCTGCATCACTGACATGGGTTGTGGATATTATTAGCCCCCCACTGATCTCATTTACAAAGTGATTGGTTTCCTGTGATGTTTACGTGGCCTGCTGGGTTCCACCGGCCCACAGGAGACCACCGGAGAGTGTGTAATAGTAACAAAATCACCACCCCTCCCCCCACCCCAACGTTCTCAAATCCTTCAACCGATTGAAAACGAAGGATCACACAGGATTCCACTATACCCAGCGGGGGGTGTCGGAGTGTTGGGAGTTGTTCTCCCCTTAAAAAAAAAGAAAAAATCAGATTTTGTTTTCTTTTTGGGGGTGGCATTTTCAGGGCTTTATTTCAGTGGTTGTATGTTCAGTCGTATAGGTGACGCTTTGTAGATCTTGTACATCCGTAGTTCTCAAAGTGGGGTCCGGGGACATTAATGCCCCACTACTTCGTCATACTACAGTGTCAAACAAAAGTTGAAAAATATAGTTGTAAGCAGCGATACAGGGGCCAAGGAATAAAAGGCAATATAGAATAGTAGCACAATAAGAATAGATTGAACTTGAGACAAAGCAGCCAATGCAATTAACAAATGAGCATTCTGAACAGCTGAGCAGAGGGCTGAAGGATTGTGGATATTGTAATGTATCTCTGTATTGTGTTGCTTATAATGCAGATTTCAAACTTGTGTTACAAATTCTGTTATCATGACAAAAGTTTGCAATTTATTTTACTTAATCTTTCTAGACAACACAGATGGATTGTAAGTATTCTAATTAGGCTCATACATTTTGTCACCATAGCGACAATATGCGGTTAGTTGGCTTCATATTCCGACAGTGGATGTCGGGGATGCCCTTCTGCCACTGTAAGAAGTTAACTTTAAAACTAAAATATAAAATAAGCTACGTAGCGCCAGCACTTTGTTTTCAAAGGTCAATATTGGAGGTCATGGTGCTGTTTATAATAATAATAATAAAAACCGTAAATGATTCCAACAGGGGAAACTACTTTTCAGCTTGACCCAGCTGAGGTGGTCATATTTGGCAATCAGGGGAGCAATTAGGGGTTACAAACCCCACTCACGGACACCCCACCCCATGGCAAGGGACAGGCTTTGAACCCTTGACCTTCAGACTCACCGGCTGCCACTACCAATTGAGCTATAGCTTTGTCCAGCTTGATGGTGTCTGTTGAAGATCATATACTCTTGCCTTCTGTCATGAACCAAGCCCCTGTTTTACAAACATTAAAATAAGTGGTTCACAAACCATTTACCAATTTACCATTTACGAAATTTGTCTCCTCGGAACCGAAACTAGTGAAAATAGTTTCGGTTCGGGGTCGGCCACTGGCATACGCAGTCTATGTGGTTGCTTAGAGCCACAACCACTTGGGGGGCCGGGAAGCCAGTCATAGTCACATAAATCTTCGCTCTTCAATCTTCGCTCACTTTCCTCCACTGTTCTTTCCTCCTCTGTTCTCTCTGCTCTCCCTGCCCCTGAATCCTTTGCTCTTCTATCCCCTGATACCGCCACAGATCTTCTTTTCTCTACTCTATCCTCTTCTCTCGACCATCTCTGTCCCCTCACCACCAGGCCTGCACGCCAAACTCCACCTGCCCCCTGGTTGTCGGACTCAGTGCGGACTGAGAGACGGAGCCTGAGAGCGGCTGAGCGCAAATGGAGAAATGGCAACCTCCTGGAGGACCTTCTCACCTTCCAATCTCTCATTTCTACTTTTTCCTCCTCTCTATCAGCTGCTAAAGCTGCTTTTTTCTGCACTAAAATTCAGGCTTCTGCTTCCAACCCTAAAAAACTCTTTGAAACTTTCTCCTCTCTCCTGCAACCACCACCCCCTCCTCCCTCCTCGTCCCTCCTCCCCGACGATTTCGCCAACTTCTTTGACAAGAAGGTGAACGATATCCGATCCTCCTTCCCTCCTCCCCCGGCTGGTGCCCTGCGCACTACCCACACCCGTCTGCCTGCCACCCCCCCCTCTCTACCTTCATCTACTCCTCTCCCCCCCCCCATCCCCTCTCTATCCCACTTCTCTCCCCTCTCCCCTAACGAGGTCCTTCTCCTTGTTACCTCTAGTCGCCCCACCTCATGCTCTCTGGACCCGGTCCCATCCACTCTGTTGCAGTCTATTGCACCTGAACTTCTTCCCTTCTTAACCCACCTTATTAACATCTGACATCTGGCTACTTTCCCTCTACTTTCAAGACTGCCAGAGTCACCCCCCTCCTGAAGAAACCGACACTTGACCCCTCTGAGATCAAGAACTACAGACCGGTTTCCCTTCTATCCTTCCTATCTAAAACTCTCGAACGTGCTGTCTTTAAACAACTGTCCTCCTATCTCCACCAGAACAACCTCCTGGACTCCAACCAGTCTGGGTTCAAAGTGGGTCACTCGACAGAGACTGCCCTCCTGGCAGTGACGGAGTCGCTCCATGCCGCTAGAGCGAACTCTCTCTCCTCCGTTCTGATACTCCTGGACCTGTCTGCAGCGTTCGACACGGTGAACCATCAGATCCTCCTCTCCACCCTCGAGGGGATGGGTGTCTCAGGCTCTGCACTCTCCCTGTTTGCATCCTACCTGACGGGTCGCTCCTACCAGGTGATGCTGAGAGGGTCTGTGTCAGAACCACACAGGCTCACAACTGGGGTTCCCCAAGGCTCGGTTCTGGGTCCTCTTCTTTTCTCTCTCTACACTACATCTCTGGGTGCTGTCATCCACTCCCATGGCTTTTCCTACCACTGCTATGCCGATGACACCCAGCTAATCCTCTCATTCCCCCCCTCTGATACCCAGGTGGAGACACGCATTGCTGCTTGTCTGGCTGACATCTCGGAGTGGATGTCGACAAACCACCTGAAGCTCAACCTGGACAAGACCGAGCTGATGTTCCTCCCGGGGAAGGGCTGTCCGCACCGAGACATGGCCATCACCATTGATAATGCTGTGGTGACCTCAACTCGGACTGCGAAGAATCTGGGTGTGACCCTGGACGATCAACTGACGTTCTCGGCAAACATCGCATCAGTGACGAGGTCCTGCAGATTCCTGCTCTACAACATCAGGAGGATTCGCCCCTTCCTCACGGAGAAGGCAGCCCAGGTGCTCATCCAGGCTCTCGTCATCTCCCGCCTGGACTACTGCAACTCCCTCCTTGCTGGTGCTCCGGCATCTGCCATCAAACCTCTGGAGCTTGTTCAGAAAGCTGCGGCTCGCCTGGTGTTCAACCGCCCCAAGTTCTCCCACACAACCATCCTTCTCCGCTCTCTACACTGGCTCCCCGTAGCGGCTCGCATCCAGTTCAAAACCCTGGTGCTAGCCTATAGGGCAGTGAAAGGAACAGCTCCTTCCTACCTCCGGGCTATGGTCGATGCCTACACCCCTGCCCGACCACTTCGGTCTGCCACCTCGGGGCGACTGATTGCCTCGTCACTCAAGGGTCCTTCTGGCCGATCCACACGGTCACGACTCTTTTCTGTTCTGGCCCCACAGTGGTGGAATGAACTTCCCACTGATGTTAGGACAGCAGAGTCACTGCCCATATTTCGCCGCAGGCTGAAAACTCACCTCTTCAGGAAACACTACCCTTCCTCTCTGCCTGACCTACTTGTTGTTAACTAGTTGTACGAACGCTTGTTTTCTATTGCTGTATTGTTTATTGGATTGTTTATTGGATCTTGTTTAGTCGATACACTTATTTGTTTTAGCTCATGCTCATTTGATTTAGCTATTTTGTCTCATCTGTTTAAGGAAATAGGTAGCTGATATATTGCACTTTTACCTTAGCGCTAGGTATACTCTTGGTTGCTTGTTTTTGCAGAAAATGCACTAAAGACTTCTGGTGATTAGTAGTTTTCGTTCCCTACCTATGTTGAATACACTTATTGTAAGTCGCTTTGGATAAAAGCGTCTGCTAAATGACTGTAATGTAATGTAATGTAATAAATTGTTCAGACAAATTGAGAAACCTGTGAACATTCCCACCTCAGAAGATC
Source organism: Gymnoscopelus braueri (assembly GCF_963280865.1). Lineage (NCBI taxonomy): Eukaryota > Metazoa > Chordata > Actinopteri > Myctophiformes > Myctophidae > Gymnoscopelus > Gymnoscopelus braueri. The sequence goes on from NC_137606.1 coordinate 5,784,397, forward strand.
ACACTTCTTGAGGGGTGCACCCCTCCATTCCTAAACCCCCCCACTCCTACACCCCCCCATTCCGAAACCCCCCCCCCCCACTCCTACACCCCCCCACTCCGAATTTCGGAATGGGGGGGTGTAGGAGTGGGGGGTTTAAAAACATTTTTTTTTAAAGTTTTTTTAATTTTTATTATTATTAAAAAATAATTTGTGGACTGAAGTTGGTTTGCTTCCACAATCCATAATGATGCAGAGATATACACCTTATCTATCTAACTTTTTTTTTTTTTTGTGGGGGGGTGCATATGGGGCACCCCCCCCCCCTGCAAAAATAAATAAATAAATAAAAAGTTAAAAACCTTTTTTTTTTTTTTTTTTTTTTTATAATTTGTGGACTGAAAAAAACGTTTTTTTTTTATTCAAAAATAATTTGTGGACTGAAGTTGGTTTGCTTCCACAATCCATAATGATGCATTTTCGAACTAAATTAATTAGGCTATCTGCACTTCCACCATGGACAGACAGCTAAAACAACTCACTCACATGATTCACTTGAGCTGAGCCCTGATTCAATCACATCTACATCCTCTTATTGCATGAAATTCTTGGACGTCGGCCAGCCAGAGGCGGGCCCCGCCCGGACTGGGATGCAAGTCAAAAAATATTTTAAAAAAAAACAAATAATAATAATATATATTTTTTTGTATTAAAAAAAAATGTTTTTGACCGTTTCAATTGAAACGGGTGAAACATAGGAAAGGCCGCCACTCTATCTATCAGTCATGAATTAATTTTCTCCCCCATACCGACCCGCCGACGTAGTCGATCCTTCATGGCACCAACGTCAATTTCCGATCCATCGACCATATCTGCAGTCTTCTGGCGCGGCTGTTCTAAATCTATCTAGATATCTATCTATCTTTCTATCAAACTATCTATCTCCAGCAATGTACCGCTCAGCAACATAATAGCAAATAGCAGATCTACAAGCTCACAACAACTGTTATTGTGAGCTTGTAGATCTGCTATTTTCAAATAATGTATGCGTTTGTATAAAATATGTCTGAATTGGTTAGTGATTCATATATATCTGCGATGTGTAGGATTATTATAATTATTATTATCATATTACAATTAAAGTAAGCGCATCGGGAGTGTGATTGAGTGCGCTTCCACGGCCTGGGTCTGTCTGTCTGTCTGTCTGTCTGTCTGTCTGTCTGTCTGTCTGTCTGTCTGTCTGTCTGTCTGTCTGTCTGTCTGTCTGTCTGTCTGTCTGTCTGTCTATCTATCTATGTATGTATCTATGTATGTATCTTGTAGATCGATCTGTCTACAAGCTCGGTTATTGTGAGCTTGTAGATCTACTATTTTCAAATAGCGTATGCATAAAATAGGTCTGAAGTGGTTAGTGTATGGTTCATAATATAATAATTTATATCAGACAGACACACAGACAGACAGACAGACAGACTGGTTCAGTCCATTAATGTTGTATTCAGAATAATAAAACTAATATTATTATTATTACCCTTATTATTATTACCCTTATTATTATTACCCTTATTATTATTATTATTACCCATATTATTATTATTACTACAACTAATATTACGCTATTGTTATTATTATTATTATGCTATTATTATTATTATTATTATTATTATTACTACTACTATTACGCTATTATGATGATTATGATGATTATGATTATTATTATTATGATTATGATTATGATTATGATTATGATTATTACGGGGCCAGAGCTCTCAGCTCTGGACCTGTTTTAATGTTGCCCTCTTTTTTCTTCCGCCACTTTTGGCAGTTCTGGCTGAACCGTGCATACGCTTTTTACGAAACTTGGCCATATGGTAGATGGTCATGAAAAACTATCAAGAAATAATTCTCACAATCTTTCGTCAAAAGGTGGCGCTATAGCAAAATGCCAACTTTGAACAGGTACAACTCATGCCCTGTTTGACCTACAGCCATGAAACTTCAATATACATATGCGTCTACTCATGATCAACAACTTTCACACTCTGACTTTTGACCTCTGACCTTTAGATCTCCCACCATTTTGAATAATATGAAAAACAGTTAAAACCTATCTCCTCCTGGGATTTTTTAGTAATCTGCACGAAACGTTTTACACATGAACTTTGAACCTATGCCGAAAAACATGTGCAAAAGATTTTCCATAAGTGAAAAAATGAAGCTTTAATGAGCCAATGAATATTGCAGTTTTATGACAAATATTCATCTGCCCCTAACACATACATGCAGACTCACATTTCTTTGAAACTTTGCGGTAATGTTGAGGGTCATTTCAAATATCACTGAAACCAATCTTACTCCAATTGGTCAAAGGGGGGCGCTATAGCGATTTTTTGAAAATGCAAACTTTAAACAGGCAAAAGTCATGTCTCGTTTGGCCGACAGCCATTAAACCTGCTTACACATGTGCCTTGACTCATGAGGAACACATGTATCACGTTGACCAGTAAGCTCCGCCCTTAGATTGTCCGCAATTTTGAGCAGTTTGAAAAACACTTAAACCCAGGATTTTCCAGCTATTTGCGTGAAACTGTATCTCCTTTTTCACAGGTTTTTGTCTGTTGGTCCAATGGCTTCTCCCTTAAACGCGTGCCTCACAACCTGAAGGTTGCCAGTTCAAGCCTCACATGATGCAGACTCATTTAAGTTAAATTGCAAAAAACATGACTGTATCAATGAATACATGTGCAAACGGTAAAGATAACATGAAATGCTTATTTGAGAGTATGTTTTTTCAATGTATGACGTACTTCATTGTGAAAATAGCCGATCTACAATCTCACAACTTTTCAGATAGCAACGTTTTGTGAGCTTGTAGATCGGCTGCTTTCACTGGTTTCGGTTTCGAGGAGACATACAATTTCTCTATTGGTAAATGGTTTGTGAACGAGTGATCTTAGTGTTAGTGAAACAGGGGCTTGGTTCATGACAGAAGGCAAAAGTTTATGATCTTCAACAGACAACTTCAGCCTGGATGAAGCTATAGCACTACAGGTAGTGTCTCAGCCTGTGAGTCTGAAGGTTGAGAGTTTGATTCCTGTCAATGGCAATAGGTTGAGCTGTCTGTTTCTCTCACTCTGTCTATCTGGCTCTGGTAGGTGGGTCATTACGGGGCCAGAGCTCAGCTCTGGACCTGTTTTAATGTTGCCCTCTTTTTTCTTCTGCCACTTTTCGCAGTTCTGGCTGAACCGTGCATACGCTTTTTACGAAACTTGGCCATATGGTAGATGGTCATGAAAAACTATCAAGAAATAATTCTCACAATCTTTCGTCAAAAGGTGGCGCTATAGCAAAATGCCAACTTTGAACAGGTACAACTCATGCCCTGTTTGACCTACAGCCATGAAACTTCAATACACACATGCGTCTACTCATGATGAACAACTTTCACACTCTGACTTTTGACCTCTGACCTTTAGATCTCCCACCATTTTGAATTATATGAAAAACAGTTAAAACCTATCTCCTCCTGGGATTTTTTAGTAATCTGCACGAAACGTTTTACACATGAACTTTGGACCTATGCCGACAAACAAGCAGCAAAGATTTTCCATAAGTGAAAAAATGAAGCTTTAATGAGCCAATGAATATTGCAGTTTTATGACAATTATTCATCTGCCCCTAACACATACATGCAGACTCACATTTCTTTGAAACTTTGCGGTAATGTTGAGGGTCATTCCAAATATCACTGAAACCAATCTTACTCCAATTGGTCAAAGGGGGGCGCTATAGCGATTTTTTTTAAATGCAAACTTTAAACAGGCAAAAGTCATGCCTCGTTTGGCCGACAGCCATTAAACCTGCTTACACATGTGCCTTGACTCATGAGGAACACATGTATCACGTTAACCAGTAAGCTCCGCCCTTAGATTGTCTGCAATTTTGAGCAGTTTGAAAAACACTTAAACCCAGGATTTTTCAGCTATTTGCGTGAAACTGTATCATCTGTGTGATCTCCTTTTTCACTGGTTCTTGTCTGTTGGTCCAATGGCTTCTCCCTTAAGCGAGTGCCTCATGACCGCAAGGTTGCCGGTTCAAGTCTCACTTGATGCAGACTCATTTAAGTTGAATTGCAAAAAACATGACTGTATCAATGAATACATATGCAAACGGTAAAGATAACATGAAATGCTTATTTGAGAGTATGTTTTTTCAATGTATGACGTACTTCATTGTGAAAATATCCGATCTACAATCTCACAACTTTTCAGATAGCAACGTTTTGTGAGCTTGTAGATCGGCTGCTTTCACTGGTTTCGGTTTCGAGGAGACATACAATTTCTCTATTGGTAAATGGTTTGTGAACGAGTGATCTTAGTGTTAGTGAAACAGGGGCTTGGTTCATGACAGAAGGCAAAAGTGTATGATCTTCAACAGACAACTTCAGCCTGGATGAAGCTATAGCACTACTTGTAGTGTCTCATTCTGTGAGTCCGAAGGTTGAGAGTTTGATTCCTGTCAATGGCAATAGGTTGAGCTGTCTGTTTCTCTCACTCTGTCTGTCTATCTGGCTCTGTCTGTAGGTGGGTCATTCCACTTTTCAATTGCATCGCACAAAACATGACTGCATCAAATAATGCATGTGCAATTTTTTAAGACATTACAATCTAATATTTAATTCAGACACTGTGAAACCACATGTTGCTTTTCACTTGGCAGGATGTAAAATGTCATCTCTCTCTCTCTCTCTCTCTCTCTCTCTCTCTCTCTCTCTCTCTCTCTCTCTCTCTCTCTCTCTCTCTCTCTCTCTCTCTCTCTCTCTCTCTCTCTCTCTCTCTCTCTCTCTCTCTCTCTCTCTCTCTCTCTCTCTCTCTCTCTCTCTCTCTCTCTCTCTCTCATTCACCAGGTCAGGTCTGTTGGTCCAATGGCTTCTCGCTTAAGTGTGTGCCTTAGAACCTCAAGGTTGCCAGTTCAAGCCCCACTTGATGCAGACTTCATTTAAGTTGCATTGCACACAACATGATTGTGTCAATTAATGCAAGTGCAATTGTTAAAGATAGCCTGAAATGCTTATTTGAGAGTATGTCTTTTCAATGTATAACATAGTTAATTCTGAAAATAGCCGATCTACAATCTCAAA
>NC_137606.1:5789715-5797215 GCF_963280865.1 Gymnoscopelus braueri
AGTTACGGGGCCAGAGCTCTCAGCTCTGGACCTGTTTTAATGTTGCCCTCTTTTTTCTTCCGCCACTTTTGGCAGTTCTGGCTGAACCGTGCATACGCTTTTTACGAAACTTGGCCATATGGTAGATGGTCATGAAAACTATCAAGAAATAATTCTCACAATCTTTCGTCAAAAGGTGGCGCTATAGCAAAATGCCAACTTTGAACAGGTACAACTCATGCCCTGTTTGACCTACAGCCATGAAACTTCAATTATACATATGCGTCTACTCATGATCAACAACTTTCACACTCTGACTTTTGACCTCTGACCTTTAGATCTCCCACCATTTTGAATAATATGAAAAACAGTTAAAACCTATCTCCTCCTGGGATTTTTTAGTAATCTGCACGAAACGTTTTACACATGAACTTTGAACCTATGCCGAAAAACATGTGCAAAAGATTTTCCATAAGTGAAAAAATGAAGCTTTAATGAGCCAATGAATATTGCAGTTTTATGACAAATATTCATCTGCCCCTAACACATACATGCAGACTCACATTTCTTTGAAACTTTGCGGTAATGTTGAGGGTCATTTCAAATATCACTGAAACCAATCTTACTCCAATTGGTCAAAGGGGGGGCGCTATAGCGATTTTTTGAAAATGCAAACTTTAAACAGGCAAAAGTCATGTCTCGTTTGGCCGACAGCCATTAAACCTGCTTACACATGTGCCTTGACTCATGAGGAACACATGTATCACGTTGACCAGTAAGCTCCGCCCTTAGATTGTCCCGCAATTTTGAGCAGTTTGAAAAACACTTAAACCCAGGATTTTCCAGCTATTTGCGTGAAACTGTATCATCTGAGCGATCTCCTTTTTCACAGGTTTTTGTCTGTTGGTCCAATGGCTTCTCCCTTAAACGCGTGCCTCACAACCTGAAGGTTGCCAGTTCAAGCCTCACATGATGCAGACTCATTTAAGTTAAATTGCAAAAAACATGACTGTATCAATGAATACATGTGCAAACGGTAAAGATAACATGAAATGCTTATTTGAGAGTATGTTTTTTCAATGTATGACGTACTTCATTGTGAAAATAGCCGATCTACAATCTCACAACTTTTCAGATAGCAACGTTTTGTGAGCTTGTAGATCGGCTGCTTTCACTGGTTTCGGTTTCGAGAGGAGACATACAATTTCTCTATTGGTAAATGGTTTGTGAACGAGTGATCTTAGTGTTAGTGAAACAGGGGCTTGGTTCATGACAGAAGGCAAAAGTTTATGATCTTCAACAGACAACTTCAGCCTGGATGAAGCTATAGCACTACAGGTAGTGTCTCAGCCTGTGAGTCTGAAGGTTGAGAGTTTGATTCCTGTCAATGGCAATAGGTTGAGCTGTCTGTTTCTCTCACTCTGTCTATCTGGCTCTGGTAGGTGGGTCATTACGGGGCCAGAGCTCAGCTCTGGACCTGTTTTAATGTTGCCCTCTTTTTTCTTCTGCCACTTTTCGCAGTTCTGGCTGAACCGTGCATACGCTTTTTACGAAACTTGGCCATATGGTAGATGGTCATGAAAAACTATCAAGAAATAATTCTCACAATCTTTCGTCAAAAGGTGGCGCTATAGCAAAATGCCAACTTTGAACAGGTACAACTCATGCCCTGTTTGACCTACAGCCATGAAACTTCAATACACACATGCGTCTACTCATGATGAACAACTTTCACACTCTGACTTTTGACCTCTGACCTTTAGATCTCCCACCATTTTGAATTATATGAAAAACAGTTAAAACCTATCTCCTCCTGGGATTTTTTAGTAATCTGCACGAAACGTTTTACACATGAACTTTGGACCTATGCCGACAAACAAGCAGCAAAGATTTTCCATAAGTGAAAAAATGAAGCTTTAATGAGCCAATGAATATTGCAGTTTTATGACAATTATTCATCTGCCCCTAACACATACATGCAGACTCACATTTCTTTGAAACTTTGCGGTAATGTTGAGGGTCATTCCAAATATCACTGAAACCAATCTTACTCCAATTGGTCAAAGGGGGGCGCTATAGCGATTTTTTTTAAATGCAAACTTTAAACAGGCAAAAGTCATGCCTCGTTTGGCCGACAGCCATTAAACCTGCTTACACATGTGCCTTGACTCATGAGGAACACATGTATCACGTTAACCAGTAAGCTCCGCCCTTAGATTGTCTGCAATTTTGAGCAGTTTGAAAAACACTTAAACCCAGGATTTTTCAGCTATTTGCGTGAAACTGTATCATCTGTGTGATCTCCTTTTTCACTGGTTCTTGTCTGTTGGTCCAATGGCTTCTCCCTTAAGCGAGTGCCTCATGACCGCAAGGTTGCCGGTTCAAGTCTCACTTGATGCAGACTCATTTAAGTTGAATTGCAAAAAACATGACTGTATCAATGAATACATATGCAAACGGTAAAGATAACATGAAATGCTTATTTGAGAGTATGTTTTTTCAATGTATGACGTACTTCATTGTGAAAATATCCGATCTACAATCTCACAACTTTTCAGATAGCAACGTTTTGTGAGCTTGTAGATCGGCTGCTTTCACTGGTTTCGGTTTCGAGGAGACATACAATTTCTCTATTGGTAAATGGTTTGTGAACGAGTGATCTTAGTGTTAGTGAAACAGGGGCTTGGTTCATGACAGAAGGCAAAAGTGTATGATCTTCAACAGACAACTTCAGCCTGGATGAAGCTATAGCACTACTTGTAGTGTCTCATTCTGTGAGTCCGAAGGTTGAGAGTTTGATTCCTGTCAATGGCAATAGGTTGAGCTGTCTGTTTCTCTCACTCTGTCTGTCTATCTGGCTCTGTCTGTAGGTGGGTCATTCCACTTTTCAATTGCATCGCACAAAACATGACTGCATCAAATAATGCATGTGCAATTTTTTAAGACATTACAATCTAATATTTAATTCAGACACTGTGAAACCACATGTTGCTTTTCACTTGGCAGGATGTAAAATGTCATCTCTCTCTCTCTCTCTCTCTCTCTCTCTCTCTCTCTCTCTCTCTCTCTCTCCCTCCTCCTCTCTCTCTCTCTCTCTCTCTCCTCCTCCCCTCTCTCTCTCCTCTCTCTCTCTCTCTCTCTCTCTCTCTCTCTCTCTCTCTCTCTCTCTCTCTCTCTCTCTCTCTCTCTCTCTCTCTCTCTCTCTCATTCACCAGGTCAGGTCTGTTGGTCCAATGGCTTCTCGCTTAAGTGTGTGCCTTAGAACCTCAAGGTTGCCAGTTCAAGCCCCACTTGATGCAGACTTCATTTAAGTTGCATTGCACACAACATGATTGTGTCAATTAATGCAAGTTGGCAATTGTTAAAGATAGCCTGAAATGCTTATTTGAGAGTATGTCTTTTCAATGTATAACATAGTTAATTCTGAAAATAGCCGATCTACAATCTCAAAACTTTTCAGATAGCAACGTGTTTCTGAGCTTGTAGATCGGCTGCTTTCACTGGTTCACTTTTATCTTCAACAGACAACCTCAGCCTGTACAAAGCTATAGCACTATAGGTAGTGTTGCAGCTTGTCAATCCGAAGGTTCAGGTTTCGATTCCTGTTAATGGCAATAGGTTGAGATGTCAATTCCGCTTCCATCTCTCTTCAATCTATTATGTTTCCAAGTCTCTCTCTCTCTCTTCAATCTATTCCGTTTCCATGTCTCTCTCGCTCTCCTCCCCTCTCTCCCTTCAATCTATTCCGTCTTCTCCATGTCTCTCTCTCTCTTCAATCTATTCCGTTTCCATGTCTCTCTCTCTCTCTTCAATCTATTCCGTTTCCATGTCTCTCTCTCTCTCTCACTCTCCTCCTCTCTCTCTCTCTCTCTCTCTCTCTCTCTCTCTCTCTCTCTCTCTCTCTCTCTCTCTCTCTCTCTCTCTCATATTCACCAGTCAGGTCTGTTGGTCCAATGGCTTCTCGCTTAAGTGTGTGCCTTAGAACCTCAAGGTTGCCAGTTCAAGCCCCACTTGATGCAGACTTCATTTAAGTTGCATTGCACACAACATGATTGTGTCAATTAATGCAAGTGCAATTGTTAAAGATAACCTGAAATGCTTATTTGAGAGTATGTCTTTTCAATGTATGACATAGTTCATTCTGAAAATAGCCGATCTACAATCTCAAAACTTTTCAGATAGCAACGTGTTTCTGAGCTTGTAGATCGGCTGCTTTCACTGGTTCACTTTTATCTTCAACAGACAACCTCAGCCTGTACAAAGCTATAGCACTATAGGTAGTGTTGCAGCTTGTCAATCCGAAGGTTCAGGGTTCGATTCCTGTTAATGGCAATAGGTTGAGAATGTCAATTCCCGCTTCCATCTCTCTTCAATCTATTATGTTTCCAAGTCTCTCTCTCTCTCTTCAATCTATTCCGTTTCCATGTCTCTCTCGCTCTCTCCCTCTCTCCCTTCAATCTATTCCGTTTCCATGTCTCTCTCTCTCTTCAATCTATTCCGTTTCCATCTCTCTCTCTCTCTCTCTCTCTCTCCTCTCTCTCTCCTCTCTCTCTCATCTCTCGCTCTCTCTCTCTCTCTCTCTCTCTCTCATTCACCAGGTCTGTTGGTCCAATGGCTTCTCGCTTAAGTGTGTGCCTTAGAACCTCAAGGTTGCCAGTTCAAGCCCCACTTGATGCAGACTTCATTTAAGTTGCATTGCACACAACATGATTGTGTCAATTAATGCAAGTGCAATTGTTAAAGATAACCTGAAATGCTTATTTGAGACTATGTCTTTTCAAATGTATGACATAGTTCATTCTGAAAATAGCCGATCTACAATCTCAAACTTTTCAGATAGCAACGTGTTTCTGAGCTTGTAGATCGGCTGCTTTCACTGGTTCACTTTTATCTTCAACAGACAACCTCAGCCTGTACAAAGCTATAGCACTATAGGTAGTGTTGCAGCTTGTCAATCCGAAGGTTCAGGGTTCGATTCCTGTTAATGGCAATAGGTTGAGATGTCAATTCCGCTTCCATCTCTCTTCAATCTATTATGTTTCCAAGTCTCTCTCTCTCTCTTCAATCTATTCCGTTTCCATGTCTCTCTCGCTCTCTTCCCTCTCTCCCTTCAATCTATTCCGTTTCCATGTCTCTCTCTCTCTTCAATCTATTCCGTTTCCATGTCTCTCTCTCTCTTCAATCTATTCCGTTTCCATGTCTCTCTCTCTCTCTCTCTCTCTCTCTCTCTCTCTCTCATCGCTCTCTCTCTCTCTCTCTCTCTCTCATTCACCAGGTCAGGTCTGTTGGTCCAATGGCTTCTCGCTTAAGTGTGTGCCTTAGAACCTCAAGGTTGCCAGTTCAAGCCCCACTTGATGCAGACTTCATTTAAGTTGCATTGCACACAACATGATTGTGTCAATTAATGCAAGTGCAATTGTTAAAGATAACCTGAAATGCTTATTTGAGAGTATGTCTTTTTCAATGTATGACATAGTTCATTCTGAAAATAGCCGATCTACAATCTCAAAACTTTTCAGATAGCAACGTGTTTCTGAGCTTGTAGATCGGCTGCTTTCACTGGTTCAGTTTTATCTTCAACAGACAACCTCAGCCTGTACAAAGCTATAGCACTATAGGTAGTGTTGCAGCTTGTCAATCCGAAGGTTCAGGGTTCGATTCCTGTTAATGGGCAATAGTTGAGATGTCAATTCCGCTTCCATCTCTCTTCAATCTATTATGTTTCCAAGTCTCTCTCTCTCTCTCTTCAATCTATTCCGTTTCCATGTCTCTCTCGCTCTCTCCCCTCTCTCCCTTCAATCTATTCCGTTTCCATGTCTCTCTCTCTCTTCAATCTATTCCGTTTCCATGTCTCTCTCTCTCTTCAATCTATTCCGTTTCCATCTCTCTCTCTCTCTCTCTCTCTCTCTCTCTCTCTCTCTCTCTCTCTCTCTCTCTCTCTCTCTCTCTCTCTCTCTCTCTCTCATTCACCAGGTCAGGTCTGTTGGTCCAATGGCTTCTCGCTTAAGTGTGTGCCTTAGAACCTCAAGGTTGCCAGTTCAAGCCCCACTTGATGCAGACTTCATTTAAGTTGCATTGCACACAACATGATTGTGTCAATTAATGCAAGTGCAATTGTTAAAGATAACCTGAAATGCTTATTTGAGAGTATGTCTTTTCAATGTATGAACATAGTTCATTCTGAAAATAGCCGATCTACAATCTCAAAACTTTTCAGATAGCAACGTGTTTCTGAGCTTGTAGATCGGCTGCTTTCACTGGTTCACTTTTATCTTCAACAGACAACCTCAGCCAGTACAAAGCTATAGCACTATAGGTAGTGTTGCAGCTTGTCAATCCGAAGGTTCAGGGTTCGATTCCTGTTAATGGCAATAGGTTGAGATGTCAATTCCGCTTCCATCTCTCTTCAATCTATTATGTTTCCAAGTGTCTCTCTCTCTCTTCAATCTATTCCGTTTCCATGTCTCTCTCGCTCTCTCCCTCTCTCCCTTCAATCTATTCCGTTTCCATGTCTCTCTCTCTCTTCAATCTATTCCGTTTCCATGTCTCTCTCTCTCTTCAATCTATTCCGTTTCCATCTCTCTCTCTCTCTCTCTCTCTCTCTCTCTCTCTCTCTCTCGCTCGCTCGCTCTCTCTCTCTCTCTCTCTCTCTCTCTCTCTCTCTCTCATTCACCAGGTCAGGTCTGTTGGTCCAAATGGCTTCTCGCCTTAAGTGTGTGCCTTAGAACCTCAAGGTTGCCAGTTCAAGCCCACTTGATGCAGACTTCATTTAAGTTGCATTGCACACAACATGATTGTGTCAATTAATGCAAGTGCAATTGTTAAAGATAACCTGAAATGCTTATTTGAGAGTATGTCTTTTCAATGTATGACATAGTTCATTCTGAAAATAGCCGATCTACAATCTCAAAACTTTTCAGATAGCAACGTGTTTCTGAGCTTGTAGATCGGCTGCTTTCACTGGTTCACTTTTATCTTCAACAGACAACCTCAGCCTGTACAAAGCTATAGCACTATAGGTAGTGTTGCAGCTTGTCAATCCGAAGGTTCAGGGTTCGATTCCTGTTAATGGCAATAGGTTGAGATGTCAATTCCGCTTCCATCTCTCTTCAATCTATTATGTTTCCAAGTCTCTCTCTCTCTCTTCAATCTATTCCGTTTCCATGTCTCTCTCGCTCTCTCCCTCTCTCCCTTCAATCTATTCCGTTTCCATGTCTCTCTCTCTCTTCAATCTATTCCGTTTCCATGTCTCTCTCTCTCTTCAATCTATTCCATTTCCATGTCTCTCTCTCTCTCTCTCTCTCTCTCTCTCTCTCTCTCTCTCTCTCTCTCTTCAATCTATTCCGTTTCCATGTCTCTTTCTCTCTCTCTCTCTTCAATCTATTCCGTTTCCATGTCTCTCTCTCTCTTCAATCTCAATCTATTCCGTTTCCATGTCTCTCTCTCTCTCTCTCTCTCTCTCTCTTTCTCTTCAATCTATTCCGTTTCTCTCTCTCTCTTTCTCTTCAATCTATTCCGTTT
>NC_137606.1:5799715-5854715 GCF_963280865.1 Gymnoscopelus braueri
AAGGAAGAGGCAGCGGAGGAGATGTGTGATCGCCAAGCCAAGGATCTGTGTCCATCGGGGAAGTTGCTGCTTGTATTTGAAAAGGGCCATGATCACAGCCAGGTTGAGCATCAGCCCGAGTAGAGCGAAAGAGTACGCCGACACGTATAGGAGTCTGAGCGACTTGACCAGTTGATCGTTTGATTTGATCAGTCGACCATCAGTTCGTTTGATCACGTAATCAATGGTCTCCGTAGGGATCCAAGAATCACCAGTAGGAAGGCTTAGTAAATAGGCGTAATCTGGAGTAGGGGAGGTGTCCGTAATGTTATCCATGACCTTGAAAAAGGAAGAACAGATGTATTTTACATTTGTGCTATATGTACAGTATGGAATCATACAAACAGAGCCACAATTCACTGCCACATGTCGCTATATAAGTATTTGTAGTAATACTGGTCAAACCAGTGATATTCTAGCCTGGAATCCAAACTGATTCGCTCTCAGTGGATTTAAATTTTTATTTTATTTTTTGAAAAAAGTGAATATATATATATTTTTTATCCTGGTTTACTTCTGGCCAGTGTGTCTCCATTTCTGGAATAGTATGAAATTAATTAGCGTTATCAACTTTTTGTTTTCCTCATGAAGTTATATTCCTGTCATGGATATTAGTCTAGAATCCAGACTGATTGCTCAGTCCAGTGGATTTTTTATTCACTTCACCTAGTGAAAAAAAAAAGTCTGAAACGTTGATAACGTTAATTCATTTCATTCCATTCCAGAAATGGAGAAATACTGGCCATGCAGGAGTTCAGAGGCACTATATCAGGGAAAAAGTGGGTGGCAAAAAAAAGTTTTCGTGAAATAGAACAAACCTAAAATAAATGCCAGTAATATCTTGAATGTAAGGTTGACAAAAATAACATACAGACATAGCATGGATTGAGATGCAATCAGCGTGCTTTAAAAAAAAAGAAAACAAAAAATCCATAAATGAATTTGAGGTAAAATGCGAGCACTATGAGGAGGCCATTGCCATCGCCTGCATCCTCACCAAATAACACCCCTGAAGGAGTTGTCAATGTCCTCTGTTTAACCTGTAGTGCCCTCCAGAAATAAACTTCCTCCGTACAGGAAAGCGTATGGTAGCAGGTTCCTTTTCCACTACACTCATGTAAACTTGGCATGTTTCCCAGACTGCGTCAGTTATGGTGTTGATATGCGACTTAAATCAGTGGTTCTCAAACGTTTTCATGTCAAGGACCCCCAGAAGAGAGGATGTATGTTAAAAAATGATCAAAATGATTTATTATTCAAAGTAGAAGATCTACAAGCTCTGTGTAGATTACAATTGTATATACTGTATAATTGTTTTACTTTTGTTGGTTCTGTAAATATATCAACACTTGTGTACTTTTACTCATTGACATGAGTACAAGTTTTGAATACAGGCATTTTACGTGTTACTGAGTATTTCTGTATCGTGGTATTGCTACTTTTACTTAAGTAAGAACATCTGAGTACTTCTTCCACCTCTGCACGAAACAGACTTTAGTGCAAACAGCAGGGTGGTTGACTTCATAGTTTTATTTAAAACTATAAGACAAGCCGAGTTTTACTTTCACTTTTTTTCACTGCAATTACAACCCTGCTGTCTGTATTTAGACTCAGTATTTAGATTTGTGTACACTTATAAGGATTAGCCACACACATTTTAAATCAGTGGTTGTTGTTCTTACCTTGGCTGTGTTTTCCAGCAGAATAAATGACAACTATAAAGGTCCAGAGAGGAGAAATGCACGTGCAAACACCCAGTCAGCTCATGCACTTCTGTGAAGACGCTGTATCTAAACAACAGTTACAGGAAGAAGGGTCTTGACCTAAAAGGTCAGACCGCACCAGCACCCGATCTACTATGAATCACCCCATTCAATGGAAAGGAGTAGATCGGGTGCCACCAATGCAACTATAGTCGCAACTCCTTGCAACTGCCATTGGGAATAATGGTTGCAAGTAGTTGTACAGTATGTTGCAAGGAGTTGCATTGGTGTGGACTGGACTTTACTTAAACTCGGAGTAGGCTACCGTTGAGGGGCAAGCCCTCATTTTCAATGTAGCCGAGGTTACAATAATAGACACAATCCAAATCCATTACAGGTTGACAAGCGATATGAATCAGAGTACAATTACAAACTAAAATAACTTAAACAGTACCTAAAACAAGTCAACTAAAACAAAATTAATTAATTAAAACAGGTGCAATCTTCACGGTTAAAAGTGCTAAGGACTATTGCTCTGAACTGACCAAATGCGGAGCAGATTTTTTAAGACTTTTGAAGCTCATTCCAAGAAGTTGGGCCCCTGACAGAGAAAGCTGCCTTTCCCAGCTCTTTCCAAACAGAAGGAACCTTGAGCATTAAAAAAATCATTGGAGTGGGTCTGATATTGTTCTGTGTCAGCATGGAACAAATAAGCATTCCAGCCATTTTAATGTCAAGCCAAATTAAAATGTATGTGGCCACAGACCCCGATTTGAAAATACTTTGTGCCAGCCAGGGAACCCGAGAAGAGAATTTGTGTAAATTTTTTTATTAAATGTATTTTTTTTCTTCAAAATTGTTCAAAAACAGCAGATCTACAAGCTCACAATATCTTGCTTTGCAACGTGTTGTGAGCTTGTAGATTGACATGTTTTTTTTTTGCGTACTCAAGTTCCCTCAGACTTATGTTCCCTCAGCCCTATGTTCCCTAAGCCCTATGTTCCTTCAGCCCTATGTTCCCTCATCCCAAAAGAGTTCTAGCCAATAACAGCGCGAGGGGGTGTTCAAAATACAACTTTATCTATACGTTCCCTCATAAACATGAACAATGCCATAAACACATGATAAATGCACCATTTGTATTACAAAATGTATAATATACCTACATCACTCATTGTCCAGCAGCTTCAGGTATCGTTATATCCTCTTTTTTTTAGAGGTGCTGTGATCAAGGTTTTTGGGATCCGATCCTGATCAGGCAGCATCCAATCTGGGAACCCATCGCCAAATAAAAAGGAAAAACAGCACCCTCTGCTGTTTTTTACTCTTTCACTTGGCTCTGGGACGAGCTTAATGTAGCACCCGTGCGCAAGGAAACCAGGGTTTTGGTCTGCCCTCAGCGCTCCACTTCCGGTGGTGCGCTTATGTTTTCATTCCCACTAATAATATTTCTACACGGAACACTAACACCACTTCTCCCAGAGAACATGGATCGTTTTGGTTATAAGCCCACTTGTTTCTATGATGAAAGAGCAAGTTAAAATGTGAATATCTTTCCGTGGTTTTGTCTGCTCCAAGGACGCTATTGTTAAATGAGTTTCGGTTTGTTTTCAGTGGGAAGGGAGCGCAGAGACAGTAAATCCCGCCCACTACATTTGATTGGGTAAAGCGCGGCCTGCTTCCTGATCTGAAGGCACGCCCACTTGTAAGCTAACGCGCACACGTTCTGAACGGGGCTCTCGACAGATTCAGTAGCGTAGCTCTGAATCTGTCCTTGAGAGATTAGGCAGCATCAAGTGGGGGGCGGAGCCAAGTTTTTTTTCTTATTTTTTTTATCTCTAAAGTTTCCTAGAACCCCTTTAATTAAGTTGAAGTTGACCAAATTCAGTAGTTGGCCAATATGGTATATGGTGCATGGCACTGCAACATTTTGTGAACAGACTGCATTCTTTATGGATGTCTGTGCGCTTCTGGGCAACCAGACTAGAGTACTCTTCCGACTTTATTATTCTTTCTAGATAAACTTTATTTTGCCGTGCTACTCCTCCCACAGAATCGTGCGCTTGTATTTTGCTAAGAGATTGGTTACATAGTTTAATTGATTCCCCATCGACTTTAATGGCAAAATGAAAAAACTCCCATTCAAGTATTTTTTTCTCAGAAACTGTAAGGGCTAGAGTTACAAAACTTGGATGGGAGGTTCATAAATTATTATTAAATTATTAAAATAATAATTACACCAGTCGGCCTCATGGTGGTGCTATAACAGCCCACTTTACCTTTTGGCCTTTAACTCTTGAACCATAGGCCACGCCCATTTGCGTCTGGATAGATTTTCCGCCATTTAGAATTTTCTTCAAAACACACTTTTAGCTCCTCTTCCCACGTATTCTGTCCAAATTTAACAAAAAATTGGTACACATGATCTCTGGACCCATGCGATAAACATATCCAAGCGGAATTTTGATAGTCCATACCGTTCGTCCGTAATTGGTAAATGCCAAAAATTTACTCAGCAAATCCCCAGAAAGCATTTCCACTTTGATCCATAGGGGGTGCCACAAATGCGCAACATGTAACCGTTTGATGCAAAAAATGTTTTTGGGGGGATGAATACAATATAATTGCCCCGTTACATTTTTAGGAGGGGCCATTTCCTTAGTGGGAGGGGCCTATTTCCTAAAATCTCGACTTGCGCCGGCGCAACCACAGTTTGCAATTTCCCAGAATTGCGAAAGCTCTCTCTCTCTCTCTCTCTCTCTCTCTCTCTCTCTCTCTCTCTCTCTCTCTCTCTCTCTCTCTCTCTCTCTCTCTCTCTCTATCTCTCTCTCTCTCTCTCCATGAGATAGTGATACATTCTAATTGCAAGCAACCATATATAAACTTTTAACCCTCCTGCAGTGTTTGTCGCACCCCCATGTTCGGTATCATGGTCAGTGTCGTATCAATATCATGGTTAGTTATGGTCAGTATCATGACGGTATCATGGTCAGTGTCAGGGTCAGTATCATGGTCAGTATCATGTCAGTATCATAGTCAGTATCAGGGTCAGTATCAGGGTCAGTATCAGGGTCAGTATCAGGGTCAGTATCAGGGTCAGCATCATGGTCAGCATGTCAGTATCATGTCATTATCATGGTCAGTATCAACGTCAGTATCATGGTCAGTATCAGGGTCAGTATCATGTCAGTATCATGGTCAGTATCAGGGTCAGTATCATGTCAGTATCATGGTCAGTATCAGGCTCAGCATCATGTCAGCATCATGGTCAGTATCATGGTCATTATCATGGTCATTATCATGGTCAGCATCATTTCAGTATCATGGTCAGTATCATGGTCAGTATCATGGTCAGTATCATGGTCAGCATCATGTCAGCATCATGTCAGCATTATGTATACAAAGTTTTGGGGGGGAAGAACCCCCCGCCAAACGTGTAAGACTATATATTAAGGTCGGGTCTATAATGCATTATAAACACATTTATAATGCATTATAATGCACTTACTGTATAAGGCCTTATAACACATTTCATAATAATGCATAACAACTTATAAAAAGTTTTTTTTAAGTATTATAATTTATAATAATACAATGTATTAGTGTTGGTCATAATGCATTATAAACTCAGTGTAACAGCACATTAAAACTACCAGGTAACGTTTGACTTAAAGGTCGGGTCTATAATGCATTATAATCACATGTACAGTATAATGCATTGGATTATAATGGATTATAATGCACATGTAATGCTTCATAACACTCGTTGTAAATGTTTATAATATGCATAACAACTTATAACAAAGACACTTTATAACTTACTAAGTTAAGGTAGTTATAATACGCTGTTCCACTCAGCTCATAATGCATTATGACCAGTATAATGTGTTATAAAAGTTGTCATACATGATTATGAACATTTGTAACGATTGTTACAATTCCATATAAGCGCATTATAATGAATTATAAGTGTGATTATAATGCATCATAGAACATTTTAAATCAACCAAACAGGTGACCCCAACAGCACATTATGGAGGGGCCATATGTGATGCAGAAGGAACATAGGGATGAGGGAACATAGGGCTGAGGGAACATAGGGTCTAATTTAGAATGAGGGAACATAGGGCTGAGGGAACATAGGGCCTAATTCGGATCAAAATAAATTGTTAGGGATTGAGGGCACATAGGGCTAAGGGAACATAGGGCTGAGGGAACATAGATATTACCCCGCTGGTTCCTGCCGGACAGCAACGATATAACAAATTATACAAATAAATTCAGACATAATGAAGCCTCATTCATTATTGTGTGTGAAAGCCTTCTCTACTACCACTAGATTTCACTGAACCATTTGGCAGTAACATTCAATTCCTGCTCAACCAGTTAACTTTAGGAGCACCTACCTGATTTACTAATTATAATTATAATTATAATTATACAAGCTATTTTCAAGGCAAAAGGCGTTGTGAGTTTGTAGATGGCGAGATGAGATGACAGCGTAAGCTGCACTACCAGAGTTGTCCACTTTAGAGCTTCACTGTTCCCTCCCAGTTCTGGGGGCTTGGTTCAGGCACTGAAATGTGTCCCTGTTGTGGACAGTGGTGTAAAGTAACTTAGTGCATTTACTCAAGTATTGTACTTAAGTAACATTTTGAGGTACTTTTACTTCTACTCCACTACATCTCAGAGGCAAATATTGTACTTTTACTCCACTACAGTTATTTGAAAACTTAAGTTACCAGTTACTTTGCAGATATAAATTATTACATTTTAAAACATACATTAACCAACATTTTAGTACTTTTACTTTTGGTACTTTAAGTACATTTTGATAACAACACCTTTGTACTTTTACTCAAGTACATTTTGAAATCCGGACTTTTACTTGTAACAGAGTACTTCCACATTACAGTATTGATACTTTTACTTAAGTAAAACATTTGAGTACTTTTTCCACCACTGGTTGTGGACACTATGCTGGCACAACTGGACAAATGAAGCCATGGCCCTGAATGTGACACTGCGATTAAGGGTGACAAAATAAATGGGCATTGGAACACTTCTCCTATATGCAAGCCATGTGATCCAGCTGAAATATATCTTTTTAAAGTGGTACAATCACAAAGAGAAGCTTACAGAGGAAGTTCACAAGGACAGCACTCGCCCTGCCCATCGGCTCTTCAGCTTCAGAAAGAACCTTCTCAATTATAACGAGAATAAGGACCTGGCTAACATCTTCAATGGCTCAGGAGGAGATTGTCTGATCTTGCTCTGCTGCATATAGTGCAGGGGTCTTCAAAGTTTTCGAGGCCAAGGAGGGCTATATATATATATATATATATATATACACACACACATATAGAAAGCCTTCTTCCTTGCAGCTTGATAACAGGCTTTCAAAGTTAGCTCATTATATTTTGCTGATTGTCATATCAATGTCGTGTAAATGTCTGTCGACCGAGAAACTACTGTAGCTTGGATGTTCTGTATTCAGCACTCATTCAATAGTTTTTCTTTTTCTTTTAAATGTCTATTGGCTGCCTCCAAGTGATGATGCAGCTTTGATGGCTTCATAAAGGCTGAAAATGTCATAATGGACACCAACGTCTTCGATTGCACTGTAGAATGTATGTTCTTGTAAATGTAGTGGATGGCATTTGCCATACCTATTAAATAAACATGTATGTTATCTATTATCTGTTACAAATGCAAAAATACAAAAGTTATCTGTTGCAAATCCAACCAGTACACTACAAACAAATGTAGTGTCTTCAAACGTTGATACGTTCAGGGTTTTGTCTATCCATATGCCAACTTGTGAATTCATTCAACCAATCAGCCATGAATGTATATGGCTGAATGTAACGCCCTTTGTGAAGTGTTTTGAAACACTTTAAAAACGTTATTTTGTTCAGAAATGGGTCAATAACAATCATTAAAACATGACACTTTGACAGTTAAGTTGTTATACTTTATATAATTTCATTATTTGTGTCTGTCTCTGCTTTTGTCATCCACACTGGAGAGAATCCTGGGGTGAACATGAGATTGGAGATATGACTAATGAGCACACACACAGCATACATGCCCACCTTGATCAAAAGCTCAATAGTAGCAGTACAAGTAGACCTTAATTAATCCCACTGGGGAAATTCATTTTCAGTTTCACCCAGCTGAACCGGGGACCTCCTGATTAGCTCTGACGCCCTCTCCACCTACTAAACTACAACACAGCTGCCCTGGAATTAATCCAACTCTACATGATATACCATAGTGGGATTATACAGAGTTAACTGACAATACTTTATTAATACGTCAAATAATTAAATCTTTTTCATTAAGGCAGAAACTACTGAGGAAACATCCTTAATGTCTTCAATGGTAGTTACGGCCATGCATACTAGGGCTGCAACTATCAATAATTTGTTCAGATTAATTGAATAATCGAGAAGCGTGTTTTTTAATATCTTGTTTATTTATTTATTTTATGTCAACAAATCGATTAACAACTTAAGCATTATACTTGTATACCTCGTTACAACGGTGTCGTGCAACAATTTTGAAAATAGCCAATATACAAGCTCACAACGCGTCGCAGTATGACGCGTTGTGAGCTGATGAATCAGCTTTTTTTTATAATCAATTAAATCAATTGGTTCAAATAACTTTTACAATTAAAAAGTTTTGCCACAGAATAACTTGTAGAAGTTAGTGTTAACCCATTAAGACCTGGAACTGTGTCATTTTTAGATTTGAGCTAAAAAGCATGTTACACTTTGGGCTATTCAAAAATAGCAGATATACAAGCTCATAGCACGGCACCGAGTGCCGCGCTATGAGCTTGTAGATCTACTATTTTTGAAAAATCGTGAAAATGTGTGCAAATCTTTGAATATATATATATTTTAAAGCGAACATTTTTAACTCAAATCTTTGCTTCTGGGGGTCCCTGGAACAAAATATTTTGATGGGGGTCCGTGGCCAAATACATATAATTTTGGGGGTCCTTGACATGAAAAAGATTGAGCACCACTGATATAGAAACATACGTTTTTCAGAATACTGTTGGGATTTAGGAGACATGTAGAATCGGCTTTAGGTCTCAATGGGTTAAACTCCGTTAAACACAACGTGACGGAGTCGAGTCAGGTGAAACTAGCAAAGAGTTTTAAAAGTGTCCCTGTCCTCAACACAGTAATGTGCTCTACACACAGTAATGCTCATGCAGCATTGAAGCTGCTTATGAACTATTGTCAGACATAATTGCAGTAATTAGAGGCGATGGTCTAAATTGCAGTGTCCCGGGTGCACTGGAGTGCTGGTGCTAATGGACTTGTTTTACACGCTCTACAGAGCATCTGGCTCTGTCACACTGTGGACTGCAGCCGCTATGTAGCCTACTGTAACTCATTGACAGAAGAGGTATTGAAAACAAAATGACCCCCCCCCCCCACCCCAGTACAACTTTTAGGTACTTTTACTTGACTCGAGAATTTCTATTCTTCCATACTTTATACTTCTACTCCACTACACCTCAGAGGCAAATATTGCACTTTGAGAATTTTAGTAGTTACTTTGTAGATTTTGATTATTATTACAAAACATACAGTATGTTAACCACTTCAGCCCTGTTTTACACCTATTTTCAAAGATTCCTTATACATTCCTGCTCAGTTGAAACATCTGTGCAAGATCAGAAAGGGAAATGTGACAAAATTCTGCACAATGAGTACTTTGGACACAATGAGACACTTCACACAGCTAACAATCACATTTATGTTCCTTTATTTTCCAAGAAATTCAAGTTTCTGGGTAAAAGAAATATCAAGTTAATAATGTCAATAATGAGCAGAATGCAAAATTAAATCAGTCATTGAACGGATATTACAAAGTGCAGCCAAGGTCATGACACATGAATAAAATAAACATGAAAATACAGATAAGAGAATATTAAAGACTTGCACTAGTGCTTGGCCTGGCTAACTAATTAATCGAAAAGATAACAGCCTCATTGAGTCTAAGGGTTGGCTGTGCTACAGGAACATTTTATGTGCAGCATGGTCTTGGAAATATCCACTGACTCTGCAGGATTTGGTTCTTTTGGTAGAGGGGTCTCCAGGCCAAAAACAGATAAAAGAGGCTTTGTTTTGGACCAAACAGTCTGGAGATCAAGTGCAAAGTGTCTGCAGGCAGGCAGCTCTCTGGCTGGAGTCTTGCCATCATCAAATGCTGTTAAGCTGATGTTTTCATTGTTTCATTGTAAACCAGTCAATAAATAAATACAATTGGTAAACAAGGCTACAAGCTCTCAGTCTGATCCAAAGGCACTTATTATATATTTTTCGTTTCAGTGTCATGCGTGAAAAACGCTTCAAGTGTTCTTGTAAGAGCTTTTAATGGATGGAATGGTGCATTGATTTAGTTCTGAAAAAAATTGAAACATTTGTGCTGTTTCCTGACACAAGGCTGCAATCATTGTAAACGTCAAAGCACCTGGTCACATCTGCGTTTTTATGGAAGGCCAAAGCACTCAAAAAGTCTTAACACGTGGCATGTTCGACTAATGTGCATTCCAACTGTGATAGAATTGTATCCCCAGCATTGTGAAGACATTGCCTTGCCTTGACAAGCCACTGAACAAGTAAGTGCAGCATTTTCTGTTTGTTCTCCTCTCTTAATCTTCTTTGTAGTTGCTTGGGGTTTAAGAGAAACTCGCTGTACGGTATGGTGCCAAACACTTTCTCCTCCTGTTGGCAAGAACAATGTGGATTCCTTTGTGGAAGGCATATTTCACGTTCAGGAACACTACATCAAGTGGAATAGATTAGAGACAAGAGGCTTAAGGGCATGAAATGCACAAATAAGATTTCTTGGAGCATTCCTGCTGTAACATGCTCACATCAGCTCTGCGTATGGCTTAATTTATACTCCGTCGTACGACGGCATCGCTCGGCGGAAATAGCCAATCTACAAGCTCTCAATGTGTCGCATCCGTGGAGCATTGTGAGCTCGTAGATCAGCTATTTCTGCCTAGCGATGCTGTCGTACGGCAAAGTATGAATCAGGACTCTCTGCCAACCTTTTAGCTCGCCTGAAATAACAATGCAGAGAGACATTGGGCATTCTCTGTGGAAAAGCATTACATAAACAGCACTTGGAACGGCTTGGAAAGCATTGACATTACAATACTTTAACACTAGCACTTGTGTGTTTACTGAAGAGAAAATAGAAACGTGTATGTCAGCGGAAATGACCTTCTATATAGCACCTAAGGTGCTATATAGCACCGTTGTCAAATGGTGCTATGTAATACCATTAGAGTTGCCATATATAATGGTGCCTTAATTGTTGTTAAAAGGCTCATGGAGAGTCACTGACACCCAATTAAGCCTAAGTGAATGGCAGGTTGTGCACTGGCCACGCACAGATGTGGGAGGTTACTTAGGTAGGCACTCACTTCCTCATGGCCAGATCACCAAGCCAAACCATGGCTGCCCGTCGCCTCCCAAAAAGTTTTAAAATGTAATTAGCTCATAGGGGACATAAATAATGCCAGACTCTGTACTTCAGACTGACACTTTAACGTGAATGATAAGGAATCTTTTTTATTTATCACCAAATAGTGTCTTAAAAGTACTGGAATCCTGGCAGAAACCTTGTAGAGTATCTCCATATATATATATTTTTTGTAAATTAGTGTCATACCAGAATGTCACATACTGTAGATTTGAAAATAGCCGATGTACTGGCTCACAAAGCCTCGCAATGTGAAGCATTGTGAGCTTCGTTTTTAAAAGAATAATACAAAAGGAACGGGTTTAGACATACACGGTTTCCACCTGACAGCGACGATTTGTTATGCTTATAGACCTGCATTAATGCAATCATTGATTAATTCTGTCAAGTGTCAAGTGTGCTTTACCGTTGTTTATAGTTAAAGCATGTTTATAGTTAAAGTCCATTATACATTAATTGCATGTTCATGGTCCAACGGTCAACAAGGTCACATGGCGCATGTGGATCAAACATTATAACGTCAACAGTAGGTCAAAATAAATTCTCTCTAATGATGATGAGAGGGAGTGAGTTGTGAGCTCTACATTATCCCATTAAGACCTGAGGCCGGTTCTACAAATGTCCTTTAAATCCTAACAGTTTTCTGAAAAACGTATGTTGCTCAGTGATGCTCAAACGTTTTCATGTCAAGAATTTCAGCAATGATATGTATTTGTCCGCCGAACCCCCCCCCCCCCCCCCCCATCTATCCAAAGATTTGCACAAATTGTCAAATTTTCCCCCAAAAATAGCAGATCTACAAGCTTGTAGCACGGCACGAAGTGACGCGCTACAAGCTTGTAGATCTGCTGTAGATCTGGTCCAGGCCCCTGGGGTCAATGTAGCCTGACAGCGTGTCGCAGGTTCGAGTTCCGATCCCGACGGCCTTTGCTGCATGTCACTGCCCATCTCTCTCCCCATTTCCTGTCAGTTTACTCTTCTATCCATAAAGGCATAAAAGCCCCAAAAAATATATAAAAAAAAAAAAAGTGGTTACAATCTAAAATGACACAGATGCTTTCCCGGTTTTAATGGGTTATATGCACGAGTGCTTCACAACGCCTGGAGAGTGAAAACATCATTGTATGAAGATGGCAAGACTCCAGCCCAGAAGAACGCTGCCTGGAGACTTTACAGTTGATCTCCAGAATTTTTGGTCCAAAACAAAGCTTCTTTGCTGTCTTTGGCCTGGAGGCGTCTCTACGTTGGAACCAAAGGCTCCAGAGTCAGTGGATATTTATGCTGCACATAAAATATTAGCACAGGCAACCGTTAAGGTCATTGAGGCCGTTATCTTTTCTATGTATTGGTTATTATGCCTGGAGAAGCACCAGCATAAATCTTTAAAATTCTCTTATCGTTATTTGTTCTGTGTTTATGTGTGATGACTTTGGCAGCACTGTCTAAATATCAATCCAATAACTGATTGAATGTTGCATGCTGCTCATTATTGACATTATCAACTTGACAATTTTCCCGGAAACCTGAATGTCAGAACAACTTACAGTGACATACTGTTGGCTGCAGAGTCTAATAGACTATTTTCAATACAGTAATGTAGGTCTGATCTTCTTTAATATAAAATGTGGAAAAAAGCAAGTCTCCTCCTTCCTTAATGGCTTTCACTGTCAATAATGGAAGTAAACTAAAGGGAATTTCTCCTTTTCACACATGATAATGTTTATTGTCCCTGATTTTTCTCATACAGAAAGTGCCAGAAAAGCCTGGAGCCTGTAAGTGCTAATTTGGCAAACTGTGTCACATGAAGTGACATGTGCCTCTACTGATATTATTCTGTTAGCGGCAAAGTTTGTCTTTGGTGCGAGAGTGCATAATTAAAGTTATAGCTACTCTGCCTGCAGCAGCGCATGGCAGCGTATTGTGATCAGTCCTGTCTGTTTGCGAGTGTGTGTTTGCCTGTTTGTTTAGAAAGATAACTTGAATGTTCATGAAACTTGGAGGGATCAAGGCTGCCCTGAAGACATTATTAACGCTGCAGTCTAGGAATTAAACCTTATTTTAGGGTTACTAGAGTCAACTAAAACCAATGAAATAACAACTGTAACATTTCAGTTACAGTAACTGAAATGAAGTCTTCTTTGTGTGCTTGTTTTCTGACCTTGTCGAATCTCGCCCCTGACTACCCCATAATACAATAAAAAAAGACACAATAAAAACTGAATAACAAAACTAAAACTAAGCTTTTCAAATTAACCCATTAAGACCTGAGGTTCCGATTCGATTCTACATAATGTCTTCTAAATCCCAACAGTTTTTAGAAAAAAACCTATGTTGCTATATCAGTGGTTCTCAAACTTTTTCATGTCAAGGACCCCAAAATGTACATGTATTTGGCTGCGGACCCCCATCTCAAAATATGTTGTTCCAGGGACCCCCAGGAGCGAAGATTTGAGTTAAAAATGTTCGCTTTATATTCAAAGATTTGCACACATTTTCTCGATAAAAAAAAAAAAAGCAGATCTACAAGCTCGTAGCGCGGCACTCGGTGCCGCGCTATGAGCTTGTATATCTGCTATTTTTGAATAGCCAAATAATAATTATTTTTTTTAAAAGCTCAAATCAAAAAATGACACAGATGCGTTCTCGGTCTGAAAGGGTTAAAAACAAAAAGTCGAAAAAAACCTGGTTGTGTGTGTTAATGCAATATAAGTGGATCTGCAGGGGTTGGAGGTGGTCTCCCTAGACTTCCATTGAGACATTTAGGGTAGGGCACCGACAGGTTGACGGTGGATTGGAATCTAATGTGCCGTCATCTTTTATTGTAGTACAGTTATATCACTGCTATTACATTTCTCCATCAGCAGAAGGAGGCAGTGGACATAAAACATAGGATTTGTGGCTTTCACTTGCCAGCTGAAAAGGTCACATTTCAAGGTCACACAATCACGGTAAAAGTCTGACTTGAGGAAGAATGGCAGCAATTTATGAAACCTGGTGAGAATGATCAGTAGGCTGTCCAGCAGGCACATGGTGGAAAGGTCAAAGGTCAAAATCAAGCTCGAGCGAGCTTGTGGTGCATTAGTTCTATTTGAAAACGTTTCAGAATGACTGTGTTTTTCTTTCTGTTTCTCTAACTGTACATAGGATTATGTCATCAGTGGTCTGTTAAACCTCTCTCACTCTCTTTTTCTCTCTCTCCCTCTCTCTCTCTCTGTCTCTCTCTCTCTCTCTCTCTTCTCATCAAAACAGCTTGCAGTGACATATACTTGGCTTCAGAGTTGCAATCCATTAATGATGGGGGAAAGAAATCACATTACTTTATAATAATAGACGCTTTTTAGGACTTCACTTTCTGCAGTATCTATCTGTGTGTGTGTGTGTGTGTGTGTGTGTGTGTGTGTGTGTGTGTGTGTGTGTGTGTGTGTGTGTGTGTGTGTGTGTGTGTGTGTGTGTGTGTGTGTGTGTGTGTGTGTGTGTGTGTGTGTGTGTGTGTGTGTGTGTAAACATGGCGAGCACAACAGCTGTTGTCAAAACTTTGAAATTAAACATATTTAGCTCAGCATCATCTATATCTAACTTTAGTAAACTTGGCATATGCTTCATATTTTTAAGATGATCGGATCAACTGTGATTGTACGTTTTTGAAACGTCGGTGTGTGTGTGTGTGTGTGTGTGTGTGTGTGTGTGTGTGTGTGTGTGTGTGTGTGTGTGTGTGTGTGTGTGTGTGTGTGTGTGTGTGTGTGTGTGTCTTTTTATCGATCTAATTATCTATCTAAATGTCTATATCTATCTACATGTTGTACACTGTATATATATTCGCTACGAAGGGTATTACGAGTGCTCCAGGTCCCTTTTTCAAACTGCTGCATAGGACAGCACTAGGCTCAGAAGTCTCTCGGGAAACAGGTTTGCTTCTAAGTTACTTCTTCCAGGAGGCCTAGTAGTGTTTCCTGAAGCCAGTTAAGTAGACACGTAACGCCGTGCTCTTGAGAACCTTAGCACTACCCAGTGGCGGAACAACTGAAAGCCGGGCCGGGAGGCACAGCACAGTGATCAGGCCCCCCCTGCGCACCCACGCACACGCACGGCGTGCGTGGGTGCACGCGTGCGTGGGTGCGCGCGTGCGTGGGTGCACATCCCGCGAGCGTTGCGAGAATTTTTTTGCGAGAATTTTTTGACGGATTTTCGGCGGATTCGGTCACTTTTTGGGCTTTTTGTCACTTTATTTTGGTTCTAGGGTTAGGGTAGGGTTAGGTTAGGGTTATGTTGTTTAATTCTTATTTTTGCCTGATTTTACCGATTTATTATCTGACGGCACGGGCCCGCGAGGGTCGCGGGCCGGGAGGCGGCCGCCTCCCTGGCCTCCCCGGACGCTCCCTACCTTAGGAGGCTCTTACGCAGTGCGTAACGCTACGCACAACCTTAAATCGCTTTGGGAAACTCGGCCATGTAAGTAAACTACACAGAATTTCTCCTTTTCAGACGTACTAATTGTGTATTGGCCCTGTATTTTCTCATCCAGAGAGTGCCAAAAAGCCTGCAGCCAAAAAGTGCTAATTTGGCAAACTGTGTCACATGAAGGGACATGTGCCTCTACTGATAGCAGAGAGACAGAGACAGAGACAGAGACAGAGCTAGAGAGGGAGGGAGGGAGGGAGAGAGAGAGAGAGAGAGAGAGAGAGAGAGAGAGAGAGAGAG
Organism: Gymnoscopelus braueri; assembly: GCF_963280865.1. Taxonomy (NCBI): domain Eukaryota; kingdom Metazoa; phylum Chordata; class Actinopteri; order Myctophiformes; family Myctophidae; genus Gymnoscopelus; species Gymnoscopelus braueri. The sequence continues at coordinate 5,815,675 of NC_137606.1, forward strand.
AGAGAGAGAGAGAGAGAGAGAGAGAGAGAGAGAGAGACAGACAGACAGACAGACAGAGAGACAGACACACAGACAGACAGACAGACAGACAGACAGGCAGGCAGGCAGGCAGGCAGGCAGGCAGGCAGGCAGGCAGGCAGGCACGCAGGCAGGCAGGCAGGCAGGCAGGCAGGCAGGCACGCAGGCAGGCAGGCAGGCAGGCAGGCAGACAGACAGACAGACAGACAGACAGACAGACAGACAGACATTCAATTAATCCAAAAATGTATTGATAATTGATAATTGATTGTCTTGTTCATATTGCATGAAGAGTGCTCCTCGGAGGAGGGACAGCGAGTGCATTCCGCTGCCTCAGAGTACAGATCTCCACCAGGCCGGGCTGCCTACCCTGTCAGTGTGTCAGTCGTGGGGTGCAGTCATCAGGACACAAAGGAAGCTGTGTGGGGAATAGAGTTTGTACGACAGATGGTGCATGGTTAATGGTGTGGCACCCCCTATGGGTGATTTTCAATAGAAAAAATACTTCTGTGAGTGACGTCAGGACTTTGGTACTTTGGCCTGAGGGCAAAAGGGACACACTCTTTCACTGCAGGTAAGAAAATAAAATGAACAATAGCCTATTCTAGTCAAAAGACGATAGCCCATAATGATGTATGTCATAATACTTAAATTCCAGTTCTGAAGCACAAGCAAAAGCTAACTTTAGTGTTTTCTTCTTGTATGTTATCTGCCACCTGTCACCAGCTGATCGACAACTACTGCTAAAACCTTGTATTGCTGAATGTTGCCTTTTGTGAAGCCTTTGGAGCCTAGTTACATTGATGTGTTTTGTACAGTGTGGCTGGGGAGCTGAACGAATCAATAAGCGCATCCCCTCATGACAGGCCAGGTCTGTCTTCTCAACCACCAACGGACCCTTCAAAGGGCTTTCCGGGGGTTAGATAATCACTACTCTCAGCATCGCCCCATGATCAAAGGCTCGATCTGTATGTTGCTTTCTCTCTCTCTCCCTTTCTATTATTCATCTTTCATTCTTTCTCTCTCTCTCTCTCTCTCTCTCTCTCTCTCTCTCTCTCTCTCTCTCTCTCTCTCTTTTACATTAATCCATACAGAGGGTAATCACAGAGCTCACAGTGAACTGTTTTAATGCAGTGTTGTCTGGTTGTTGTTGGGGTTTTTTTCTGTAGTTTTGTACCAACTGTAGAAATAGTTTTTTTTTTGCGGTAAAAATGATTACTAGTCATGAAAATAAAACATTAAAGTGTAAGTGATATTGGTTTTTAAAAAAAGTCTATATCTGCAGATATCATTGCTGTAGAGTGTTTGTTCAGTAACAGGGGTCTCCCTGTATCTCCAGCTCTTTAATAAACAGAAAATACATTTTGAGTACCATTGATCAGCTTCAATTTGATAGTGTTCCAGTTTCTGTGTTAGCTCATTTCTGTGTGTCATCACTTCCAATTTCACTCGTTTATCCTGTATCCCGTAGGCGTTCTCTCTCCTGTTTTGATAAAATTGGTATTCCGCTCTGAAAATCGGACCCCTGTTAACTGAAAAAAAAAACACTCTATAGCAGGGGTCTTCAACATTTTTCAGGCCAAGGACCCCTTAGCTAAGAGAGAGCTGAAACAGGGACCCCCTACAACATGTTGGATTCATGTTAAATGTGTGTTTTCAGACATTTGACAACTTAAGCCCTCAATACTTTGTAAACTTGACCTTTGGCTCTGTACTTGGTCTGCTTTTTTTTTGTACACCAAACCTCTTCACCAAAAATAGCCAATCTACAAGAGCTTTAGATCTACTATGTTTGGCTAATGTTTCCCCCAGAGTAGGGATGCTAGGGATCAAGTGGTTAATGTAAACATTTAAAGTCCCTATCATGCAATGATTTGGCGGCCCCCCTGCAGTATCTCTGCGGATCCCTAGGGGTACCGGACCCCCTGTTGAAGCCCCCTGCTCTATAGCAATGATTACTATCAGAATATAGAACTATTAACACTTTTGACATTTTAACAAATTAGAGAAACACTTACTGCATGTCTGCACCTTTAAGTGTTGAATCTTGGTTACCGTATTTTCCGCACTATAAGGCGCGATTTTTTTGCGGTTATTGGATGGATATTGTACTATTTTGGGGTGTTTTGTAACTCTATTTCGGTTAATTCGGTTAATTTACCTTGCCCCTATATATAGCAAGCACCAACAACAGACGCAGAGGTAATGACGTGACGTCGCACAGGAACCGCTCGCACGGAGGTGTGATCATGAAGGTGGTCAACACTCAAAACAGTGGTGTACCTTTTATTAATTATTTGAAAATGTAAATATTTATAATAATCACAAAGAATATACAAATAACATATATATCTAACACCCGAAAAAAATATGTCTATAAAAAAAAAATAATAATAATCTGGCCAATCTGAACTGGGGGGGCACAAAGTCTAATCTGGGGGGGCATTGCCCCCCAATGCCCCCCCGTAGGGCCGACACTGGGCCCTATATATGAAAATAATACATTTATTGAAGGTGCGCCTTATACTCAGATATAGTGCGGAAAATACGGTAGTTTTAAAAAAAAAATCATTTTTAAATTATATGTTTTAAGATTGTATTAACTGTGTGATTCTATGATTGATGTAACTGAGCAATACTTTAACAGAGGGTTTAATCATAAGCTCTTTGTTTTATGTAATAAAATGATATGATGTAGAATAATATTTCAAAAATGTAATCCCATGTATTCCCAGAATGTAATCAAAAAACACGTCTCCGACGTCACGTCCGGGTCCAAAATGCACCAGCGCCGTCCACTCTTCATTGTAAACAAACATGTTGGAACCCGTAAATCTTTTTACAATAACCTCCTTTTTCAGAAATGAACAATTGTGGGTTAATAAGGGTCTTAATGCTAATATCATAGACAGTAAAAAGTAGGCTAATATATATATATATATATTTGTATTTATTTATTATTATTATTAATATTATAATATATTTTTTTAATATTTATTTATATATATATATATATTTATATATAGATGTATATAAAAAAACTATTTCCTCTTCTTTTTGTCGTTGCCAGGAAAGCGGTAGAATGACACTTTCATCGTTATTTTAGTCTCAGATCTGTTAAAACAGCGAGGGACACAGCACTGCGCATATTGGGAAAATACACACTTGGACCCGGAAGTTATTCTAGCGGGGGCGCAACGTCACGTCTTCACAACCGAATACCTCATACCGGCCAACGTAATACATAATGTAAGGTTTCCATCTATAAATCCAGGCATTAGGAAACATTTGTGATAAGAGCTCAGAATAACTATTGGATACATGACATTCCCGTTAAATACCGTTTATTTCTTTATTTCAGTTTGAAATGTTTTCATACATGTCTGCAATTTGAAATTAGATACATTTTAGTTAATCAGGGCCTCAAGGATTCACAATACAATATTCAATAATTGTATTTGTTCCTCAACATTCAGCAGCAATATACAATAACAACAAGTGACAAGGTATATACATAACTAACTACAGTATGCATTTGAATAATCATAGCATAATGTTGAGGTGCTTGAAGGTGATAATGATAAATGTACCCGTTTACAGGTGTGCTCTCTTTTTCCTGCTAATTGATGTGTTCTTGGATTTTCAGCTCAGTGGAAATAGCCTAAGTGAAAACACCCACACATACATTTCATATACAGTAAGATACAAAGTTCACTCTTCACTCAAATATGCATGCATATGACATTTCGACAGTGTCAGTCAGTCAGCCTTTCTGCCTTCAGCTTTCAGAATGCATTTGGTTTATAATGCTTTCTGACTCAGAGTTGACCTGCATGAATGGTGGCTTTAATATAATGAGCACTGCAATAAGACAGTACAAATGGAAACTTATGGAGCACTCCCTGGTGGCTCAGTAAGTTATGTGCACAGACCATGTGTTCCATGTGAGCCATGGTGACCTGAGTTCAAATCCAACTCCTGGTTTTATTTTGCATGTCTCTCCTCTCTTTGCCATTGGTTTCCTGTCTTTATCCATCAGGGGTTCCCAAACTGTGTGCCGTGAGACAAGTCCAGGTGCAGTGTGTCTTGGGATTTGGGAATAACCACCACCAACTATATGAAAAGGTTGTGGATTATTTATTAATGATACCTTTTTTTGTAACTCACTTGCTACAAGTGTCAGAGTCACAATTTGACACAAAACCAGTAGATTATCAACACAGTATTATGCTGCTAGTAAAGGCTGGGAGAGTGTGCTGTTGTTACTGTTGCTTTATGGTTGTTTGAATTATAGTTTTTATTTGGTAATCAAAGGACTGCCGTGACATCGCAACACCTGTCAACCTGAATTCATATTTTGAGGAAAGTGAAGGCAAAAATAAGAATTAATTAATTCACATTGATTCACATGCTTTGCGCATGCATGCGGCCCGCACAGCATCGGCCAGGCCAAAAAAATTATTACAAAATTGTATTCCAGCCTTACGACTGTAAATACATGCAATGTGACTTAATCTAAATACATGCTTTGCGACTGTATGCAATGTGACTGTACTCTAAATACATGCAATGTGACTATACTCTAAGTACATGCGATGTAACTGCACTCTAAGTACATGCGATGTGACAGCCCAATCAATGCGCTAGCTGTCAAAATCATTGGATAGGGGATAAAAGGCGGTGATTAAAGAGAGAGCAGGTGTATGAGGCATGAGGAGATGTGAACACGAGTCAATTAGGGTCGTCTTCCACCTGTGATGGAAGCGCTGTTCCATTTCTATTTAACAACACAGGAAATTAAAGTTCATTGGGCAAAATTGTCGGGAAGGCGAAACCAGATGAGACATATTTCAAAAATAGTAACAGCTATTGGCAGTCAGGAGATTAATCTATCACGATGTGACACCTTCTCTACAAACTGTGAAATGAAACGGCCTCTTTGGCTAAATCACATTATGATTATGATATTATTTTATTATTACACGGCTTTGTTGAATACTCAATTCGGATTTGTCAATCACACGGCCCTGCGGTCTGACTGCTGCTACTGTATGCCTGACTCTTTTTTTTATCTTTTACAGTATGGACGTGGAAACTTTCAAGCGAATAAATCCTATTTAAATCAATATGTTGTGTCAAATTATTGATTTTGTAGCTCATAGTAAGTAGTACAGTAAGTAGTAAGCGGTGTAACAACAAGCAATACATAATAGGGGGTTATATCCCGATAATGACCACCTTAACCACTTTTTGGCAAAGAGATTCTGAGTCAACTCAGGTCCAGTTTACTAAATCTAGAGGGTTTAAGTGGTTAGGTTATAATATTTATTTTAATTTATATTGTAATTATATTATTATTTTTAGATCTACCTGCCCACAGACTGCAGATGGAAATTAACTAGAATTTTCGCAATTCTGGGAAATTGCAAAGTGTGGTTGCGCAGACGCCGGTCACGGCCGCCGGGACTTGAGGAATACGCCGGGAGGAATACCGTCGAAGGCCGCGCGACGGTCGGCGCGATTCCAATTCGGTGGCGATCGGATCCAGCGTTCGGGATTCATGGCATTTTGATTTGAAGGAATAGGCCCCTCCCAATAAAGAAATAAGCCCCTCCCACCAATGTAACGGGCTAATTATATCACTCCTGAGATCACTTGTATTTTATTTGGAGAGGAGTAATCACCCAATCAAACTGTTACATTTTGCGTATTTGTGGCACCCCCTATGGGTCAAAGTAAAACATTTTTGGTGATTTGTTGAGTACATGTCCCTTGACATGTGATTAAAATTTGGGTTTGACTGGACCTTTTTGGTATTTTTCGTAAAACGGGCCCCTCCCGCTAACTTTGGAAGCCAATTACGGACGGTAAGGACTATGAAATTGCCACTTGGATATGTTTATTGCATGGGCTCAGAGATCATGTGTACAGATTTTTGTAAAATTTGGACAAAATATGTGGGAGGAGGAGCTAAGAGTGTGTTTTGAAGAAAAAATATATCCTGACGCAAATGGGCGTGGCCTATATGGGGAGCTGCGTCATGACACAAGGAATCTAGAGAAAAAAATATGTATTCTACATGTAGCAACTCATAATGTAATAACGGCTCATAATGTAATAACGGTTCATAATGTAATAATTTAAATGTAATAAAATCTCATAATGTAATAATCAGCTCATAATGTAATAAAAAAATGAGCGCATAACGTAATAACAGATTTTTCTATAATGTAATAATGTAATAATGTGTTACATTATAAATCTCACGTAGCCGCTTATAATGTAATACAAGTTCATAACGTAATAATGTCTCATATTGTTGAGAAAAGTAAAGTGTTGCATCATAATGATCATTATCAGTATCATGGTCAGTATCAGTATCATGGTCAGTATCATGGTCAGTACCATGGTCAGTATCATGGTCAGTATCATGGTCAGTATCAGTATCATGGTCAGTACCATGGTCAGTACCATGGTCAGTATCATGGTCAGTATCATGGTCAGTATCATGTCAGTATCTTGGTCAGTATCATGTCAGTATCATGGTCAGTATCATGTCAGTATCATGGTCAGTATCAGTACCATGGTCAGTATCATGGTCAATATCAGTACCATGGCCAGTACCATGGTCAGTATCAGTATCATGGTCAGTATCAGTATCATGGTTAGTATCATGTCAGTATCATGGTCAGTATCATGGTCAGTACCATGGTCAGTATCATGGTCAGTATCATGGTCAGTATCAGTATCATGGTCTGTATCATGGTCAGTATCATGGTCAGTATCATGGTCAGTGTCATGGTCACCATGATACTGACCATGATATTGATATGATACTGACAATAATTAACCATGATACTGACATTAAACTGACCATGATACTAACCATGATACTGACCATGATACTGATATTAAACTGACCATGATACTGACCATGATACTGACATGATACCAACCATGATACTTATATGATACTGACATTATATTTACATGATACTGACCATGATACTGACCATGATACTGACCATGATACTGACATTAAACTGGCCATGATACTAACCATGATACTGACCATGATACTGACATTAAACTGACCATAATACTGTCATGATACTGACCATGATACTGACATTCTACAGACCATGATACTGACCATGATACGTACATGATACTGACATTATACCGACCATGATACTGACCATCATACTTGCCAGGAAACAACAATTTGAGCCGTTATTCTCTCCGCCAGGCCGAAAGGCATGGCGAGAGAGTATGTTTTACCCCTGTCCGTCCGTCCGTCCGTCCGTCCGTCCGTCCGTCCGTCCGTCCGTCCGTCCGTCCGTGTGTCTGTCTGTGAACAGCTAATCTCCGGCACCGTTAGCCCGGCCGCTGCGAAACTGTGCACACACATTCCCTGGATGCCAAAGCCGAACCTCTGACCCAAAATGTTCAGATTGTCCTGTTATAGCGCCACCAGGAGGCTGATTTGTGCAAAACACATTTTTGGATATCATTCCTACAGATTTTGTCCAAACCTCACGCAAATCGGTACACAGTATCTATATAGTCACGTGATCAACACGGATCTCTCCGATATTTGGGCGGTGTAGCCGCCCCTATAAGTGTGGTTGGGACACCTCATTAGTATTAGTTTCCTGCATTGTGATTGGCTCATTAGTAGACCCCTAGCTGTACTGTGATTGGCTGACTCTATTGGCTGACTCTATTCAGCACTGTGATTGGCTAGCGAGACACATGATGACATTAATAACCTATAAATAAGATTATGGACTTCCAAAAATCATTTTTTTTGGAAGTGAGCTTCCATCACTATGATGACCACTGTGATGACCACACCACCCACTTCACACTGGGTTTCATCATGTTATACTAGGGGTGTATGTGTCACGTGCTGTGATTGGCTAGTGAGACACATGATGAAATTAATATAAAACCACGTTGATGTAACACTCGTATATATAACTTAGATGCTGTCCATTTCGTCTGATCATCCTTGAGATGGTTCTACACCTTCATTGGAATCCAGCTATGTTTAATTATATTGATTGGACTTGATTGGGAAAGGCCCACACCTGTCTATATAAGACAGTATATCTCATAGTGTATGTCAGAGCAAATGAGAATCATGAGATCGAAGGAACTGCCCGAAGAACTCAAAGATAGAATTGTGGCAAGGCACAGATCTGGTCAAGGTTACAAAAGAATCTCCGCTGCACTTAAGACACAAGTCACATCAGAATATGACTTTAATAAAGATTCTTTTCAATAAATGTATTTCTTTTTTGAAGTGAGCTTCCATCACTATGATGACCACTGTGATGACCACACCGCCCACTTCACACTGGGTGTGATTTTTTATATTCTATCCTGATTGGCTAAGATTGGCTTCCAAAGTTTGCAGGATTGGTTTGTTTTGAACAAAATGCCTCAAATCATCAACGGAGCGTGCGATTGGGTGAAATTTTGCACACACCTTCCCACTAGGCCGAGGAAGAAATGCCACCCTTTTCACATTGGCCTGTTATAGCGCCACCAGCAGGTCTAATTTAGCAAAACACATTTTTGGTACAAAATGCCTCAAATCATGAATGCAGTGTCCGATTGAAAGGCCTAAGAAGAAATTGCAGCCTTTTCACATTGGCCTGTTATAGCACCACCAGCAGGTCTAATTTAGCAAAACACATTTTTGGAACAAAATGCCTCAAATCATGAATGCAGTGTCCGATTGAAAGGCCTAAGAAGAAATGGCACCCTTTTCACATTGGCCTATTATAACGCCACCAGGAGGCCACAACAACCTACCTGACCTGGCGGAGACCTGTGCTCCGAGGAGCATTTTTCTAGTTACATTATGCAGTGTTATTACATTATGAGTGGCTATGCAAGGTTCTTAATGTAACACATTATTACATTATGGGCTCATGATTTTATTACATTATGAGCTGATTATTACATTTTGAGCTTTTATTACGTTTAGTTTATTACATTATGAGCTTTTATTACATTTAGTTTATCACATTATGAGCTTTTATTACATTTAGTTTTAGAGGCTCAACTCATAATGTAATAACGGCTCATAATGTAATACATTTACAGTAATAAAAACTCATAATGTAATAATTAGCTCATAATGTAATAAAAACAACAATTTGAGCCGTTATTACATTATGCACTGTTATAACATAATGAGGGGCTACGCAAGGTTCTTAATGTATCACATTATTACATTATGGGCTCATGATTTTATTACATTATGAGCTGATTATTACATTATGAGCTTTTATTACATTTAGTTTATTACATTATGAGCTTTTATTACTGTACATCTATTACATTATGAGCAGTTATTACATTATGAGTTGCTGTACCAATGTAATAAACTAAATGTAATTAAAGCTCATAATGTAATAAACTAAATGAAAAATAAAAGCTCATAATGTAATAAACTAAATGTAATAAAAGCTCATAATGTAATAAACTAAATGTAATAAAAGCTCATAATGTAATAATCAGCTCATAATGTCATAAAATCATGAGCCCATAATGTAATAATGTTTTACATTAAGAACCTTGCGTAGCCACTCATAATGTAATAACACTGCATAATGTAATTAGAAAAAGTGCTCCTCGGAGCACAGGTCTCCGCCAGGTCAGGTAGGTTATTGTGGCCTCCTGGTGGCGCTATAATAGGCCAATGTGAAAAGCGTGCCATTTCTTCTTAGGCCTTTCAATCGGACACTGCATTCATGATTTGAGGCATTTTGTACCAAAAATGTGTTTTGCTAAATTAGACCTGCTGGTGGCGCTATAACAGGCCAATATGAAAAGGGTGACATTCCTTCCTCGGCCTAGTGGGGAGGTGTGCGCAAAATTTCACGGCAATCGCACACTCCGTTGATGATTTGAGGCATTTTGTTCAAAACGAACCAATCCTGCAAACTTTGGAAGCCAATCTTAGCCAATCAGGATAGAATATAAAAAATCGGAGAAATCTGTGTTGATCACATGACTATATAGATACTGTGTACCGATTTGTGTGAGGTTTGGACAAAATCTGTAGGAGTGATATCCAAAAATGTGTTTTGCACAAATCGGCCTCCTGGTGGCATTATAACAGGACAATCTGAACATTTTGGGGCAGAGGTTCGGCTTTGGCATCCAGGGAATGTGTGTGCACAGTTTCGCAGCGGCCGGGCTAACGGTGCCGGAGATTAGCTGTTCACAGACAGACGCACGGACGGACGGACGGACGGACGGACACACGGACGGGCGGACGGACGGACGGACGGACGGACAGGGGTAAAACATACTCTCTCACCATGCCTTTCGGCCTGGCGGAGACAATAACGGCTCAGATTGTTGTTTCCTGGCAAGTATGATGATCAGTATCATGGTCGGTATAATGTCAGTATCATGTACGTATCATAGTCAGTATCATGGTCTGTAGAATGTCAGTATCATTGTCAGTATCATGGTCAGTATCATGGTCAGTATCATGGTCAGTATCATGGTCAGTATCATGGTCAGTATCATGTCAATATCATGACAGTATTATGGTCAGTTTAATGTCAGTATCATGGTCAGTATCATGGTCAGTTTAATGTCAGTATCATGGTCAGTATCATGGTTAGTATCATGGCCAGTTTAATGTCAGTATCATGGTCAGTATCATGGTCAGTATCATGGTCAGTATCATGTCAATATAATGTCAGTATCATATAAGTATCACGGTTAGTATCGTGTCAGTATCATGGTCAGTATCATGGTCAGTATCATGGTCAGTATCATGGTCAGTATCATGGTCACTATCATGGTCGGTATCATGGTCTGTATAATGGTCGGTATCATGACCAGTATCATGGCCAGTATCATGGTTAATTATGGTCAGTATCATATCAATATCATGGTCAGTATCATGGTGACCATGAAACTGACCATGATACTGACCATGATACTGACCATGGTACTGACCGTGATACAGACCATGATACTGATACTGACCATGATACTGACCATGGTACTGACCATGATACTGACATGATACTGACCATGATACTGATACTGACCATGATACTGATACTGACCATGATACTGACCATGATACTGACCATGATACTGATACTGACCATGATACTGATTATTATGATGTAACACTTTACTTTTCTCAACAATATGAGACATTATTACATTATGAACTTTTATTACATTATAAGCATCTACGTGAGATTTATAATGTAACACATTATTACATTATTACATTATAGAAAAATCTGTTATTACGTTATGCGCTCATTTTTTTATTACATTATGAGCTGATTATTACATTATGAGTTTTTATTACATTTAAATTATTACATTATGAACCGTTATTACATTATGAGCCGTTATTACATTATGAGTTAAGAGTTATAGGTCAAAACGTAAAGTGGGCTGTTATAGTGCCACCATGAGGCCGACTGGTATAATTATTTTTCAAATAATTTTGCACTTAAAAAAGAATAAAGTGGGAAGAGTACTATAGTCTGGTTGCCCTGTTAGGGCCCCTACACACTGCCCGATATTTGAAATGGTCGGCGAGTGAACAGATCGTTAAGCATTTCACATTGTACGAGTTTCTCTCTTGAAATCGGGCTAAATATATCGTTGTGATTCTCGCACGATTGATTGATCGGCCATAGGGGTTGACTGATTGCAAGATATTTCACCACGATGTGATCTCGACCCAATACATACATTTGTTTTTATTCCAAACGTCTCACGAAAACGTGAAAGACTCCCGTGATATATGCGCGAGCGGTGAGACAGAGACAGGACGCTAATGATTGACATTAAATAAGTCTCAATTTCTCTGTATTTCTCTCTCTCTCTCCCTCTCTGAAACAAACATTTCAAAAGTCAACCAGGGTGCAATTCAGATCAGAAGCAGTGTTGCCGTGTCCGCTAATTATAAGCGAGTTGCTTGTAAAAAATATTGGTGGTTGCGTTTCTTTTTAGCTTATTTCCAAAGTGTAGCTGCTTATTTGGCTTTATTTCTTAATGTTGTTTTTTTTCTTTGAAAATAGCTGCAACGCGTTGTGAGCTTGTAGATCGGCTATTTTATTTGTAGCCTATATAGGTTTAAAGTGCTCATGCAGCCTATAGTCGCTTTTGTTGGGCTTGTTTTCATAGACCTGGTTGCTTATTTCTCGCGCAAACTTGGCAATACTGTTCAGAGATACATACGTGCGTCTCACACACACACACACACACACACACACACACACACACACACACACACACACACACACACACACACACACACACACACACACACACAGCTCTCTCTCTCTGTCTGCAAGCCCTATTCCTCTCTAATAATAAACAGCCCCATCGTCGAGCAGGCTCGCTCACTCTATCAATGTGTTTTATCATGTTTAACTACAGGACTGGACTATCTGGACGGTAATATTGCGGTTCTATGCGGGAGGACTAGCCACGGTGCCTGTAATGTGCTCTCATTGGCTGTAGCGTGCACTAGATCGGGGCAGATAGCCCCAAATATCCAACAAGTTTGAAATCTAAAAGTTATCGGGAACCCCTCGCCGACCGTACCGGGGTGTTTCTTCTCGGAGTACCTTACACACTGCGCGATCAACACCTCGCTGAGGAATGCCCGATCTTACCTGATATCGGTGGTTTTGTCGGCGAACACCAAAAAATATCCCCGATAGTGAAATCGGGTCAAATATCGTACAGTGTGTAGGGGTCTTTAGGGCAACCACACTAATTATTACCTAGATCTGGTTCAAAGATTCTCTCCTCTTTTAATTTACAATTTATTTCGGTCCCTCATGAAACAAACATAAATACGATATATTATTCTATATAGTTTCTTCAGTTTCTAAAGACTACTAAGGAATAAATCACAACAAAACACAGCATATAATTCCAAAGCATATTCACTTTGTCAAAGAAGTGAGATGCTTTTAAGGTGCGTATGATTTTCAGCTGCAGACTGTGAAATGTGTGCAGTGCGTTTTTCATGGTGGCAGACAGGTGCTTTATGGGAATAGAAGGGAGCGACTTTTCAAATGTAAATCACTCTGAGCGCTGCGTTATTCCCTGAGGCAGGAATGTCATCTGGAGGAGGATTAATCAATGTTCCACTGTTGATTTATGAGTGACAGTAAGCTGCTGTGGAGTGTGGACCCTTTCATTTGTTTGCTCATTCTAGAGCTGGTATGACTTCTTGGATCGACCTCTTAGCTCTCCTGAGTTTTCACCGTGTGGGTGTTTTTGCTTGTTTGCTTGTTGTTGCTTGGACACCTGACCAAGCTATTTTTGAACATTTTTTAAAGGTTTAATGACATTCACTTTTACACAACATTCAAAGTCTTTGTCCTGGTCCTTCAAAAGTGTACAAAAAGTTTTAAGTGAAAATTCCATTCCAGTGATCCATGGCAGGTGTTTTTCTCTCACATTTCTAAAGCCTTTTCAACTGCAATGAAAAAAGAAATCTTTGCCTGCGGGTGTCGCTGGTGAGGGATTTTGCCTGTCAATCATCGCCTCTGCTCCGCCCCCCCCAAAGGAAAGGATAGGGGAGGGGAGGGGCGAGGAGGAGAGTGGGCGGGATTAATCGACTGTGACCTCACTGTCGAAGGGCCAAGCTCAGATTACTTTTCAGCCTAATTATTCAGAAAACCCCAGACCACAGAAAATCCACTGAATGTTCTAAGTTCAGGTTTTTTGGGTGTAATTGAGGTCATAAAACCCCAAATAAAACATTGAAAATAAAAAAAGTGAAAATGAATGTCATGATACCTTTAAAGGTATCATGACATTCATTTTCACTTTTTTTCGACAGTGAGGTCACAGTCGATTAATCCCGCCCACTCTCCTCCTCGCCCCTCCCCTCCCCTATCCTTTCCTTTGGGGGGCGGAGCAGAGGCGATGATTGACAGGCAAAATCCCTCACCAGCGACACCCGCAGGCAAAGATTTATTTTTTCATTGCAGTTGAAAAGGCTTTAGAAGTGTGAGAGAAAAACACCTGCCATGGATCACTGGAATGGAATTTTCACTTAAAACTTTTTGTACACTTTTGAAGGACCAGGACAAAGACTTTGAATGTGGTGTAAAAGTGAATGTCATTAAACCTTTAAGTTGTTTTTACAGCATAACAGCATAACAGTTTATGAGGTTATTCTATATCCAGGACCGTATTGGGACATTGTGCGACCCGCTGTTTGAGAAACACACCAGGCATCAGGGTGTAACAATAAACTTTAGGGCCATCTGTGATACCGCCATGTTTCTATAGTTTATTTGATAAACAACATTCCACTCCCAGAACAACCGTGACAGCTTACCTTTTCATTGCATTTTGAGACTGTAACAGTTTCATCAACATTCATCTTTCCTGACTAAATTGTATCAAAATGAGACTGAATTCTTTATGGACAGATCCAAAGGAGATTATGTAACATCACAATTCAGCAGCTCAACGGGACAGGATACAAGCTCAGTGGGTATAGTAGAAAGGTTCAGTCCCCATGGCAGCTCATTTATACATCCTCAGACAAAATTAAGCCATTTTCATGATATGGCTAAAGGCCAGGGTTTGTCTTTGTCTCTATGCATATGTATGTAGGGTTATTATAGCCTACTGCAGTGTTTCCCAAACAATGGGCCGGGACCCATTTTTGGGTCGCGGACCCATATTTACATGTCTCGACTAAATATAATTTTCTCTTTGGGGGGAATTTCCTTTTCATTATTTTAAAACATTTTCAATAAAAAAAGAAAAAGATCAATAGAATTTCCGAAATGAAATAAAAAAATGGATAAAAAGTGAAAATAGCTGTTCTACAAGCTCACAACGTGTCGCAAAAAGAAAAGTGGTTAATTCATAATTCAATTTTTGCCTTAAAATTTCTACAGTCCACACTATTTGCATTATACGTTATATGATTGAGGAGAGTAGGAGACAGTGCTGATACCCTTATAAATGCATCTCTTTATTTTACAGTCAATGATTCATTTAAGAAGAAGAGAAGTACTCACATTTGGACTCACATTTTGTACTTAAGTAAAAGTATCAATACTTCAATGTAGAAATACTCTATTACAAGTAAAAGTCCAGAATTCAAATACTTGAGTAAAAGTACAAAAGTATTGGTATCAAAATGTACTTGTGAAGTGGTTAGTGTGTTTTGTAATAATAATCAAAATCTCTAAAGTAACTAGTAACTAAAGTTTTCATGTAATTGTAGTGGAGTAAAAGTACAATAATTTCCCCTGAGATGTAGTGGAGTAGAAGAAAAAGTATTGAAAATTGTAAATACTCCAGTAAAGTAAAACTTCCTCAAAAGTGTACTTAAGTACAGTACTGAGTAAATGTACTTAGTTACTTTACACCACTGGCTGCTGGTAATTTTAAAAGCAGTCTAGGCAGGCTCACACATAGACAGGAGTCAGGACAAATGGCCTCACGATTCAAGTGGCAGATTTAGACATAAATGATGTGATTTGAGAAAAAAAAAATGTCGTGTGAGTTATTTAGTATTTAATAATTATTACTTGAATTTAAGACAGGCACAACTCAGCCGGCCCACTTACTTTCCAACTCAGGCAGCTATTTTAGGACCCCCCCCTAACTACGCAGCAAGCTCACAACCCATTACAGTGCAACGTGATGTGAGCTTGTAGATTAGTTATTTTTGGTACGCATTACCGATTGGGAAGTAACGGCAGTGTTGCTGTTTTTCTGCTCGTCGGAGGTTTTTTATTTTTATTTTTTCTTCGTCCCAATATCACCCCCCCCCCCCCCCACCACCAACCAATGGAACTGAATGCGTCGAAACCCCTCCCCCCACTCCTGTGTCACTGTTCTTTGCACTGTATTTACTTGACAATTTACCTCTGCCATGTGTTGACTAGGGTTCATGGCATTTACTCTGATCTTACACATTGTAAGTTGCTCTGAATAAGAGCGACTTAAACATAGATGAACTACAGCTCACGCTGTTATCTACAGTACATGCATGACATGATGAAACAGAACCTCCCTCAGCCATGAATAAACGCAGCATGAACAGTCTGCACCTCCAGGCCAAGTGGCTCTGCAGGAGCCATGCTGGCTCCACGTGGATCCTGACATGCACATGATTTGTTTTTTTCCAGTGAATTTACAATTTAGGCATTTGGCAAACTCTTATCCAGAGCGACTTACAATAAGCAATGTAGTCGTATAGAATGCAGAGAGACCCAGGAAAACCTAGCATTGGCACGGTTCGAGTCAGGAGAGAGTAGGACCCAAGTGCAAGATGAGAACAAAATAATGTAAAATAATTAAAATAAATGCCATGGTATTCTTTCTTCAAAACCTTGAAAAAACTATAGTTTTCATTATGATACAGATACACTTTTCTTTGTAAATAAATATGTTAGTTCCATTGATCCAAGCCAGAAGACAATCGATTGATTGATCATTAAAAGAAACACCCATCTGACCACTTAACACTTGCATGACTAAAGCTATCAATATGACCGATTTTGAGAATTTAAAGTGGATTATCTTCTCTCATGAAGCTCTGAGAAAGTTCCCCTTTCATGACTTTTCCTAAATATTTGTTTCAAATCATCTCCGTTTTTTTTTTCTTCTGAAACGTATTATAAATATGAAATATATATTATATACCATCCCAACCGTTATATTTCGGCTAAATTGACCGCTCTCCCCCAGGCAAGAGCAGTTGACACCTCTAGACCCCCCGCAGAGCGGCCCGTAGAGGAGCTGCGAAGCGAGTCTATGCGAGTCTATGTTGCCATGTCTGCTTATTATAAGCGACTTTGGGCTTGTTTTTCACGTCTTTCTATTATTATTAATATTATAATTATATATATAATTACATTATAATGGTAATACTTTTCTACTCCACTACAGCTCAGAGGCAAATCTTGTACTTTTACTTCACTACAATTATTTGAAAACTTTAGTTACTAGTTACTTTGCAGATATAAATATCTTTTCATACTTGTTTAGATTAGAGCTTCATGCATTTTTATTAGGTATATATTTATATAGAAAGGTCTAACCAGGGACTGGTGTTGCAAATTAGCCTCGGCATGCAGTATGCAGTAACATTTTCATAGACCTGCTTATTTCTCTCGCAAAATTTGGCGACCCATTTTCCACTTTCCCTTTCACTGCAAAGCGGTGGAAAAAGATAGGATCTACAAGCATACAGCTTGTCACGCAGCAACTGTTTTATGCTTGAAGATCAGATATTTTGCGCAGGATTGAGCACATTTGTGGAACATAGCATTGTGTTCACTTGTTGCACTGAGGGAGGAGGAGAGGAGACGCGTTTGTCAGCGACGTGGACAGCTGATAGAATGAGAGCTTTACGCTCAGACAATAATGTGAATATTATTATTATGAATAATAATAATATAGGTTTGTCACTGGGTTGTTTACAAGTTACTATAGTTCGCTTGCTGCTACTAAATTTAAAGCAGCATCACATGACGGTCATATTATGACAGTCATGACGAAACTTCAACCTGTTTTTTGCACTTTCTCCATTTACAGCCCGTACATCTACATAAACGTTCGGATTTCAAATATAAAGTTTTTATTCCGTGGCCACGGATGTTACAATTGACTTCGGGTGGGTATAAGTAACCGTAACTTCTGTATTGTTCAATAAAAAGCATTTTAATCCGATTGGCGGTCATTTTCTCATAGAGTTATAGTGTATCAGAGTGCAATTACACCTCCCAACCGATAGGGTCACGTAGTTGAAAGCATGGAGAAAATACGGAGAAAATGGCCACCGATCGGATTAAAATGTTTTTTATTGGACAATACGGAAAATATGGGTACTTATGGGTTACCCGAATATAATTGTAACATCCCTGGCCATGAGGTAAGCACTTTATATTTGAAATCTGAACGTTTGTGTAGATGTACGTAAATGGAGAAAGTGCAAACACCAGGTGTAAGTTTATCGCTACATGCTAAGAAGCTAATGTAAGTTTGTCAGCATTAGTTTGGGCACTTTGGGGTCGGATTAGTGTTTTTGTTGGAACATTAAGCCGACACGCAACACCACGTTTAATGTTACGTTGTAAACAACCACCACCAAACCTTTTGTTAACTTATAACTCGATCTCTTTGTGGTGAACGCTTGTGTCTCTTCAAGTTGTTGTGTTTTTCCCACATTGCTTGCCTTAGGATAAAATCAAGCATTGTGTTTTGTTCTCCACATCGATGTAGCGAAAATGTGTCCATATCACCTCTTCTCTTTCTCCCGAGCCCCGTGCAAAGCATTTTACCGTTTTATTTTGTAAAGTTTCACTCTGAAATCTGAATCCTCCTGCCATTCATTTGACGGTGGTGTGACTCTGTGTGTGTGTGTGTGCGTGCGCGGCTGCAACTTTAAAAGGGGGTGTGTGTGAGTGTGCACAACGCATGCAGTAACACTTTCATAGACCTGCCTGCTTATTTCTCTCTCAAAATTTGGCAACCCATTTTCAACTCTCAGCTTTTTAGAAGACAATGGAACCCCCCACTGTTTGGGGGAGAAAGTGTGAACTAGTCTGGAGCAGAGAGGGGAGACAGTGGCCAATATGATAGCCTGATTTGGGGATCAAAATGATCTTTTTTCAGGCTTGGTGGAGGAGAATGAAACTTCAGTCATGCGAGTGTTAACCCATTCAGACCTGGGACGCATCTGTGTCATTTTTTGATTTGAGCTAAAAAGCATTATCTTACACTTTGGCTATTCAAAAATAGCAGATCTACAAGTTCATAGCACGGCACCGAGTGCCGCGCTATGAGCTTGTAGATCTGCTATTTTTGAATATATATACATGAATATATATCATGAAAATGTGTGCAAATTAATGTATTTATATTCTTTTAAAGTGAACATTTTTAACTCAAATCTTTGCTTCTGGGGGTCCCTGGAACAACATATTTTGAGATGGGGGTCCTCGGCCAAATACATATCATTTTGGGGATCCTTGACATGAAAAAGTTTGAGCACCACTGATATAGAAACATAGGTTTTTCAGAAAACAGTTAGGATTTAGAAGACATTCGTAGAATCGGCCTCAGGTCTGGGTTAACACGGCAGTTTGAATGGAAACCGTGTTAAGTGGTCAGATGGGTGGACCGCTAATGCTTTCAAGATTTTCAAGTGGGCCCTGATACAGAAAAGGTTGGGAAACACTTATTCTTAGTTACATCAATGTTCTTGTGAAGTACTTACCTTTGTACTTATAGGTAAGGTGAAGTATCTGTAAAGATTGTTTTCCTTTTGACCAAAGGAGATGTAGACTGTCACCACACAGGTTGACGTGCCGACAAGCAGCCAGTTGGTCAATGTGGGGCCGATGCGATAGATTCATCAAAAACACCTGTCCTTCACAAGGAAAGAAAAATAAGACTGTCACCTAACAGAGCTTTGCTGTCACTACTTCTAAAGGACTGTATTTCTGTTAGGCTGGCTATTCTATACTATTGACCGTCGCAAGTGCTATTGACGGCAGGCCCGGATATGGTCCTTAATCACCCACCTTGATGTGGTGAATAGGCCTGATATTTATATAGGTATTATATTACTATTATTGCTATTGCTACTTATGACTGACTCTCTGTCTCCTGTCTGGGAGTCGCGATATTTATAAGTAGGATATGACGTGAGGCGACGTCACGCTACCGCTATGTGTCCATATACGGCGTAGTGCCGGACATCGCCGTCCTTTGTAACAGTCCCCCCTGAGAGATGGTCGTTGCGACCATGCTCTCATGAATCACGAATGACGGTATCGGACGATGTCCGACGATGTTCGGCGTTCTGTTATTGTTTCTTTCTCCCGCTCTTCTTGACTTCGGTTTCCTCCTGATGGTGGGGGGTGGAGGACCTCTGCGTGCTCTCTGCTCGGTTTGGGGTGTCAGAGGTACCGCAAGGCATTCACTGCACACCATAACCATTCTAGCGTCCACTTCCATCGCACTGTGGCATAGGACCACCTGGTTGAGTCCGTCGACCAGATGGTTATTTGAGTGGAGTAAGTCGGGCTGACCGGATTCCATGAGTCGCTCTTCGGACCGTCGTGTCGGTGCGCTAGGCCTTCATCTCCCTTCGGGCTGGGGGCTCTGACGTACCTGATCGGCAGGAGAGCCGGTTTGGTCTACGAGGTGTGGGCTGACGGACGTCGGGCAAGGTGAATGCGCTCTCCTCTTTATTCCAGTACTTGGTCGGGAGAGGGGATTCGTACCTACATCTCCGTCGGGTCTCCGTCGGGTCCGAGCGATGTGGGTGGATGTGCTACGCAGCTGGTGCAGCGGTGTAGCTGTAGGGGGAGCTTAGGAGGAGCCTGTGACCGTAATGTGCAGTCACGGTGGCATAGAACGCCATGGTAACAAGGCTGAGGATGACGATCGAGTTCGCGTCTCTTGTTTCTGTTACCTGAACTCGATGTAGATTGTTCTGGATTGGGCCTCCTGGTCCTGTGCCTCGTTCCACTTCGAAGGAGGCCACGGTGGGTGGCATGCCTACTGCGCCGGTGGAATCTATAAGGGCCCTCTGCGTCGTTGATCGCGGTAGTTTGGGAGGCCTTCCCTCGGCTCGTGGGTCTCTCTCCCCCCATAGCATCATCGCTCTTGGCCTTATGGCGTCAGGGAGGATGAGGAGGCATTGCTGCAAAGTCTGGCGTTGATGTCGGAACGGGCCTCGCCCAGCTTGGCTTGACAGCCGGGCTGTTGGTCCTGTGTACGGGACTAATTGCATGGACTCCTCTTGTGGTAACTTCAGGGAGTCTTCGTGTCCGAGGACGGACTGTAGGTCGATTTGTATTCTTGGCGCATGGCGCGCTTCGTAACGAAGGAGGACAGGTCGTCGAAGGTGACTTTCACATGTTTGGAATGTATGTCTGGATTGACGTCGTGGAGGACGGACGCGTGGCCTTTGCGGCACACTGAGCACGAGAATTTAAATGTGCAGTCTTCGCCGTGGTGCTTGCGGGCGCATCTCCTGCAGCGCTCGCAGCCTAACAGAAATACAGCCTAACAGAAATACAGTCCTTTAGAAGTAGTGACAGCAAAGCTCTGTTACATTTGGTCCTTAGGTCGCTGGTTCATATCCGGCTCGAAGGACCAAATGTAACAGAGCTTTGCTGTCACTACTTCTAAAGGACTGTATTTCTGTTAGGCTGGCTATTCTATACTATTGACCGTCGCAAGTGCTATTGACGGCAGGCCCGGATATGGTCCTTAATCACCCACCTTGATGTGGTGAATAGGCCTGATATTTATATAGGTATTATATTACTATTATTGCTATTGCTACTTATGACTGACTCTCTGTCTCCTGTCTGGGAGTCGCGATATTTATAAGTAGGATATGACGTGAGGCGACGTCACGCTACCGCTATGTGTCCATATACGGCGTAGTGCCGGACATCGCCGTCCTTTGTAACAGTTGGGAAACACTTATTCTTAGTTACATCAATGTTCTTGTGAAGTACTTACCTTTGTACTTATAGGTAAGGTGAAGTATCTGTAAAGATTGTTTTCCTTTTGACCAAAGGAGATGTAGACTGTCACCACACAGGTTGACGTGCCGACAAGCAGCCAGTTGGTCAATGTGGGGCCGATGCGATAGATTCATCAAAAACACCTGTCCTTCACAAGGAAAGAAAAATAAAAATTCTTCCTTGCCAATGAATGACCTGACTTTGACTTTGAGCTGGGTTTCCCAAATGCCTTCATAACACTCTAATAAAGACACTGCCAGACAGGTATTCAAACCTTGTTAAACCAGGTACCAAACAGTGGCGGATACAGAACATGCATGCCTAATAACATCTGTCTGAGCCCTGTCTGTTTTTAAAAGCTTAGATCACTGTCTCTGATTGTCTTTAATGCTTTGAAAAGTTCAAAGCAATCAGTGAATCACTATTGAAGAAAGTGAAGTTAAGTAGAAAGTAGCCAAAGTACAGAGATGGCCATGGAAATAATAGCAATAATACCCTTGACTTTTAAAGCAATTTTTTAAACAGGGCTACAAATTGCTCCATCTACGCCTTCCCTCTCAGCTTTCCATTTAATATAATAAAATAAAGTGCAAAGGGGTGAGGACTAACCACTCCCCCTATTATTCCCCCATTGTGTCTACTGGACTAGTATATTAGTATTTATGGTAACATTATTGACCACTCATTTTGTATGTCTGTGGCAAAAAATGTGTTTGAGAAAAATGTCCATCACAAGCCGGCATGTTGATGACCTACTGTATGCATTTGTTCCTCAACATAGTGTGAATGTACGTGCAAAGCTTGACCGCAATTGGACGCTGCGTTCATGATTTGCGTCATTTTGTTCAAAACAAGCCACTACTGCAAACTTTAGATGTGAATCTTAGCCAATCAGGATGAAATATGAAAAATCAAACAGATCCGTCATCCGTTGATCACATGACTATAGAGATCATGTGTACCGATTTCCGTGAAATTTGGATAAAATGTTGTGTTCATGGTTTGAGGCATTTTGTTCAAAACAAAGCACTCCATTTTTAGCCAATCAGGATGGAATATGAAAAATCTGAAAGACCCGTTTTGTGTAATGACTATAGAGATAGCCTACTATGTACCGATTTGCGTGATGTTTGGACAAAATATGTAGGAGTACTTTTTTTTGGCAAAAAGCCACCTCCTGGTGGCGCTATAACAGGCCCATGTGAAAACTTTGGGGCAGAGGTTCTGAATTGGCATCCAGGAAGTGTGTGTGCACAGTTTCGCTGTGATCAAGCCAACAGTGCCGGAGATTAGCTGTCCACAGACGGGCAGACACACGGACGGACGGACGGACGGACGGACGGACGGACGGACGGACGGACGGACGGACAGACAGGGTGCAAAACATACTCTCTCGCCATGCCTTTTGGCCTGGCGGAGACAATAATTGAGAACACTGCTTGCCTTCATATAATGTGGTTGAAAGGCTGCCTGGTGGTATTCTGGCCTTCGCTGATTTCCCACTGTGACACAAACCACAGCAATTAGACAAAAGGAAATGTACTACTACGCGGGCCGAACGTCTAGTACCCCCCCCCCCCCCCCCTAACCCCCCAAAAGAAAATATCGTTTGGGGGTACAAAATCATGGGATAAAAAAAAATTAAAAAAAATACCCAGAGGGTCCCCCCCCCCCCCCTTAGGGGTCCCTGGAGACCCTGGGGTCTCCAGGCCGTGACCTACAGACACGGCGAAGGAAAACTGTAAAGCCACAGCCAGTATGCAAGATGTTGCACATGAACTCTGCAGCCGCACTGAGGCGCTCCAACACAAACACTCTGACATTAAGCTTCACACAACAAACATCAGCAGCACACACAACATTCACCACAATGACAAACAAATTACGTCCGCGCAAAAATAAGCGAGGGCTTGCTTATTTTGGGGTGCAAAAATCGTGGGATAAAAATTTCCCCCAAAAAAGTTTTAAATTTTTTTTAAATAATTTTACTCCCAGTAGTCTGGGAGTCTTGGGACCCCCGCGAAACATCGCGGACCCCCGTGAAACATTGCGGACCCCATCGGCTGTTTTTTTTTTTTCATGAAGAAATTTCCCCCAAAAAAGTTTTTATTTTTTTTTAAATAATTTTACTTGGGACCCCCGCGAGACATCGCGGACCCCCGTGAAACATCGCGGACCCCATCGGCTGTTTATTTTTTTTCATGAAGAATGATCGTTTTTCCCCTTCAGCCAATTGCAGTGCATTTTTGCCACCTCCGCGACTAATGTGACGCAACGGGACTTTTTAGATGGCCATGCCCAAAATAGGTTGCCTTATTCGGATACATGCGTGTGACTGGCCGCCCCTGCCGGTTCTCTGAATTTTTATTTTTAAATAGGCTCTGTCATGATTAATTGACCACATATATGAAGTGAAACAACTAAATTCTATCCAAACGATATCTTATAAGTAAATTCCGTGCCTCAAAGAAGAAGTTTGAGAGCTTTTTGAAGTTCTAAAACAGCTGAGAAAAGTGCGGAGAAAACTGCCCACAGAAACAATGGCTGCCGTTCGTGTTTGGTCGGCTGCACTGAGGCTGCACTCGGATCCATTCGGGCTCACTCGAACTCGCCACCTGATTGGCCAACCTTTGCTGTCAATCACAGAACGATGAGCGACGACGCTGATAGGCTCGTCGGGTTTACCAGGCTAGGTTGTTGGTAGGATGTGTAACATAGCCGTTTGAGCATGCGCAGTGCTGAGGTTGGGTTGCCATGTCCAGGTGTTGTAAGCGTGATGTGGGTGTAATTGGTTAGAGAAAGTGCGTCCGACGCATGCGCAGTGCGCAGCTTTGTGTTTTTTCATGAAGCTGGTTGCTTGTTGCTCGCGCACAATCTGGCAACAGCGGTGAAAGACGAAGTCAAACCAGTGAAAGACGAAATCAACCAGGACAAGTCAAACCCGTTAAACCCGTTACCTCTCGCGCATGCACCTGCATGCCAATTGTAGTATAGATAGAAGTACTTTATGACAGGATGTGATCGGGTGGAGAGGGAACCTAATTGCACCCAGGAACGTTATATCAGCGCTGGCTTCCAACAGAGCAACTCCATTACTGCATGAATTTCCACAAAGGTCTGAAGGTAGGGAGCCAGGTGTGATCTTGTTCAAGGAAGGTGTCTTCATACTTCATGGCAGACTTCAGAAGTTCTTTGGCTGCTTGTCACTGTCATAAAAGCCATATGATATATTTTCTTTTTTTTTACAGCAAAGCTATACAGCATGGTACACTACCATGTTCCAACTTGGAGAGCAATAATTAGAATTCAGATAATGCAAATCTTCAAATTGCCAGAAGCAGCCAGAAGATGAGATAATATGAGATAAGATAAGATCCACCTATGGCTGCAACCACACTGGAGGCATCATTTTGCTCTCATCAAAACCGCATTCCCTCAGGTCCTCTGCAACACGCGTGCGTAGTCGGACGGACGGTTCTCTGAGATACCTGAACTGCAGACGTGCAGGGACGCACGGACGCATGCAGAGATTTTGCACATTATATTAGGATTATTGGTAACTAATAATAAAATGAAATGTTAACTCTTTGACTGCCAGAATGATAGTGTAATAGTGTGCCACTGAAAAAGAGCGATTTTACTGTACTTTTGAAAAATCATGGTATATTCTCCGTGACTTCCGTCCTCATGGAGATCGCCTCATTACACGCATGGGGTTGTCGTAGTAGAGGGGGAAAAAAAGTTGTCAGCACGGGGTAATCCATTGCACAGCTGGGGCTGTTTGAATGCAGCTTGTTTTTTCCGTAAAGCAAGAGGAACGGAGACATAGCGGTTTCCCCATAGGAAATAAACAGAAAGTAAATTAGCTTTTATTTTTTGAAATGGCAATTCCGGGTCTGTCGTCATCAGGCAGTGAAAGCATCATCCATACGGTTGATAACGCCATCTGGTGGAAAACCATTGAAAACACAAAATCTCGTCTATCTTAACGCTGGCAGGCTGAGCCTTCGCAGAATCCGACGAGAAGGCAAAGAGTTAAGTACAATCAGATGTATAAAATAAAATACAAAATGGAAGCAATACATCCATTAGAAAGGGACGATGACCAAGGGGCCTACTCTGTGTGGAGTTTGCATGTTCTCCCCGTGTCTCCTAGGGTAGTTAATACTCTCACAAAAATATGTAGTAATCCTGGTCGCTATACCGCCTCCCCCATGACAGCCGGGGCGCCTGATGGAGGGGAAGGGAACTGGTTGGTCCTACCAGGGAAACTCCCCCCTGTCAGGTGATAAGAAGGTCAGTTGGCTCTCATGCATTGAAGGAAGCATGAGCTCGGCCCTGGCCTCCCTAGGCTGTGGGGGACTGGTGTAGCGCTGGTGTAGGGCGGGTGTAGCGCCCAGGATCACTTAGGAAATTGGCACCGGGTGAAAGAAATTGGTTACAAAAATCGCAGGATAAAAATGTATTAAAAAAAAAAAAAAAAAAGGGACCATGATATTACAACAACAGTAAAACAGAGGACATTATAGAGAATGTGTGGTGGCAGGCAGCTGGCGTACACCAAGAACCTTTTCAAACAAAGGTATATAGAGAAGGAGGCTACCTTCATTGTCTCCAATAGGGCCAATATCACCTCTCCATCTGACCAACCTCCTGTCTGCATCAGAAGAATCCCCCCATTATTTCTAAATAAAGTAAGACTTTGAGTCACAAACAGAGCCTAAAGACACAACAGCCTGTTCTTTAAACCCTGTGAAAGCAGAGCAAACACATCGCCAGGAGGGGAGTGACAAAGCAATTTCTCAAGCCTAGCAGGAGCAGTGATATAAATTCAAATGTGTATTGGTAGAGACACATCTCAAAAAAGATTCATTACTGGAGCAACTTGTGTAGCCTTGACCTCAAAACTAGGTCCCGACCGATGCCAC
Source organism: Gymnoscopelus braueri (assembly GCF_963280865.1). Classification (NCBI taxonomy): domain Eukaryota; kingdom Metazoa; phylum Chordata; class Actinopteri; order Myctophiformes; family Myctophidae; genus Gymnoscopelus; species Gymnoscopelus braueri. The sequence goes on from NC_137606.1 coordinate 5,842,166, forward strand.
ATTTTTGGGTGCGATGCTGATCCCGATTTTGCAGCGTTTTAACCACCTGTTTTGACTGATATTTTGTCAGAAAGGCTACTAAATCAATTCTTATCATTTGAAAGACTTAGATTTTATTACAGTTTATATTTTAAGAATATTTACCCTATAAGCACACAAATAACTTTTTGATATAGATAGATAAACACATACATTGATTGATTTGATTTATATTATTTAAACACTTTTTTGATACATTTAACAAAGGTAGGCCTACAATATTACACAATTAAGACATTAAAAAATGTAAAACCTTTTACCAATGGACCACTTTTTATTATGCCATGGACCACATAGTTTGTGGACAACTGTATGAGAAACTGTACTCTAAGATATTTGGTACCATGGAAGCATCAAACCCATTGCTGCAGGCAAGGAGAAGAGCCAGACTGTGTTGGTGAGGTTGCCAACGATGTTACGCTTTCCAGCATTATTGTTCTAGCCATCGTACAATCCCTGGACAACCATCTGTGCAAGATGAGGTCAAGGATCTTCTTCCAATGGGCAAACAAAGGATTGTAACATTATTTGCCTTACATAATCTTTGTTGTCAGAAGAGATACCAGACCACAACTTCGTAACCTCTGGCTTCGCTGTGTTTCAAGTGTACCGTTTTGAGAGAACTCTCTGGGAAAGGCATGAGGTGTGTGTGTGTGTGTGTATGATTCATGGTCAACAATGCTTGGTGTGATCCGAGGAGCATTCATGTATTCAAGTCTTTGATTGATTAATTGTTTGCCCCCCCCCCCCCCCCCTACACCCCACAAGCCGAGGCAGACCTGCCACTCACCGTTTATGGTACAAACAGCAACACAGAAAACATACATCCAGAGGTGCCCTCATTGCGGTTGGGGACTTCACCCAAGCGTTTCTGAAGAAAGTTTGTCAAAGTACTTCCTACACACCGATGTAAACACACCGAGATACTGTAGCTGACTCACCTCAGGCTGCTGAAAAAGTTCAGCATAAGGCCCATGATCCGACGGGATCTGCATGCCTGGTGGTACGGACAGCCCAGAGCACCAGTAGATGTGAGCTACCCTGCATACCCTGCCTGAGAGAGAGATAGATATGGTGTGTCAGTAAATGTCAGTAATGGTATTTTTTTTAGCTGCTACTGCCTCCACTTTTTCAGCTTTTTCCACCAGTCAGGTACTGAATTATATGTATAATCAACAGTCTGTGAGTGAATAAGTACAGTCTCTCCACAGTTATCCTTAACTGGCATCTGCCAAAGTTTCGGCAATGCATATAGTCCAGTGGTTCAACGTGTCGCTTCACACCGCGTTGTGAGCTTGCAGATCTGCTATTTTCACTACTTCTTAAACATTTTTCTTTTTAATTTATTTATGGAAATTATTTTATTTTATTTATGAAATACTTAAAAAATAAATGTTGATTTTCTGTCAGTTTTTTTGTATCTTTTAAAATATATACAGTATATATATATATTATTATTTTTTTAATGTAGGAAACAAAAAAAGGGGAGATTTACCCATAAAAAACTTAAAAAAAAAAAAAACGCATTCCAAACATGGGAGACAGATAGTCCATGTGTAATCAGCTGCCCCTTTAGCTTGTGTTTTTTGGTATAATTAGATTTCCCCAAAAAACGCTGAGTGCTCTGTTTCCTGCTGTTTGTCAACTGCTGAGTCACTGCACAGGCTGCAATCCTTTTGGCTAATCATTATTGATACTTAGCGCTTTCTGAACTGCTAAGAGGCCATTTCAAGCACATTTTTAGGCATTAATCTAGTTCACTGCTGTTAAGTGAGATATTTACTTAATGCGAGAGGCTGTGGCGTTGTAGGCAATAGAACGTCAGTGCATTCCAATGGAGAGTTCCAAACTGACCGTGTTATAATGTGTGTTAATGTGTCGGTGTTGAGGGGGGACGTATGGACAATAAAATCCCACAAGTGGAGAGCGGTTTGTGTGTGTGTGTGTGTGTGTGTGTGTGTGTCTGTGTGTGTGTGTGTGTGTGTGTGTGTGTGTGTGTGTGTGTGTGTGTGTGTGTGTGTGTGCGTGCGCGCGTGCCGTGCATGTGCGTGGGTGTGGGTGTGGGTGTGTGTCTGTCCGTCTGTCTGGATGTGCACTGCTCATCATTCTAACAACCGCCTCCAAACTTGCCAAGAAACAAAGTTCAGTGGTCAGAGGCCAGCTTTAGCTGATTAGCAGTTTTATTTTTTATTTGCACCACTAGTCTAATTAAAGCTACAATCTGGATTTATTTTAGAACTTTATTGTGACCAACCTGAATGGCAGAGCATGTAAATACAACTAGACTTTCAGACTTTCACGCCTTGATTAGAGCAATGGTCACCAAAGTATGGCCATTTGAAGTGTTTAACACTGCTATAACACTGCTGCTGAGCAGCGATGCACTTGCAGCACCCAGGTCCACCTGTGTGACCTTGTGTTTGGGAGGTAGGGGTCTACAACCACTTCCTGGTAAAACTGAAAGTGAACAGATCCACTTCTGGGTTGCATCATTGAACTCCACACACCTCAGAGTGTGTGGATGAAGTTTCTACACAATCTGACAAACCAGAAATAGGAAGGAAAAAAATGGAAGTGGTATTTTTTAATGAAATTGGAAGTCTGTGGGACCACCCACCAAGTTTGAAGCATTTAGCATACTGGGAACTGGAGTAATGGCTGTTTAAACCCCAGCCAATAGGAACACAGAGGGGGTGGGGCATCAGCAAATTACAGGCCGTCCCTATTGTCCATCTAAAAGCACCCACCACGTCTGGGGCCTTTAGCATGCTGGGATCTGGAGTAATGTCTATTTGAAGGCCAGCCAATTGGAACACAGAGGGGGTGGGGCTTAAGCAATTACAGCCCGTCCCTAATGGCCGTCTAAGTGCACCTACCAAATTTGCGGCATTTAGCATGCTGGGAACTGGAGTTATGGCTGGGTAAAGCCCAGCCAATATGAACACAGAGGGGGTGGGGCTTTATCAAATACAGCCTGTCTCTTTTGGCCGTCAAAGAGCACCTATCAAGTTTGGGGCCTTTAGTATGCTGGGAACTGGAGTTATGGCTGTGTAAAGCCCAGCCAATAGGAGCACAGAGGGGTGGGCTTAAGCAATTACAGCCTGTCCCTACAGTCTTATGTATTTACAAAGACAGTGAGAAAATAGCGTTTGATGAACACTTTACTTGAATAAATAGATTAACATGACTTATGAATGGGATGGTTGTAGGCCCTGTTAGGACTCCTAGACAGTGTGGGGATGGTCCTCAGTACACAGCCATTCGGTGAACCACTGAAGGTTACTGGTTTCCCATTGGGTTTTGGTTCCTTTGCGCTCTGTAGCAGAGGATTGCGCTGTACATAAAAAATATAATAATAATAAAATAAATAAATAAAAAAAGCACTTGAGTTTGGTACCAGACACCCACATGTCAAACATGGATGAATCATCCATGTTTGACATGTGGGTGTCTGTGTGTGCATGGAGCATGGGACGTGTGTGAGGGATTCCTGTGTCATTAAACGCCTGCGCCCAATGTGGGGCTCAAACCCACAACCCTGAGATTTCATCTCATGCTCTACCGACTGAGGTAGCCGGGCCTGTTACTGAAGATACACCATATTGTCTGACCTTTGACCCTGAAGTGTGAAGATTTCACACACGCACACGCACGCGCACGCACACGCACACGCACACGCGCACGCGCACACACACACACACACACACACACACACACACACACACACACACACACACACACACACACTATTGTTAAAGTGTGTGACTTTGTTGGTAAGTGTCTGTCCAACCTCCAAGCATGTGCCTGCCTTCCATCTTTCATTCAGATTTATTTCTCACAGGAACTCACAGATTTCTGATAGGATTATCATATCACATCACATCATCATCATATCAAATACCAAATTGTCAAAGAAACCAGCATGGGGCTCAATCCATAAGCAAATGAAATTAATTAAAATCCTGGCAAGATGTTCTTGTATTTCACTGCAGTTTGTGTGTGTGTGTGTGTGTGTGTGTGTGTGTGTGTGTGTGTGTGTGTGTGTGTGTGTGTGTGTGTGTGTGTGTGTGTGTGTGTGTGTGTGTGTGTGCACATTCGCATTTGAGAGTGGGCGACAGCATGCTTCATGCAAATCTTTTTGTTTAATCATCTCAATTCTCTTGAAAAATAAATAAAAAAACATTCTGAAATGTTTGTTCATAAGATTTATTTGCTTCCAGGAAAATAAAAAAAACGTCTCTGGCTCCACACCACACATACTGAACACGAATACATTTCCCGTCTGCAGCTGAAACATTACATCTGGCCTTGGTTCTTCAAGCACTGGCTCTTTGGAATTCCATCAGAATTAAGGGATTTTCCCAGTGATGGACATTAAGTTTAAGTTCATTTGAGTACTGTACTTAAGTACATTTTGTTGAGATATTTCTGTGTCTGTACTAACCCAAAGACAAATATTGTATTTGACTATACTACATAAAAAAATTTAAAACATTGAATTAACCATTTGATATATTTTTTAAATGTTATGGGAAATCCATCTGAAAATGTCAAAGTTTTAGTACAGCAATATTAAAAAGGAAATTACTTTAGAATTTCTACTTTTGGATACTTAAGTATTTTTAAAAAGCATTTACTTTTGAATACTTGAGTATCTTTAAAAGCAAGTACTCCAGTTGGCTACTTTAACTAAAGTGCAAATTTGACTGAGCAACTTTCACATGTAGTTGAGTAATATTTGACCAAGAGTACACTTTGACTCAAATACTGGAGTTGAGTACTTTGTCCACCACTGGGCTTTTCACACGGGAAGTGACTGACGTGCCTATAGTACAGTGTTTCATTTGAGAGGTTGACAGGTGCACCGACTAGCGATCCTGTGAAATTGTCGTGTTCGTCCTTGACTCGTGCACATGCCCCCCCCTTGTCAAGAGTTGTGCAGAACTTTTCTCTATGCAACGGGTAGCATCTCTAATGTCGTACAGTGTCAGTCCCCTTGTGAAAAGCCTTTTAGGGACCTCAAAAGTTTACTTTCCAAAGGTGTACACAGAACAGAAAGGAGCTAGTCTGGGGCGACATGATAGCTACAGCAAGTGGTTAGGGCGCATAACACATGGGCACAAAGCCCTGATTAGCGAGTCCCAGTTCGATTCCCACCGGCCAGACCATTTTCTGTGTGTCATTCTGCTACTCTCTCTCCACATTTCCTGTCTCTCTCTCTCCACTATTGCTGTCAAATAAAGGCTTAAAATGTCCAGAAAATAACTGAAATAGAAAAGAAAAAGAAAGCTATATAGTCTAGTCCCTTCAGGGAGCATGAATTGGAATGGTAAGGGATGATATCAATTCGTGGGAAATTCAGACAGGTGAAGGATAGTTTGTTTAAAAACAAAAAAAAACAGAAAGCCAGTTCTTTGTGCGTGGGAGCTTCTTGGAGGCAAAACCCAGGTCCAATGCGATCACAATCAAAGGAACAACATTGAGTGTGATAACCACTGGTGGTATACGTGTTGGACGGGCAGCTCCCGATGGCCGCAGGGGGAGACTCTCCCATCACTGACAACACATCCACCGCAGGCCTTGATTACCATCGTCCGGGTCGACGACAGGCGCTGAGGAGGCGAAGAAGAAGAGGCATCATTTTCGCTCCCCCCCCCCCCCCCAAACCGCATCAGGTGCAGCAATGACTTATGACTGTTGCATTGGTCCGGTGTGTAAACAGAGAAAACTTGCAGAGATTGATGGTTGCTGTGCGGCTGGTTGGTGGTAATAGCGGGCTATCTCAGCGGCTGTCTGGGTTCTGTTCAAATAGATCCCTCCCCCGGGCCGCCAGATAAAAATCCCATCATGGACTAAGGTGACAAGTGATAGCAAACCCAAACCGTGTGTAGGAGTGTCTCGTCACAAGGCATCTATGTACTCCACGGGGGGTCTGTTTCACAGAAATGTATCTTAAAGTTTATCTTGACACAATGTACTCTCTCCAATCATCGCAGTGTAGCATGTGAGTCCATTACGTGCAGCATGGTTCAATTGATTTAGATGATAATGGCTTATATATCATTTAACGCGCATTCTTCCCGGCATAATTAATGTGCATAATTAAGATTTCAATTACAAGAGAACAGCTGTTGTTAGCTTCATGCTGATAATGGACTTAGATGGGAAGAATAAGATAAATTTGCTTTGTTGATTAGGTTAGAAAATGATCAGTCGGTTAGTTGTAATTGTGAGCATCTCATATGTAAGCAACCTGAGACCAAATTACAATCGGGAGGCCTCGAGCACTTGATTAGCGGCAATGGACATATTAAGAGATATTTGGAATTGTGATTGCCGGTAATCTCTGCGGAATGTCTAAAATATTGACCCCTTAAAAGGGATTGGAGGACACATTTTTGTCTGTCAGCATTCTCTGAATGCCATTCTGTGTGGATTTACTGAAGCTCTTGGAACTTGGACTCCTGTCAGTGCTCTATGTTCGTCTTATATTACTTTCTCAGGCTGCTCTTCAAACACCTGACACTTTTACATATGGCCGCCGTCAGTCAGAAACTTGTATCTCCATATTTCAATTTATGCTTTTTTGTCGTTCCAGAGTGTTGCGCAAAAGTAATAGGCTATCTAGCGATGCATTGTGAAATTGTAGATAGGCTATTTAAGCTGTTTCTGAACAATTTTGAAAAGTTCTGGACATTCAAGGTTTCCACCCGACAGCAACAACATTCTGAAAGCAAGTCTGTGCAGCACTTTGTTATGCCTCCACCGGGGGGCGACAGCCATAGCCAGAGGCTGTATGATTGTTGTTTGGACGGACAGACAGACAGACAGACAGACATCATATTTTCATTAATGCAATATCTCAGGAAAGCCTTACTTGTGTAACATTTTTGGCCACTACTAGACGGCAAGGTAGCTCTACTGGATTTGAAGCTGATAAGGACGTGCTTTTCAGCACTGCAGTTCACATTCACAATAATGGCCTAGAAGGTGTAGCTATTTCCCCCCTGCTGGCTGCAGGAGGATTACAACGCCATTGATTACAATGGAGATTTGATCAGACTTTACACTTGATTGATTATAAGTAATCAGCAGAGTGATGCCAAGGTTGTGAGATCGAGCCTCACCTGGAGCATCTTGAATGTTTAACCTATTTTGGGCATGTCATCATGTTTAATATAATAACAAATATCATTTAAAAGGTTGTGAAAATAGGAGATACAAGCTCAGAACGCATCACATCACATAACAGTGTGTCTGCTCCGAGACAGGTCAGAGTTCAATCCCCGGCCGAGTCATACCAATAGGTCACGTGACGGCTCCTTTGTCCATATTTCTTTTACAGTCTATGGCCACAACTAAATATTTCATAATAGTCGCTGTCGGGTGGAAACCTTATACTGTATGTCCAAAACTGTTACTTTTCAGAAAATGGAACACACTTTTTCAGAAATAGTGAAAATAGCCGATCTACAAGCTCACATGCAACTGGTTGTTAGCTTTTTGGATGAACCACTCCTTTAAGATCTTAAAGGTTTAATGACATTCACTTTTACACCACATTCAAAGTCTTTGTCCTGGTCCTTCAAAAGTGTACAAAAAGTTTTAAGTGAAAATTCCATTCCAGTAGCCTCGCTCTCCAGGCTTTTATTGCTTAGTTTTGCTAAAAAATAAAAGCCTGGCCCAACTATAGCCTGTACTGGGTATGAGGAAGTGTTTCATTTCCCAACCAACCAGAGTGCAGTGGGCGTCGCTCGTAATAATAATAATAATAATAATAAACTTTATTTGTATAGCACCTTTCATGACATGAAATGCAGCTCAAAGTGCTTTACAGAGCAAGAATACAATTACAGTTAGAACCAATTCAACAATAAAGCAAACAAAAATAAAATAAAATAAAATAAAAGCAGTAAAATGCAGTAAAATGCAGTGACCCTCGCCACTACACAACTACAACACAAATGGATATAACTTAAATGTAGTGACCACTGTCCTCTACAACACAGCTAAAGAAATATCCACACTTCACACAATTGCCAATATTACATGTGTACCTTGTGTACCTTAGTAATATATCTTCACACAATTGTCAATATTACACCTTAGTAATATATTTTCACTTAGTAATATTACACCTTAGTAATATATTTTCACTTATTAATATTACACCTTAGTAATATATTTTCACCATGTTTACCACGTGTGGACTAGCCCAGGGGATCTGCTAACTTATCACATCCAAACCACACACCGTACACCCCTGAGAATGATATCGGGGTTATACAAGATATATAGACTAAACATAGACAAAAGGATCTGCCCTGGAGGGTCCACCACGTGTCGACGTGCCCCAGAGGATAATTCACTAAATCCTCCGGATGGAGTTATCAGACTCTTGTCTTTTAACTACCGTGACTCTCTCTTCCACTCACACACAACAAAAGCAAAGGCATAAAACAACATTAAAATAGGGAATACAGTGAGGAATTAAAAATCAACCAAAGAATCAGCTAAAAGCAAGAGTGAAGTAATAGGTCTTGAGCTGTGCTTTAAAGCTATCGACAGAGGCTGCCTGTCTTAAGTGTAATGGGAGTTTATTCCACACTGTCGGTCCGTAAAAGCAGAATGCTGCTTCACCGTATTTTTTATATGTCATTGTAGGCACCTCGAGCAGGTCAGCACTTGAAGACCTGAGGGCCCGGTTTGGAACATATCTCTCTAGGCAGTCGGAGAGGTAGGAAGGTGCCAGACCATTTAGAGCTTTATAAACTATTAAAAGAATTTTAAAATCAATCCTAAAAACAACCGGGAGCCAGTGTAGTGAAGCTAGAACTGGAGTGATATGTTCTCTCATCCTGGTTTTAGTTAAAATTCTGGCTGCCGCATTTTGAACAAGTTGTAATCTGTCAGTTGTTTTCTTTGGCAGGCCAGAGTAGAGTGCGTTGCAGTAATCAAGCCGAGAGAAAACAAAAGCGTGGATCAGCGTTTTTGCATCGTCTAACGACAGATAGTCTCTAATTCGTGCAATATTTCTAAGATGAAAGAAAGCAATCTTGGTGACATGATTAATGTGTGTATTGAAATTCAATTCAGAATCGATAATCACCCCCAGGTTCTTTACTGTGGTGTTACTTTCTACAGCCAGGTTACCAAGTCTACTTGTTATTGATTCTCTCTGCTCACTGGAGCCAATTATGAGAACTTCTGTTTTATCCTCATTTAGCTTAAGAAAGTTCTCACTCATCCAGCATTTTATACTGGACAGACAGGTCAACAATGGGTCTAGAGCGCAGGGGTCGTCTGGAGCTACTGAAAGATACAGCTGGGTATCATCAGCATAGAAATGGAAGTTCACTCCGTGATCGGCGATGAGTTCTCCCAGCGGTAGTATATACAGGGAGAACAATAAGGGACCCAGAATTGAGCCCTGTGGAATACCAGAACAGATGTTGTGTTTGTCTGAGTCAAAGTTAGCTAGACTGACAAAATAGCTCCTGCCTGTTAGGTAAGAGTGAAACCAAGACAGGGCTGTGCCTGACAAACCAATCCAGTACTCCAAACGTTGTAGTAGAATTGTGTGATCAATCGTATCAAAAGCAGCGGTTAAGTCAAGGAGTAGGAGAACAGATACATTTTTGTCGTCAGCGGACACCCTAAGATCATTAATTACTTTTACAAGTGCTGTTTCTGTACTATGACCTTTCCTGAAGCCAGATTGGAATTTGTTATGAACCTTATTGTTCTGTAGGAACACATCCAGTTGATGAAAGATAGTTTTTTCTAAGACCTTGCCCAAAAATGGCAGATTTGAGATTGGTCTATAATTACCCAGCACCAATGGATCAAGGTTGTGTTTCTTGAGTAGCGGCCTGACTACAGCCGTTTTCAGTGAGTCTGGAAAGACGCCTGAAAGTAGAGAGCTGTTTACAATTCTTAGGATATCTCCAATAACACTGTCTAAAACCTCTTTGAGAAACGGGGTGGGTATTACATCCAGTGAGCAAGATGATGATGTCATCTGTGATATAGTTTTACGGAGTTCCTCTTCATTAATTGCGCAGAATGATATTAGGCTTCCTCTGGAGGGATCTACATTTTTGCACCATGCACCATTTGCCGCATTTGCAGTGCTAGCAGCAGCATTCATAATACCAGCTCGAATGCTAAAAATTTTGTTTTCAAAAAAGGATGCGAACTCATCACACTTAGCTTTAGAAGCAGGGAGCGACTCCTTGTAAGCCTGGGGGGGGTTTAAGAGATGTTCTGTTAATGTTGTGTTAACGGGGCGGGGGTTGACGGACAGATCGGTGAACCAATGGGATCAGGCGCCGTCTCTCGCCGGCTCTATACACACGCCCCTTTATACACGAAATCAGGAGGGTTGCAGCAGGCTACCATTCCAGTGATCCATGGCAGGTGTTTTTCTCTCACATTTCTAAAGCCTTTTCAACTGCAATGAAAAAAGAAATCTTTGCCTGCGGGTGTCGCTGGTGAGGGATTTTGCCTGTCAATCATCGCCTCTGCTCCGCCCCCCCCAAAGGAAAGGATAGGGGAGGGGAGGGGCGAGGAGGAGAGTGGGCGGGATTAATCGACTGTGACCTCACTGTCGAAGGGCCAAGCTCAGATTACTTTTCAGCTTAATTATTCAGAAAACCCCAGACCACAGAAAATCCACTGAATGTTCTAAGTTCAGGTTTTTTGGGTGTAATTGAGGTCATAAAACCCCAAATAAAACATTGAAAATAAAAAAAGGGAAAATGAATGTCATGATACCTTTAAGACCTTTCTCATTCTCAATCTCTGTTTTTATAGAGGAACTGCCCTAACCAGTAGTTGTTAGTATACATTCATAGTTGGAGCTGTACATTTCTTTCCAATTTTTTTGGGTGTAAACAAGGGAGCAAAATATGCCAACATGTCTAAGTTCATCCTGATATATTAGCCCTACAGAAATCAGGTTAAATTCCCATGATAGATATATTAAATAGCACCTGTGTTTGTTTTGTAAATAAAATCATGTTAGCACTTAAAGTAATACTAGGTAACGTTTTCAACAAAACTAAAGTTAAATTGTATATCTTTTGCGAGTGGCAAAAGTTTCACAACACCCACTCCGTGAATTTCACCCCCGGAAGCCTTTTATTTATATATTTTCTATTGAACGTGTACGGGGGGGACTTTCCCGGGAAAATGACGTTCCTGGCCAACGTCATGACGTCGTGGCCGACGTCCTCAGGAACTACTGCAACGGTTTTCCTGCTATTAACAAAAAGGAACCTCACGCTGATTTTAAGATAATGTAGGATTGGAAGATCGAAAAAGAACAGAAAAAGAAAGCACAGCTCATGGTAACTAATGCTCCACTGGCTAAGAGAAACGATCCGTAGATAGTATAAAACAATTAAAAGATCGCTTTTTGAAACGCTTCCGGCTTCCGGTGAAAACAAATGGAATTCTGGGTAATCGAGCACTAGGGAAATTGTATGCAGTGACGGTAGTGACCAGCAGAGGTTGCTAAAAATCGTTATTTGTGATTCTGCATTGTACAACTTTAATTAGCATCACTGTGCCAAAAAAGATTATTACAAAGTGTGCCTAATTAGGTGCCAATGTATACAACTGTAGCTCGTCAGCTTAATTAAACATTCATTCACTGGTACTTCCCAGTACATTTATGTCAACTTGCCTGTCAATGTCAACTTGCTCGTTTGCTTTTGATGTCATAATTTAGTTTAAAATTGATCAGCTTGTATCAAGTTCTACAGGCAATGCTTTTGTTCCTGCTTGCCGGTACATGGTAGTTGTCTTTTGTTCTTAAGTAAAATCATGGGCATTTAAAGCTACAGTTTTTTTTTTTATTTGAATGAATAAAGTGTTATTTTAAGGAATCTATGTTAATAGAATATACAGTAACTAGTACATCTGCAGTGGTTGGAGTTGGTCTCCTACTCCAGTGGTTCTCAAAGTGGGGTACAGTGACCCTCAGGAATCCTTGAGGGTCAAATGGACAATTACAGGTCTGTAACTCTGAGAGTGTGCAAATGGAACCAAATGGACCACTTGGTTCCATGTGCATGCTCTCAGAGTTATGGGGGTCCTTGAAATTAAAACATTTGAGAACCACTGCTGTACTCTTTGAGACATTTAGACCCTGGTGTCGGATAGGACACCTACTGCTTGACACGGTCAACAGAGTTAAAGCAAACAGTGCACCACATTGGACGCTAGATGTGCCGCTGTCTTTATCTCAGTGTTTATCAAAAGGCCTTATTTTCAAAAGAACATAATTATTCCATCTTCCATGTCTACAGTATATACAGTAGGACAGTCCCTGCTAAACCACTGGTTCTCAATGTCGTACGAGGCAGATACATTGATCAGGTTACTCAGTGGGTCCGGTGTTTAGAACAGTTCTGTGAAAGTATATTTGCCTGTCATTTTCGTCAGATGGACTACTCAGCTATGCCTTTAGAAGCAGAAACTGACCTCACTCTAGTCACTCACGAGA
>NC_137606.1:5862215-5939913 GCF_963280865.1 Gymnoscopelus braueri
GGTTTACATATGGCAACATAATCTTTTTTTATTTTATTTTTGTAAGAATTTGAACGTTTTCAGAAAACTTAGGTTAGGTTTTAGAAGGTGTTTTTAGAATTGGCCTAAGGTCTACATGGGTTAAGATGGCTTCTTATTGGGCTAAAAGATGTAGAGTCATTAGAACTGTAAGGGACATAGAGAAGGATATCCTTAAAGAATGAGGAAACTCTGCATATACAAAGGGAAAATATTTACACCTGTGTGACTAGGGAACCTGCCTTCACAATCTCACACTTTTCCCAACTAGATGCACTACCAGCTTCACATGTCGACATAGAAAATGGTCATATAGATGGCAGTGTAGCTGGCAAAGATGTAGTTGAGTCAGATCATGTGCAAATGGAAAATGATCATTCAGATGGTAGTGTAGTAACACTACAACGATGTGCGATGGACTGATAAGCGTGGATTGTATATGTATCTAACCCATTTCTCCCCTTTCCCCTAGGGCTGCTGTTCTCGTCGTCTGCTGGGAGTGCTGTGTGTGGCGATTCTCAAGGGACCTCCCTACTCAAGCCAACAGGTAATGCACCGACCATATCCTAAGTGAATGGCCAATGTACAAGCTCAAATGCGTGCTTGTAGATCGGCTATTTTTGTGTCTAACACTACAACGACTTGCGATGGACTGATAAGTGTGGATTGTATATGTGTCTAACCCATTTCTCCCCTTTCCCTTAGGGCTGCTGTTCTCGTCGTGTGCTGTGTGTGGCGATTCTCCCTACTCAAGCCAACAGGTAATGCACCCACCATGTCCTAAGTGAATGGCCAATGTACAAGCTCAAATGCGTGCTTGTAGATCGGCTATTTTTGTGTCTAACACTACAACGACTTGCGATGGACTGATAAGTGTGGATTGTATATGTGTCTAACCCATTTCTCCCCTTTCCCTTAGGGCTGCTGTTCTCGTCGTGTGCTGTGTGTGGCGATTCTCCCTACTCAAGCCAACAGGTAATGCACCCACCATGTCCTAAGTGAATGGCCAATGTACAAGCTCAAATGCGTGCTTGTAGATCGGCTATTTTTGTGTCTAACACTACAACGACTTGCGATGGACTGATAAGTGTGGATTGTATATGTGTCTAACCCATTTCTCCCCTTTCCCTTAGGGCTGCTGTTCTCGTCGTGTGCTGTGTGTGGCGATTCTCCCTACTCAAGCCAACAGGTAATGCACCCACCATGTCCTAAGTGAATGGCCAATGTACAAGCTCAAATGCGTGCTTGTAGATCGGCTATTTTTGTGTCTAACACTACAACGACTTGCGATGGACTGATAAGTGTGGATTGTATATGTGTCTAACCCATTTCTCCCCTTTCCCTTAGGGCTGCTGTTCTCGTCGTGTGCTGTGTGTGGCGATTCTCCCTACTCAAGCCAACAGGTAATGCACCCACCATGTCCTAAGTGAATGGCCAATGTACAAGCTCAAATGCGTGCTTGTAGATCGGCTATTTTTGTGTCTAACACTACAACGACTTGCGATGGACTGATAAGTGTGGATTGTATATGTGTCTAACCCATTTCTCCCCTTTCCCTTAGGGCTGCTGTTCTCGTCGTGTGCTGTGTGTGGCGATTCTCCCTACTCAAGCCAACAGGTAATGCACCCACCATGTCCTAAGTGAATGGCCAATGTACAAGCTCAAATGCGTGCTTGTAGATCGGCTATTTTTGTGTCTAACACTACAACGACTTGCGATGGACTGATAAGTGTGGATTGTATATGTGTCTAACCCATTTCTCCCCTCTCCCTCAGGGGTGCTGCTGCTGTTGTTGTCGTCCACCGTCAGTGGGAGTGGTGTTGTGTGAGGTGTCCTATCAGCTGTGTCCTGCCCTTCTCTGTGGGGCTCAACCAACTGATCAAGGTACCATGCAAACAATCTGACATGTACAGTAGTAACTGACCAACGTATATGAATACCATACCTCTACCAAGTATCCTGCCCCTGTCAAATGAACTGCTAAACTTATGTAGACTCACATCTGTGTTTACAGATATGGCTTACTTGAGAATGAGGTCATGGCGAAAACGCAAAAGAGAAATGGAACTGCTTCTACTTCATTCAGAGAGTGATGATGATCTTCCAGGGATTGAAAATAATTGGGACAGTGACGATGTGCCTGGGACTCGAAGTAGTTCTAACAGTGAGAATGTTCCGGGGACTCCAAACAGTTTGAACAGTGACAGTATGCCTGAGACCTCCTCAGATAGTTTTGACACCGACATGGAATATTGGTCTACTGACTCAGACAAGGAACTAAATCTTAACGTTGAAGTGCCTGTCAGCTTCGAAGAGGACTTGAGACATTGGGCCTTAAACAACAAAGAGACACACAGATCACTTAATGAGTTATTGTCCATATTAAGAAAGCAAGGGCACCTATTGCCTGTAGATGCCAGGACACTTCTTGCTACACCACAACGCAATACAACTGAAGAAAAATGTGGGGGGCGGTACAAGTACTACGGTTTAGAAAAGGGGCTCTGCCGTTTCTTAAGTCAGACAGAGAGCAATGATGTAAACGTCAGCATTAACATTGATGGGATCCCACTTTTCAAAAGTAGTAGTGTCCAATTCTGGCCAATACTGGCAAAGTGTGGCCATTTTGATCCATTTATTGTAGCTATATTTAGTGGACAAAGTAAGCCGAGTCCACTTGAGGACTATCTTCAAGAATTTTTGACTGAGTACGAACATCTCAAAGACAATGGGATAGTTTATAGAGGCAGGACCTACAACGTCCATATTGATTCTCTAGTCTGTGATGCGCCAGCAAGGGCGTATCTAAAACGCATTAAGAATCATAATTCCTATGAGAGTTGTGAAAGATGTATAGTCAGAGGTGTTTATGTTGAGAGAAGAATGGTTTTCAGTGAACAGGACTGCGCTTCTCGAACAGACGAAGGTTTTTCCAGGGTAGAGTACAACAACCACCAAACTGGTGCCAGCCCCCTCATTGCTGCAGGAATTCCTTGTGTTAGCTCATTCGTCTTGGATTACATGCATATGGTCAGCTTGGGCGTAGTTAAACGCATGTTAATTTACTTGACCCGTGGCCCAAAGATTTGTCGTTTATCTGTGAGGCAAAAGGATGCAATATCCCAACAACTAATTGCACTGAGGGGGAAGATGCCAAGTGAGTTTGCTCGTCAACCCCGGGGTTTACACGATCTAGATAGGTGGAAGGCCACTGAACTAAGGCAGTTTTTGCTCTACACAGGACCTGTGGTATTAAGAAAAGTGCTGTCCCCTGAAAGATACAAACATTTCTTGTCCTTGACAGTAGCCATGTCAATAATGCTGGAGTCAGATGAGAGGACTCGGAATGCCTATCTCCAATATGCTCAAGAACTAATTAAACACTTTGTCAAGTGCAGTGCTCACCACTATGGCAAGACCTTTCCTGTATACAATGTACATGGACTAATTCATCTCCATGAAGATGTCAGCCACTTCAACTGCTCGTTAAATGACATTTCCTGTTTTCCGTTTGAAAACTACCTGCAACAGATCAAGAAACATGTGAGGAGTGGGAGAAGTCCTCTGGAACAAGTCACCAGGCGTTTGTCAGAAATTGAACATTCGGAATTGAACACTAGCAAAAAGAATCCTAAAGTATTTGTTTCTGTTAAAGAAAAAGACAGTTGTTTTCTCTTGAGAGATGACAGATTTGCTTTTGTTAGACAGAAGAATGCAGATGGGACTTTAGCTTGTGAGATTCTGCATCAGCGCCACACGTCACCATTATTTGACCAACCATGCAGCTCCAAACTTCTAAATATAGTGTGCACACGGAATGGTCAGGGTAGGATGAAAAATGGACTACTGCGTGAAACGGATCTGTTCCGCAAGGTGGCTTGCCTCCCACAAGAAACCGGTGGTTATGTCCTCATACCCCTTCGCCATGGTCTGGAACAGCAATTTTAAAGGTTACATTTAATTTTTCTTTCGTCTAGTTCCATCACGGCTGCACCTTCCTCGTCTCTCAGCACACCCTAAATCTCCTATTTGTCTGTGTTGCAGCATCCTTCTCCCATGTCACCTAGCTCCGCCGCAGATAAACCATGTCTACCTCACCTCTCGCTTTACCCACCTCTCTTGCTTTATCGGCTAACCTTTTGACCTGGGCTTATAATGCAGGGGTCTTCAACAGGGGGTCCGGGACCCCTAGGGGGTCCTCAGAGTTACTACCTATGGGCCGCCAAATCTTTGTGGTATATATTTTTTTTGTACATTAACCACTTCAACCCTAGCATCCCTTTTCTGAGGGTAACTTTAGCCAAAAATAGCCGATCTACAAGTTGCGAGCTTGTAGATCGGCTATTTTTGGCAAAGAGGTTTGGTGTAGATGGGGGGGGGGGTAATAGCAGACCAAGTTAAAAAAAAAAAGTTTAATCTGAAACACAATTTTATACTCCATCTCTCTCGGCTAGGGGGTCCTTGGCCTGAAAACGTTGAAGACCTCTGCTCTAATGTAGTAATTTCTGTTCTTGTTCCCTCCATGTCGCTTCGAATGAGAATCGTAGCATTTCAACCCGGCCGCCTCCAGTTCTTTGCCCTCTACTAACATGACCATTTGCCCCGGTGATTTATTGATTATGGTTCATGGAATGTATTTTCTCACACATGTGTGTGTGCTGTCCTTTTCAGGTCATGTATGCCAGGGCTGTGTGGTTGGAGGATGGAAAGGAGACGGAGGGTACCATTCCTAACAATTGGATCGACAGGGGTGAGGGAACCATCAGATGGCCAAATGTTGCAAAACCAATACACGCTTTCAAGATGATCAAGATGAAGACAGACCCCCAGGCTGACTGGCTGACTTTCCAACTAGTGAAGATAAAGATGACTTCAGGCAGGTTTTGTTTTTGGATCATTGCCTCAATAATTCAAGTCAAAATGGTTGAATCAATGTTTACAGTTGAATTGTATAACTTCTAGTTAAAGCCCGTGAATGTGACAACTGCCACCTGACCAGCCAAGCAGAGGAGGAAGAGGAGGATGTGGTGATGAGAGGGAAAAGGAAACCTGTTAAAAGAAAAGATAATGACTTTGTTGCTGTGTTCGGTATGTGTCTAAAGTAATTTATAAATATGAAATGTGTTAACAGAAACTGGGCCTCACATTGTAGACCATTCATGTTTTATATCATGTTATGTACTTTAACAGAATCTGATGAGGATGATGATCCGGGGGAGGCGAGCATGATGGGTAACTTTTTTTCTATAATCAATTTATAAGGCCTATGTAAAAAATGACAATCAAATGCTTTAATAAGGCTGTCTATTCTCGATATGGATATGTTTATTTTCACTTTAAATTGCATCCGTATAGGTGACACGCTGCCCTCCTTTCCTATCGCACCAAGAAAGTTTCAGTCCAGCCAGGACAACACTGTGTTACTCAATGCTTGTGAGTATTGATGTCAATTCATGAAATATGATAATGATGTATGGGGTACACGCAACATGAAAGCAGTTACAAGCTGATTGTTATGTTTCAGACTCTGAAAATCAAGCCATGTCTCGCTCAGTGGAGCGTGCTGCCACTTCTCGGGGCAGGGAAATGTCTACTCCACGTGAGTACGCTTCTCCCGTTGCACCAACAAAGTTAAAGTCCATTCAGGACAAGGTGTTAGACACTGTTTGTGAATTAAGTTTGGTTATGATTTCTTTAGTATACACATGACAGCAACATGAACAGGCTGATTCATATGTTTCAGAATCTGAAAATCAAGCCCTGGATGGCCTGGTGGGTGTCTTGATGGACACAATGTCTGTCGAGTTGGAGCATGCTGAGGGGTCTCGGCCCAGGGAAATGTCTACACACAGTGAGTATGCATCACATTTAAGCAGTCACTTTTTTGTTTACAAATCAATTTGTTATCTAAGAACATCTGTCTTTTCCAGGCTCCCGACATGAAAGTGTAGCACCTCGAAGCGGAGAAATGTCCACACCCCGTGAGTATTCACTTTCTCCATTGCACCAACAAATTTAAAGTACATTCAGTTCACAAGCAGTGAGTAAGTAGTTACAGCTGCTCCTTACGTGTTTCAGGCTTGCCTCGTCCGGTGGAGCGTGCGGAGGGATCGCGGCGCAGGGAAATGTCTACACACAGTGAGTATGCATCACATTTCAACATATACCTTTTTGTTTACAAATTGATATTTGGAATCTAAGCAAATTCTGTCTTTTTCAGGCTCTCGACATACAAGCCTAACACCTAGGCGCAGAGAAGCGTCCACACCCAGTGAGTATAAAGCACATTGAAACGTTCACCTTTTCTTTACAAATCAATATTTTGAATCTAAGCACATTCTTTCTTTTTCAGGCTCTCGACATACAAGCCTAACACCTAGGCGCAGAGAAGCGTCCACACCCAGTGAGTATAAACCACATTGAAACAATCACCTTTTCTTTACAAATCAATATTAGGAATCTAATTAAGCACATTCATTCTTTTTCAGGCTCTCGACATGCAAGCCTAGCACCTCGGCGCAAAGAAATGTCCACACCTAGTGAGTATTCGTCACATTTTAAAAGGTCACCTTTTTGCTTACTATTGAGCCATGTTAAATCTAAGAACATGTGTGTTCTTCAGGAGCTCAACAAGCAGATGGAGGTCCTCCAAGGCATGGCTATCGCTCCAGGTAAGGTTAGGGCACAGCATCAGTAGCGACTGACTTCTACTGGTTGGTCTCCAGTCCTTATAGCTGCCCTATTGATTTCCTACAACTTGTTCTAGGCCACCTATCAGGGGCACTGAACTATGTGTATCAGAGGAGATGTGTGATTGTAAGAGCAACGGGTAGGGGTTAGTCTTTTTCAGTGTGACATGGTATTGTAGTACTATGTCCAACAATTAAATGGCCATTAATGTTCTAGGTCCAGTGATAGATCCAGCATCAGGTCCAGGCACAGTGATGGCTCCAGGCACAGTGATAGCTCCAGACACAGTGTCAGATACCAGCACAGCACCAGGTCCAGGACCAGCCACGACTCCAGGTACAGCAGTGGCTCGAGGCACTCTGTCAGGTCCAGACATGATGACAGGTCCCGCCGCAGTGATGGGTCGAGGGACACGGTCAGGTCCAGACATGACAGATCCAGGGACACCGTCAGGCATGGTGAGTTGTCGAATTATAAAGGTTTTGATTACTTGGGGCCTTTGGACAAGTAGTATCGGTGCACCCCTAATGGTTACAATATGACAGATTTATTACTTCTCATCATCTGTCTTGGAAAGTTTTAATGCAAAGATATCACTTTGTAATATCTAAAACATACTTTTTTTTCTTATTACAGGTGCTGATGCGGTGACTGAGAGGCCCACATGGATATTCCCGTTGCCAACACCAGGTAATTAGTTCTGATCTATTTCAATGAAGACAGAAAACTGGGGGACACTTTTTATTTGCAACCCTTCTCTCTCTTCTGCCCTATCTCTCCTTTCGTTCGTTTATTCTGTCCTTGTCTCCTCTCCTATCAGGAGACAAACTGCTCTTTAATTATAGCAGTGTTCTGTATCATTGTAGGGTGGTGTCTATAATGTCAGATGATAACATTTATTTGTGTTAATATAAACACACTTTTTTTCCTAGTATACCAGAAGAAAGTCCTAACCATATTAATAGACATACGCAATGAGGTGAGACGCATTGGCAGAGCACAACCTGCCCCTTCAGCGGCCAGTCATGTTGAGAGAATGGAGAACATGGAGGACTTCCAGAGAGAGGAGCAACTCCTCAGTGATGTCCAAGCTTTTAATACCCTGGTAGGCTTTACAAGAGTCTGGAAGTAATGAACAGCATAACACTGTATAAGATGCACTCACACACTATTTATGTTCCTCTGGGGTATGTCAGTGAACGTTTTCATGGACTTATTTCAACAGGTGCTGCAACTTTCCCGTATTGGAGGGAAGGACCTAAAGGACTGTGTCCACAAAGTTCTTGACAGGTATGTTTCAACATACAGTACACTATGAATTAACCCTTGTGCGATGTTTGGGTGTGCTGTGGTTTTCAATATCTGAACAATTATTTGGTTAATTCTTGTAGGTGAGGGCCTTTTTTAGCTTAACACCTGAACCCTCTGTTATGTCATGTCAATGACATAATGGTTGAACATTAAGTGGAAATTAGTAGTATAAAGGGTTTGTCATGTTCTACTAAACAATCCTAATCCTACTACATTATTAACATAAATGTAATTTGTTTTTCTGCAGGCTCTTCAGTAACAGCCTGATGGCACTGTTCAACATGAAGGGGAAGGGGAAAAAAGAGAAGACTGCCTTGGAGAAGACTACTACTTTTAGAGCAATACAAGGTAATTAAGCCCATATTTCATGTTGACCAGAAAAGTGACACCCGCCAATCTGTAAATTAAATGGGCAAAACATGTCCTTCCCTGTTGACATTTAAAAATACAATGCCAACTGTCTACAGTTATATACATTTTATATAACTGTGGTGGTTAGGTGTAGAAGGGAGATGGCTTTGTATTAAACTAGTAGTGGATGTATACAAGCAACACATTTTTCAATATTGGGACTCAGTTGTATTGTCACTTCCACGACACACACTAGGCAAAATAGCAAAATCCTGTTCTCCACAACTCATGGTGCTTCAAATTTAAAAACGATAGACACATTAAAAAGAGGCAAGGGCCGTTAAAAAACATTAAAAAGTAGAGAGCAGACAGTGACACTTGGTAAAAAAAATAAGTGCTGATGCATTCAAAGTGCAATATAGATACACCACTATTCAAAGTGCTATCCGTCTTGGTCTTTTGGGGGCAATATATGGCAAGCATTCAGGGTTCTGATGGTTTGGGGGAGCTGTTGGACGACCTGCTGGTGCTTCCCCCTAAGCTCTTGAACCCCTGCCGGTTGGCAGGAGTTCAACGAGATAATGGGAAGGATGGGAGGAGTCCATCTTTATGTTCATGGCCTTCCTGACACATCGATCTGTGTATTTGTCAGATGGGGACTAGGACAGCCTTTGCACATTTTTTATTGTCTTTTTCTATACTATGCAGATGCAGTCATGAAATTCGATCCTGAAGCCACAGAGGACCTCATAAAGCAGCATGCCGCAGACCACCTCAAGCACGCTCCAGCGAGAAGGGGAGGCGGAGGACACACAGCAGACACTCAGAACTGAACTTGAACTCACTGTCCATTGTGGGGGATCTTGCATGGTGTCACTATTGTACACAGATTGTGTACTCGTCGTCTTCTTTTCAATGAGTAGTTCAGTGCAGCACTTTGATTTTTTTTTCCGTGGGACCGACCCAAGTAAAAAGGGCACTGATGTTCGCCCTACAAAGTAGGCTAGTGCTATTATGTTGTTTTTTTATTATTTTTATTTGACCAGTGAAGTATAAAAAAAGAAGCTATAGCTGTTCTGTTGCTAATCAGCCTAGTGACTGCTGTGTGTGACCTTCTTCTGTACATAGTCTTGAGCTAGACTGTTCCCTGATTGTTTTCAGAGCTGTGTCAGACACAGATAGAATGACAGTGGCACACAATTGTGGGAGTAAGTGGATGTCCAGCTTGTGTTCTGTCAACATATTTCATGGCTTGATCTGCTTTTTGATTGAATACTTTATTTGTCAGAAATGTAAAAGACACAAGGTACGTAAAGGCTAAAAGGATGACTCAAGTCCTGGGGAATGTCAGCTGTACACAAGGAAAATAAAGAGATGGAAATAAGTGTGGATTGAATTGTGAGTTTATTTGTATCTCTGCATAATTAACTGTAATCCCGGTTTACAGAAGGTGTACCCATTTGATGTTCCAGTTCAGTTTGCCTTAGCTTTGATAGCACAGCTGGATGTGAACTGGAAACACATACCTTCAAATGTGTTTCCAATTAACATTGCTGCTGAGTCAATCAAACAAAGCTACAGGAAAATGAACTGGAAATGGGCCACTGTCTGAAAATGGTGATTAGTTATGCACCGAGCCTAGAAGCAGTGTAAAAAAAATGTCTACAATTAGTCTAAATGTGACGTAGAAAAGACGTCCACAATGACCTAATTTGGACTAGAATAAGCCCGTATATAGAGGTCCTGTGGACGTCAAAATTGGACGTTCAGAAGACGTCATAAAAAGACGTCATAAAAACGTTACAGTCTGCACCCTCCAGAGACCAAAATGTGACGTTCAAAAATGACCTTTAAAAGACGTCGTTTAGACGTCTCATTGTTTGCTGGGTACACACAGCCACACACAACTAAGCAGGTGGTAAATTAAATGTCCCCGTCTTGATCAATGAAATGTTAACTAATCTTATCTTTTACACTTGAGCTGAATACATACTGTCGGTGAATCAATATATGAAAACATATCTGACCTGGAACAGGCCTGGAATTTCGTTAGGGGCAAGGCCAATTGGCCTTTGGTGTTGTCTGCTTTTTGAGGGCACAAAGGCCAAATGCCAGGGCAGGAAGGCCATCAAATAAAACAAGATTTTAGTCCATTGAAATAATTAATTGAATTTGAGGGTTAAGGATCATTTAAAATTTTGTAGACTATCTGCAGGGAAATAAATAAATTATGGTATTTACAATCTGATCCATGCTCAGCCCTGCACCAATCAAAGTCACTGGATTGGTTTCAAGATGGGGGGCCCTATTTTAGCCGGTGCCGCATTATCCCTAAACTTCTTTGCAATTTTTTACTATTTTTATAAACGTTTTCAAATAGTTCAAATAGCCAATCTACAAGCTCAAAACGTGTCGATGTGCCTCTACATTAACGTACATTAATGTTTGGCCCTGCCAAATGTGCCTCTGCCCCTCGCGTCCACTTTCAAACATCAATATACTCCAAATGGTTCTCAAACATTTTCATGTCAAGGACCCCTAAATAAATACGCATTTGGCCCTCTTAGGCAATTGGCACTGGGTGAAAAAATCGGTTACAAAAATTGTGGAATGAAACAAAAAAGGCTATATTTAAAAACATTATACTACCTTTTTCTCACTGATAAAATCTAAATAAAAACTAAGATTACTAAAACTCTGACTAAATAGGGCGCTCGGGTGACGTAGTGGTAAAGTCATTGCCCACCACCACGGTTGTGAACTTGTAGATCGTCTGTTTTTGAAAAGATTTAACCAATTTTGGAAATAGTTTTTTTTAGGTAGGAAGACCGGGGACAAAAGTAACACTTTTTGTATTTGCCTTCATAACAGACTACTTGCAATATCCTAGTCATCTTTTGCTATAAGAAACATATATATGTGTCCTAATTAATAATACCATTTTTAAGCTTTCACTAATAAGGACAAGACTAAAATATTAATTTGAATGCAATGAGTCACAGTGTTACAATTGCCCCCGTGACGGGGGCAGTTGTAACAGTGGTTGGGGGCAATTGTAACACTGTAAAAATAAGTCATATTAACACACTTTATTTCAAATAAAAGCACATCACTAAGTAATATGTATTTTTTATAATTTAACGTTTTTACTTAAAACCGTTTTATATACAGTACATAATTATAATTATTTTGTATTTTTATTCAAATTATTTTATTTTTAAATTTAGTTTTTTCAAATGTATGTCTATTTTTTATTCAAATGTATTTTTACTTTGAAATGTAGTGACATTTAGTGAAATATGTTCATTTACTAACATAAAAGTATGTAATCCCAGACAAAAAATCTGCTTGCATTGAAAACACATTGTTACAATTGCCCCGATGGGGCAACCATGATAAAATCCCATATTCCAGTTAGAAACACCTATACTAGCATAGGCTGCTGACGTTAATTTGTGACCAATAACATAGAGATACAATTCATCTAAGTTTAAATTAGCTGACATCTTATCTTTAGACAGTAGAAGGAAAATACCGTACACTCAAAAGTTTACGTTTACACCTCAAAATCTGTTTTTTGTTGAAAACTTCTGCTGAGATGAAATGATCATTCTATTCTTCCATAGACAGAGAGAGGACCCTACTTAGCATGTGCACAAGAAGTCTCACCCCTCTAGCTTATTTCTAATTAGAGTTATTGAGCGTGTTACTTTTGCCCCCTGTTACTTTTGTCCCCGGTCTCACCCTGGCCTACTGTAAGTATTTTAAGTCAATACTTTGGTACTGTACTGTAAGTACCAAAGTATTGGTACTTACAAATTGTGACTTTGAGTAAAAGTACCAAAGTATTGGCTTCAAATACTTACAATACCAAAGCTAAGGGCTAAATGCATATTTATTTCAGGGTCCTTGACATGAAAATGTTTCAGAACCATTTGGAGTAAACATCTTTGTTTGTCTGCCCATACAGCAGGCCCTATTTCTGTCTGTTTTCATCAGGAAAGTGGACGCGAGGGGCAGAGGCGCATTTGGCAGGACGAAGTGTGCTGTTGGGCTGAGAGGAGGCTTGTATGAAGGTGAATTGGCGTCAGGGTATAATTGACCATTGGCCTCAATTTGTCTGATGGGAGGAATTGGAAACCAATCGTCCCGCCTGTTTGGAAGCTCTCCATGCACCCTTTATCTGATGATGCTTTGTGTTTGAATAGCATTCTGTCTCTGTCTCCGTGGCAACACACACACACGCGCGCAAGCACGCACGCACGCACACACACGCAGTGGTGGAAGAAAGTACTCTGATTTTTACTTATGTAAAAGTACTCTGATTTTTACTTATGTAAAAGTAGTAATACCACAATGTAAACATACTCTGTTACAAGTACAATTTCTGTATTCGGAATTTACTTTGTACTTTTAAAAGTCTTTTGAAAATGGACGATCTACAAGCTCGACGTTTTGTGAGCTTGTAGATTGGCTATTTTCAAATAACCGAAGTGTATATAGGCCTGCAGTGGTAAATGTATGTTTTGTAGTAATTATCAAAATCTTTCAAATAATTGTAGTGGAGTAAAAGTACACTATTTGCCTTTGAGATATAGTGGAGTAGAAGTAAAAGTATTGAATATTGGAAATACTCCAGTAAAGTAAAAATACTTCAAAAGTGTACTTAAGTACAGTACAATACTTGAGTAAATGTACTTAGTAACTATCCACCACTGCGCACACGTTTGTATTATTATGCTGTACTTGCGAGGATTCAACATTTTAGGATGTTGATTTTAAGAATGCATTTTTCATTTTTCCCCCTAACCCTGAAGACGAAAATAAACAATCTACAAGCTCACAACGTGTTGCAGCGCATTGCGTTCTATGAGCTTGTAGATCTACTG
Organism: Gymnoscopelus braueri; assembly: GCF_963280865.1. Taxonomy (NCBI): domain Eukaryota; kingdom Metazoa; phylum Chordata; class Actinopteri; order Myctophiformes; family Myctophidae; genus Gymnoscopelus; species Gymnoscopelus braueri. The sequence continues at coordinate 5,875,475 of NC_137606.1, forward strand.
TTTTCGGTGCATGAAACTGCCGTGCAACTAAGTAAGATCAGGCATAAAACTCCAACGGTAACCTCTAAACCTAACCCCTAAATGTCTAATCCTAATCCCAAATTCCAACCTACAGTATGTCTTTTTTAACCATAAAACAACCATTTCTCCTGTGAGGACCAGGGAAATTGTCCTAACACTCTCGTTCCGGTGCACACACGCAAGCTCGCACGCACGCACGCACACGCACACACATTTAACATCTTTATTTGCGTTCACATTTTAACAATAAATTCTTGAACACAAACAATAGTAGATGCACAAACTTGGAAAAAACTCAACGACAAGTATTTCAGAATACAGATCACGGGTACAGGAAGCATCGCCTCCTCCATATATGGCGACTGCCAATTATCACAGACATTGAACAGAATTTTGCCAATGCCTTAGCTTTTGGCTTGGGCATTCCTGCAATCTGCAGGCCTCTCAAAACTGAATTATGGACATTACCGAGGCTTCCAAATATGAACACAAGCAGTTTACATTTGTAACCAAGCTGCATGATAGCATCCTTAAGACGTTGGTACTTAAGCACCTTGGTAAGGAATGCCTCTTCCAGGCTGTGATCAAATGTACATGCCACTTCCAAAATGGTCACTTCTCTACTGTCCTCATCAACAACAACAACATCTGGTGTATTAGCTGTGACATCTGAAAAGGCATCATTTACATTATTGCGCATGAACATGGCAGTTGAAACACAAGAGTGCTTATACATTTTGGCAGATGATGAAACATATGAACTTATGTCCTTAGCTAATAGGTCAACAATTCTGTCATGCCTAGCAATGTACATTCCCTTATATACATGGCAGCCGTTCAGAATATGTGACAGAGTTTCAGTAATTGGAGTGTGGTCATGGCAGACAATGAGGAGGAAACGTATTAGGGTACCACAGAGAAAGATTGAGTCTGGTTGGGAGGACCTGTAATCTGGCTTTGACTGTAAAGGTGATTATATCCTCATCGACTGCATAATTTTTTAATATTGTGTGAGAGACGGTGTGATCTGCAGTAGGACAAGCTAGCTTTCCTTGTAGTTTTAAACCAGTCCAGTGTTGTTGTTGGTTCTGCTGTTGTAACATTACAAGGTACCTCTGTGCATTAACTGGTGATAAATGATGTTCTTTATCAAGAACATCATTTAACACACACACACACACACACACACACACACACACACACACACACACACACACACACACACACACACACACACACACACACACACACACACACACACACACACACACACACGCGCACACACACACACACACACACACAGGTAGTGGAACAGGATGGCTGCGATGGCTCCTTTGAAATCTTAGCGTCGCTGGTCCGTTAAGTCAAGGTTTCAGAACAGTATTACAAAAATGACTCATAAACCATTATGTGCTGTGTTCTTCTCAATTCAACCAGGATAAAAGTGAAATAATTGTGAAGAGCTCAGCTCGACCTTGGCAGCCAAGAGGCAGAGAAGAGAGAACATTCTGTTACAAGTGCAAGGCCTGTATTCAAAGTGTGACTTTGAGGAAAAGTACCAAAGTATTCGCTTCAAATACTTACAGTACCAGAAAAAACTTTTTCCTAAATTGGTTAAACTACCCATTAGTTTAGTTTCGGTCAGTGACAAGAGCGAATGTAGGACTAGGCACTGCCTGGCCAAAAAAAAAACCTAAACTAATGGGTAGTCCAAATTGCACTGAAGGACAGTACTTGAGTAAAGATTTTCAGCTGAAAGCCATGGTGCGATCCAAGTGCTCATTGTGTTTTTGTTTTTATTGTTGTTGAAGTTTTTTAAAACAATGCCAAATTCGACTCCTAAAACTACAAGCTAAATGAATCTGATTGGACAAGGTTTAAGTCTAAATCATCTAGCCGAAATCATCAGGCTGATCCGGTGCGTCTCAGGAGCGGACACATTATTATCTTCGTCAGGTCATGAATGGTCACGATGACCTGAGCCTGGTATTAAAGTAAATAGGCTCCAATCATCCGGATTGAATAATTCAAGACATCATTCAACAGGAGATTCAATGCAAAATTCAGAGGCTTTGTCGTTCTTTTCTGTGTTTTTCACCCTGGTATCAAAGTAATACGGCTCCAATCACTCGAGTTGCTCCAGCGCCTTCTTTATTCCAAGCAATTTGGACCTATCATTGTGAGCTGATGAGATGATGGTGACATCATTTGGCTGGGTGTTATACTCTCTCTCTCTCTCTCTCTCTCTCTCTCTCTCTCTCTCTCTCTCTCTCTCTCTCTCTCTCTCTCTCTCTCCATCCCAAGGCCTGGTGGGACTGACCTATCCTGGCAACTTTTTGGAGCATCTCTGTATCAACCTTTCGGTCAGTGACAAGAGCGAATGTAGGAGTAGGCACTGCATGGCCAAAAAAACTAAACTAATGGTAAATGGTGCATTTATATAGGGCTTTTATCCAAAGCGCTTTACATAGATTGTGCATTACATTCACCCATTGACACTCACACCGATGGCAAAGGAAACCGTGCAAGGCACGAACCTGCTCATCGGGAGCAATTAGGGGTTCAGTGTCTTGCTCATAGACACCTCGACACTTAAGGTCATTACACACCGGCGATTATGCGAATATACGCAAAATTCAGACTCTTTCCGAATAAATAAAAGACGCCTTTTCACTTCGCTTTTTCGCTCCGTGGAAGCTTGCATTGACTTTTTAAGGTTAAAAAAAACAAACATATTATTCGCATGAAAAAAATCGCCCCCGGTGGGTAAGGAGCTTAACTCTGGGGGATCCCGGGATCGCACTGGGAACCTTGCAGTTCCAAGCCAGACGCTCTACCGGCCACTCTACCCCTGAGCCACTGCTGCCCCTAATTGACATTGAAACTTTAATCCATCATTTGACGGCTGGCAAAGGACATCTCTAACACCACTACTAAACATACTGTACAAGGAATCGCTACTTTGACAGATTAGAAGGAGTTGCACAGGGGTCGAACTCGAGCCGAGAGAGAACAGCTTTAAAAGATGTTTTCAATGTCATCCACCGTGTACTGTAGAACATCCGTCTCATTAGAATGCAGCTGAGCGATGTTTCCTCCCGCTCAGATAGACCACGGCGAGCGGAGAGCACACACACACACACACACACACACACACACACACACACACACACACACACACACACACACACACACACACACACACACACACACACACACACACACACACACACACACCCTTCATCTTTGTCAGCCCGCAAAACAATGCTTCCCAAATCGTTAAAGTGGCTAAGCCTACAGATGAGCTCACCGGGTGTAACGCACCCATCACCCTTAATCGTTACTGACAGGACATGCAGCTGCTAATGATCTGCTCTTAATCACACTTAATCAGGTAATAATGATTTCGAGGTGAGCCGAGATGAAGTGGCTGTGCCCCTTGCTTTCGCCACGGCGGGTACTCGCTCTGGGGCACACGCTGTCAACACGGGGGGGTGTGGGGGGGCTGGGGACTGGGAAATGGTCCCACCTGCATGCATTATGCCCCGCACACTTGTGGAGAGCGGAGATGGGTTGTTACTAGTGGGGCTTTAGTGAACGCCATACGCATTCACGGACCCAGTCCATTATACTACCTGTCTTCGACAGTGGTCGAAGTAGCAATACCACAATGTCGAAATATTCTGTTAAAAGTAAAAGTCCAGGCCCCGGTAGTATAAAGTACTGAAAAATGAAATACTCATGTAAAGTGAAGGCCTTGTGAGGCCTTGTCTTGGGATAGTTCAACATTTTAAACATGTTGCACAAAATCAAACCTTGCTTTCATATACTGTCTGCCTGTAGCTATGTTCTCAATGTGAGTCCAACTTGCCATACACAATCTAGTATCTATTATTATATTATGTGAGATCATTGCGAAGCACAGTAATAACATTGTTAAATATTTTTACCACTTTCAACCTGGTGTTACTAGTTGGACATGGCATTACATTGTCAAAAATAGTCAAAATGTTTCAAAACAATTTCAGAAAATAGCAGATTTAAAAGCTCACAACACATGGCAATATTGTGTCTTATTTTCAGTATGAAGTACATAGAGCTTTAAAAAAAAATGTGCAGCGGTGACTTAGGTTTTGTCAGATAAAGAAGGGGGGCTCCAATGAAAAAAAGATGGGGAACCACTGTCCTACAAGAGCTGCAATGAAGGCAGGTGGTAAGGCTGCTTTTTTTGGACCCAGTCCATTATAGAATATATGTCAAAGACGTAACACCATGTACTTTATACACTTTATACTTTTAAAAGTGCTATTCATTGAATCAAATGCCATGGCTGGTATATTCTCATCACATGCTTTATACGTGATCGCCCTCCCAAGTCATATTCATTGTATATGCAAGATTAGTTGACCAGTGAAACGCTTTTGATTCTCATAATTCTGTGTCTGCGTTAGGCTGTTTCTTTTTTCAACCCACTCCGCAACGGTCTTTGAGCCGGGGATTGAACCGTGGCCCGTTCTAATTGTGAGCTCAATGAAGCATTCTTAACAGATGCCGGTGGAACGGCTCCATTAAGGACCAGCATGTGGCTGTCACCGGCACATCAAAGCCATGAAACGTCAAACTGTCGTTATGCCACAGCTCAAACCGCATCCACCCACCACCCGCCAATTTAACTTCTTATTAAACACACATTATGAGCCAAGATGGATGTCTTGCTTGAATGGAGCCACTACTTGGGAAAGACTTTCTGTAGGACGCGACAGACTCAAGGAGCTGTAATTGAGCAGCCTGCAAATATCAGAAATGTTCTTCATGAATGCACATTTTCCAGTCTGGCCTTTTGTGAGTAATGGATTCGACCTGAATATTTGTTGGATTGTATACATTATTATTTATTTGTGCAGATTCTTTCTTAGAAGAAAATAGTCCTTTTGCACAACTATGGAGATGGACATGTGTGCCGCAGTAATAAACTTAAATAGCAGAAAAAGAGTGCCACACTTAAATACCTTTTTATTTCTTAAAAGGTACTTGTTCTCTTAAAGTAAAATGGAACAAGAAAAGGAGTCAACATACAGAGTGGGTGGGTGGTTCACAGTGGTTTGTGATTACTATTTATGAAAATGTTTGAATAGGGCTTAAGTGGTTAAATAAAATACAGTTCAGTTCATGTGTATCTTATATTTACTTGTTTGCTTGTTCATTGTATAATTAAAGTTTAATAAAAAAATATAAAATCTTTCAAAAACATTCTCATATGAAGGTACAGTATTTGGCTGCGGAACCCCCATCTGAAAAAAAATGTGTGCCAGTGACCAAGGCCAGGGAATAGAAAACGTGTGTCGTTAAAAAAATGTCAAAGTCATTCAAACAGTTTCACAATTCCTCAAGGTTTTTAACTTTTCCCCCGTTCTTTATATCCAAAGTTTAAAAATAGGTTAATGTGGTTGAACTGTTCCTCATTTTGCTGGGGAACCTCCTGGAACCCCCCCAAGTACCCCTGGGTGTCCCCGGACCCCACTTTGAGAACCACTGGGTTAGGCAGACAGATACAGCACTGTAATTCACTGTAGTCCCTGGTTTGAACCCAGTGTACATTCTGTCCACGGATGAGAGGGGAGACTGTTTATTTACTGCCAGCAAGAAAACACTGTGCGTGACGCCACAAAAAATAAGCTCTGGGCTGTTAGACGTCGAGGTTACATCAAATGGCTCTCGGACCACAGTCCCTTATCTCCAGGCAGCTTTATTTCTTACAAATGAGGGATTAATTATTTGCCTCTAAAAGTGAGGAGGCTGCATTTAGCAGATAAATGTAGTCGTCGCCCCCCCTGGGAGTTTCATGGGTTGGGGACTGCTTTTGTGAAAAAATAAACAGAAAAACACAATTCAGCTCATATTTTTTTCTTTAATTAGCAGAAACAAATGGAGACAATTAGTACTGCAAATTTCTTAACTGGAGAGTGATGAATGTTTTACGGTGGCTGTTGTTGCTGTAAAGATGATGAATTGATAGATTTTACAAAGCTATAATATGCAATAATCATTTTCTCTTTCAGTCATCCAAAACAAATGCCCATCCTATTACTTTCATCATTATTGATTCCATTTCCTCATTTCACATGATACTGACCAGCCCTTGTCTGTATCCAACACATGTTGTATACATTTTACATTCTTTCTTTTTTGCATTCATTCTGATTCATGCCTTCATTTGTATGGAAATACAGTATGTTTGTATATTATTAGTTGAGTAAAGGAAGTGTGAAGATATCGCAATCTCAGACAGAAAGCCGAACATGTGGTGGAAGAAGAAAGATAACAGATCTACAAGCTCAAGCTTGTGAGCTCGTAGAGCTGCTATTTTTTAGTAGCCAAACTCTAAAATAGCACTTGAGTGGTTATGCATGTTTTGTATTAATAATCAAAATCTGCAAAGTAACTAGTAACCAAAGCTGTCAAATAATTGTAGTGAAATAAAAAGTGCAATATTTGTCTCGGAGATGTACTGGAGTAGAACTTTAAGTAGGCCAATTAAAAAGTGGAAATAGTCAAATAAACTGTACAGTATTTGAGTAAATGTACTTCCGCTGACAGTGTGGGCAGGAGCCGTTCCATAGTGAGACAAGGGCACACCCAGTGCCCAAACACATCAATAGCGTCCACAAGTAACACAAGTCGTGTTTGTTTCTACTGTGTGCAGTGCACATACCTCAGGCAATGTTTTAATACATTTACTGTATGTAATTGTGATTTTGACAGGGTGTATTTCAAAACTCCAGCCTGAACCGGGCCCTGGCACCAGCCCCAGCCCCAGCCCCAGCCCAACAAGGGTCTGCAATTTATTAGCCCGTGCCCTATACCTGAGGCCCCACATCAACTCAATTTAATCTCTCTCAGACCAATGCACTTTCTCTGATATGTACAGTGCGTAACTCTCTGATGCACACAGACACATCACATACGCTAAGACGTAAACATAATTATAAATGGCACCAAGACATTTTTTTTAAATATATGAAAATGAGCCTCATTCACTGTTTATTGTGTGTTGTGAGCCCTGTGCATCACATCCACATGCTCACTCCCAACTTCAGGCTCCAGAGACGTAACTAACGTAACGTAATGCAGACTATAGTTGAACTCCTCAGAGAGGTTCAATTCGCTGGTGAGAGTTATTAACGTAACTTGGGGTCAATGAGCCTGAGCCCGGCCTGTGCCCAACCTATTATTCTAACCCTTATTTGGATAGTACAGTGAAGTGTGATAGGAAACAGGGAGAGAGAGACAGGGAGTGACACGCAAACAAAGCCCGTCGGGCGAATCGAACCCGCGACTTTCTGTCAGGCAACATTAGAGCCTTATGTGGTATGCTCCTTAACCATTAGGCTATCGGCGCCGTAAACTATCATTATTATAATTTTTCTTAAATGGCCAGAGCCTAGTCATAGAGTCAGGCCGGGGCCCATCGGGGCCCGTCAGGCTTGCAGACCTCTATAGTAAACGTCCATTTGGTTCCACTCTCAGCGTTAAATGACAGTGAATGCAAGGATTGTGTGTCTGTGTTATGACAAGGCAGCTGCTCAATAATTGGTTTGCAGAAGGCTGCCTGAATATTCATAAAGCGCTGTTGTTTTTGAGCACACGCACACACACGCACACACGCACACGCACACGCACACGCACATGCACATGCACATGCACATGCACATGCACATGCACATGCACATGCACATGCACATGCACATGCACATGCACATGCACACAAACACACACACACACACACACACACACACACACACACACACACACACACACACACACACACACACACACACACACACACTGTTACCGTGTATCTCCCAGTCTGTTTGCAGATTTCTGTTGGAAAATAAACATCTGTAGCAGTGTTCAGAGTGCCATCTCTCTCTTCTGTTTGTGTGCCGCGTCTTTGACGATACTCAAGGCAGACATTTTGTCACCGCCTTCCTCTTCCTCATTGTCGGTTTGGGAGTTTGTACACGGCTTTGCTGGCACTAATGCTGAACGACAGGACGTGTTTGATCTATCTGTTTGACACTCTCTGTGACTAAAAGTTACAGGCTCCTCGAAACGAGTAGCCAAATACACTCTGCGAACGACGTTTTTAATGTGAACACGGTTTGGCGCCAATGAATATGTGATGACCATGAATTTCGGAGAGAAGAGAATGAGATATGATCCGAAGTCACACACTTTATTGGCTTGGCTGAGGGAGTGACCATCACATCTGCAGATTTGTAAATGGACTTTGGGGACACTAACGCAACCCTGCAGCAGGTGTGTTAAAGGGGTGGATCATGGCTGTCTATAAAATGTTGAATGCTTTTCGTTTCCTTTTCATTTACTGATTTCAAGTCAACACTTTTAAAAGTTAATGGATTTGTGTACACATGCTAGGATGCCACTTATCAAATCCCAGAGGCTTCATCCCAAACCGGTACTTTTATGAATTTATTATCTCAGTTACCCACCTTTCAGGCATGCATTACAGGCAAAACATTTTTAAAAAGTGATGTAATTATTATTATTATTATTATTATTATTATTATTATTATTATTATTACAATTATTATTATTATTATTATTATTATTATTATTAGTATTATTATTATTATTATTGTTATTATTATTATTATTATTATTACACTTAACTTTTTCACTGCCAAGAGTATTTTCATAAAGTACTCCCCCAGTGCCAGCGATTTGCGTGTTTTTTATTTTTTTTAATTTTTTAATTTTTCATTCAAATAAATTCTCTGATTGCGGTTTTAAACTCATACGACAGTTGTACCAGCAGAGAGCAGCAAATCGACACATTGAGCACCTCGCTGACTCGCTCGCCCCCTCCCAAACAGGCTCACGTCACATCCGGTCATTAACCGGATGTGACATTTTCGACAATCCCTGATCGGCCTTAAAACGATGTGCTACACGACTATGATGACTGTTCGTCACCCAGACTATAGAAAATAGAAGTGGAGCTCTGCGTTCGTTTTTTATACCGTGTGAAAAACCGTGACTTTCCCTATTCTGGCCGAAAATGACCGCGGGAAAAAAATGAGAACCGGAAACGGAATCTGCGTCATGAAACCGGAACCCAATGAGTCTGAAGGAATCAGAAAGTGAAAGTGATCATGAAAAATAAACAGAATAGCGCGACCACAGTAAAAAGTAAAAACTCAGGATTTCTCGTTCTGGCAGGGAGGGTATTCAGAGAAAACTCGGGATAACTCGGGGCTTGGCACTGAGAGAGTTAATTCAAACGTTAAAAAAACTATAACATGAGAAAATGTGAGCAGGTATCACCATGACCGGATTATCCTGCACATGTGCATCATTCTGGGGAGTCAAAAACTAATAATTTAAGTAAAATAAATATTCTAAATCATCAAGTACTTGTCTATCATTCACCTAAATGACAATAGACTCAGTACTTAAGATAACATGGAAATATGGAAATATTGTAAACAAATAGCAATTTACTGTATGTTGGTCTGCTATTTTGGCCACTTTTGCAGTATAACATAGGGCTTAAGTGGTTAAGAAAAAAGTGCAAAGAGAAGTTGTCTGACCACACACACACACACACACACACACACACACACACACACACACACACACACACACACACACACACACACACACACACACACACACACACACACACACACATACGGGTGGGGTACACACCCACCTGCCCACACACAGCAGCACTATTTGTCCACATGGTGAGTGTGTTACTTTCCATACATTCAGCAGATCCAACTGCACCACATCTCACATAAATATTGATCCAGTGAGTCTTTGTAAAAGGCCATTATACGACCGAACCTCTTCAGGTAGTCCTGCCTCCAGGCTTTTTATTATTGTTTATTCGCCTTAATTTAGTTTTTATTTCCCCCCAGTCCAGCTAGCGAAAGGCACATTTATCTGCCGGCTCCGTCGCCTGCCGGAAATAGCAGACCTACAAGCTCACGGCGCGTCGCATTCGCGACGCGCCGTGAGCTTGTAGGTCTGCTATTTCCGGCGCGCGGAGCTGTGGTGTGACGAAGTATAAATGGGGCTTTAATGGTTCTCAGCATCGCTCTGGGACACAGAGCCTCCTGGGGAGAGGCGGAGGGGGGGCTGAATAATGTGTTTCCACCTGAGGAGGCTCCACACAAGCAGAATGCACAAACACACACGATCAATACCAGAATGAATGCAGCGGTAGAAGAAGTATACTCCGATTTATATTCTTAAGTAGACGTGGCAATACCGCAAAAACACTACTGGTAGGACTAAAAAGCCATAACATTTTACTTTAGTAAAAGTAGAAAAGTATTGGCATGAAAAAGTAAGTAAAAGTACTCCTATTTTTTCAAATTATTTATTATTTTTTGTGTGATTGTTTTTTTCTCCGAAAATAGCAGACCTACAAGCGTGTCACAATGTGGTTAATGTATGTTTTGTATGAATAACCTGAATCTGCATTGTAACTAATAACTAATAAGCTGTCAAATAGGCCTATAGTGGAGTAAATAGTACAATACTAGCCTGAGAGAGATGCATGAGATGCAGTGAAGTAAGTAGCAAATAAAAGGAAATACTCAAGTAAAGTAAAAGTCACTCAAAGTTGTACTCAAGTAGGCCTACAGTAGCTACCTTGGTGTGAGGTGGTGAATCTGTGATTGATTGTTTGACATCTTTATTGACTAAATATATTGCATATGCATAAACATAATATTCGTATATATTTGGCAAAAGGATAAAAGACAATAAAGCTCGAGAGCTTTGTTTTCATTGTGGTCCTTTGAGTGCAAGTGGTGATTGTGTGATTTGTGTGTGTGTGATTTGGTTGTGTGTGTGTGTGCACGCACGCACACACGTACGTACGCACGCACGCACGCACGCACGCACGCACGCACGCACGCACGCACGCACGCACGCACGCACACACGGTGGGAAAAATGTCCCCTTGCTGATCAATAGAATTTTATCTTCATCATATATTTTACAGATGAGCTCAATCTAGTATGTAAGGGATATCAGTCGCTGCGATGGTAGTTGTTGAGAAATAACACCCGACAGGATGAGTAACGGGGAAGGGGGTTATTTCTAAACAACTAACAGCTCGGCAACAATTATCCTGCTTATTAGACGGCCACTTAATAAATACATTTATAAATTTACCGAAAAGTAACAACAAAACAAAGTATTTCCTTGCTTACGGTAATGAAAGTATTCAATAAGGAATACTTACGGTCGCCTCGGAAAACAAGGAGGTGTTGATCAAATAGAATCAATGTTTGGTTATTGCATCATCTATTTGTCGCTTATATGTATTCAAAAACATTCTGGGTAACTCCTTGCGATACGCTAGCATCATGTCCAAGGGGTGTACTTGTACATCATGGCTGGGGGATGTACTTCAAGCCGCCTCGTGCCACATAAACAAGATATGTGGCTTGGTGAGGCTTACTACAGAGTGCAGTATAGTGACTGGTGATATTGTTGTTTTTTTACTGGATTTTTTTGGAATTGTTAGAAACTCAGCATACTGTAAACAACCAGAAGGGGGCAGAACCAGGGTGGAACAAGGAACTTGCTGGTTGGTCGGTCAGGGTCCAATCAGAAGGCTGACAAAGGGATATGGTATTAAAAAGAATGACAGCAATGTGAGTTGTGTTTGACTCCATGATGACATATTTAAGGTCTCTGCTTACCCAAGTAGACCCTTGACGGCTCAATGCACTGTGCACACCAGCCGGTATGCACAGTGCATTTGGCCTCAGGGTGCCCCAGGGCTGGGGCACCCTGACGGCCATTGTTCAACTGGCTCTGACCACCACACTGTCAGTGTGACACCTCTCACAGAGGTTATTGAGGTTATTCTAAACTTGTGTGCCTGTCTGGGGTGCAACGGTTACATTAACAAATCAATTTAATCGATTATGAAAATGATCGATAATAGATCATTTCATAAAATAATAATCCCTACCCTATTTTGGGCATGTCATAGGAGAAACGTTTTTTTTTTTTAATGATCAAAAACTTTTTTTTGATGAAAATAACACAGTGGTTATATGATTTATGGTTTTATTATGTTTTTAAGAAAAAACTATTAATATTGATTAATCGCAAAGAATATATTCAATATTTGCAGCCCTACTAATGATACTGTCGAACTCCAGAAAACATTTCTCTGCGCTATTCAAACCTAAAATGACCTTATCGATCAAACAGAACCTTCTGACCTCATGCAATGAAGTTGAAGTTGGCTTTTGATCCTCGTTCATTATTTACCCACAGTTTATACAGGCATATTTTATTTTAGAAGCTTCGAAAATATCTCAGCATGTCTGCAACGCCTCCACGCTCCAGTCCTTTCAGAATAACGGCATTTCGTTTGCTATTCCAGAAATTGATGTGAAAACCGTAGGCTAATTGTTGGCAAACGCACAGTCAGTGCAGGGCACAACAGTAGACGCAACTGTGTTGATTGATGGGATTAATCTATTTACAAGCCGTCTCCATACAGCGAAGGTATGGACAGGTGGGCTTAAAATGCTGTCGCTCAGCAGTTCAGCTTTCATTATTTATTCATCAACTCTGCACTTCCCTGGTAAGGGAGACAGATGGGGGGGAGGGCACAGGGTACACAATTAATGAGGCTATCTTTGGGATTAAGCATCGCAGCACGCACAGCTTCCACCAAATAAACACACCTTGACACATTGGATGGAAATCCCCGCCGCATGATACTCAACCTCGTCAAACGCCCGGTGCTCATTTTTATCTCTGTGAAAGATTGCCTGGAGGATAAACAGCTCTCCTCTTTGCCCTTCAGGCTACGTCTATTTCTCACAGTTTGCTTCCGGATGACTCAGCACATTTTAACACAGAAACCCTGGTCCAGGGACGCCTGGCATCCAGTGTTGCCATACCTCTCTCTCTCTCTCTCTCTCTCTCTCTCTCTCTCTCTCTCTCTCTATATATATATATATATATATATATATATATATATATATATATATATACTTTGTGAGATTGTTAATCAGCTCTTTTTAAATAGCCGATGTATAGTATAGGGTTCAAGTGGTAAAACTCATTTTGCTGGGGACCCTCCTGTGTGTGTGTGTGTGTGTGTGTGTGTGTGTGTGTGTGTGTGTGTGTGTGTGTGTGTGTGTGTGTTGTGTGTGTGTGTGTGTGTGCGTGTGCGTGTGTGTGATCATGCGGCCTATAGTCGCTTGTTTTGGGCTTGTTTTCATAGACCGGGTTGCTTGTTTCTCTCACAAAATCTGGCAACGCTGCTGGCATCGATGTCGCAGGGGGCACCTGCAACGCATCTGTAACGCGACGGCGACGCATGACTCCACGGAGACGTGTCCTTGTGTTGTGAACGCCCTGCTGGAGCAAGATAACACAAGACACAATTTCATATTTCTATGCCAGAGACAATGGCTGGCACGTTTCTCACCTGCTGTACGGCTGAACGCACCCGCCATCGCTGCTCGGGTGTCAAAAACATCCCACCTGGCAAGGCTCACCAGCCGTTTTGTTTATGGCTCGTGTGCACGCAAGAGTGTGTGTGTGTATGTGTGTCTGTGTGTGTGTGTATGTGTGTGTGTGTGGTGCGTATTCAGAATATATCATATTCTACACACACACACGCACCCACGCACAGTCGCACACACACACGCCCATTGTGTGCTTTAGATAACAAATTTCTTGAGTCAAATCCAAAGTCAACGCAGACTTTATAATACTCACTCCAGCGGTTCTCAAGGTGCCGTCCGGGGACCCCCGAGGGGTCCTCAGCAACCTGGTTGATAGTTATAGGAACCAACTGGACCCTGCCATGTCTGCAACATTATGGGGATCCACTAGCCTTAATGTGTATTCTGCAGACCGGTCTGGCACCAAGCGCTGGGTGGGTGTTTTACAGAAACCTAAAAGTGGAAGATCAGTCAGTGTCTGCACTCATGGCCCTGTGATTGACAGACGCTGATTGGCTATTCCACTTTTTGGTTTCTGCACTTACATAGATGTAGATGCATGCTGGGAAACTGCAGGCCTAGTTTTTCAGCAATGCAGAGATTCATTCAGTATACCCCCCTACGTAAAGTCCAGACAGTTAATGGCTCCTTCTGATCAAATGTAAATGCTTCCGTCTGAGAGCTTTTTCAAGTCAAATGTCAATGTTTCACTCTCTGTGTGTGTGTGTGTGTGTGTGTGTGTGTGTGTGTGTGTGTGTGTGTGTGTGTGTGTGTGTGTGTGCGTGCGTGCGTGCGTGCGTGCGTGCGTGCGTGCGTGCGTGCGTGCGTGCGTGCGTGCGTGCGTGCGTGCGAGCGAGCGTGCGTGCGTGCGTGCTTGCGTGCGTGCGTGCGTGTCGTGTATGCGCGGCTTGTTTTTATAGACCTGGTTCCTTATTTCTCTCGCAGAATCTGGCAACACTGCTAGTAGGGTTATGATACCATAGCCAAAAGGTACTCATGCGACGCAGCTCATAAGCAGATCTACAAGCTCACAACGTGCATTGTGAGCTTGTAGATCTACTATTTTCGGCGTACAACAGAGTATACTGTACATTCGGCTGTAACACGTGCTGTGTCGGGTTACTATAGTAACTTGACGGCCCTACGCACTACCCTGTAACCAGTGGTGGAAAGTAACTAAGTACATGTACTCAAGTACTGTAATTAAGTACAAGTACTTTTTCCACGTCTGCCTGTAGCTAAAGGGACTCGTAACGTGCGTTGGGTCGCAAGGGAACTCACATTTCAAATCGCATTGTTTGACTGATACAAGTTTTGAATATCCAGACTTGACAGCAAAGATCTTGTGAGACCGGGGGACACACGTTCCTGCATCATCAAGCTTGCAAACTAAGCTGTAGTTTCAATTTCATTTTTATATATGTTTTACGAGGACGAGACCGCCATTCAGAGTATGGAAAAATATGGGAAGTCTCTCCCCATTGGCTTAAAGGACAGCCAATGGTCGAAAACATGTCGAGAACATGTCGAGAATATGTCGAACACATGTTGAGTAGTTGCTCAGTCTCTTCTAAGACCAGCTTTGCACGCTGGTAAAAACATGTTTTTAGAACAACACAATAATACGTAAAAGTTGGAGTTAGGTGGTTTGACCGACAGTTTGAGGATCCAATAGAGTTTAGTCAGAAGCACTTTTTTAATACTTTTCATTGGTTCAATATTTGTAAACCCCACACAGACGTAAAGGGTGTTCAATAGCACTGATTTATAATAAAAGGGGAAAAAAATTGAGAAAGCTGGTTTCTGCGACAATATGCATAATGCACATACCTGTACATATGTGCATACATACAGTACATACTGTACATACATACTCGCACGCACGCACACACACACACACACACACACACACACACACACACACACACACACACACACACACACACACACACACACACACACACTGGATTTGGATAACTAGTGAGTTTGGAAATCACTAGCACGCCAAGGAGTTTGTAGAAAAAAATAAAAGCAAGCTCACACCCACCAGAGGGCAATCTGTCAAAATGCTCTGAGGCGAAGGAGAGGGACGCTTGTTTTGTTTCACTCTCATGTAACTTCCATTTTACATGCATTACCTTGACAACAAGGCAGGTACGCCGACAGCAAGGCCTTGAGGAAAGCTGTTAAGCTAGCCAGACATACTACATTTATCAACGCGGTGCAGCCCAACTAATGGGCGTACGGCGAGATCACCGCACCTTTCGGCATTTATCAATATATCCTGACGTGGGCTTCATCCTACCGTAGGCTGAGATCTCACGTCTGGTAGAGACCAGTTGTTGACGTTGGCTGCACCCGTTTATTCCATTGTAGACCTGCAGAGCAGCATTGTAAGACTGTCTGACAGGCATCTGGACACATAATCCACTCCTAAATGTATATCTACACTAATAAATAATCCCTGTGAAAATATAACATTTTATAAAGTAATTTAAACAAACTGCTTGTAGATCTGCTATTTTCAAAATATACGAGCGCTCGGGAGTTTAGACCGGTGCAGCGGCGCTGCTGTTATATTTTCATGGCCACCGGGAGATCAGACATTTAACCCATGGTACAACACACTCTCTAGACTAGAGAGAGAGAGAGAGAGAGAGAGAGAGAGAGAGAGAGAGAGAGAGAGAGAGAGAGAGAGAGAGAGAGAGAGAGAGAGAGAGAGAGAGAGAGAGAGAGAGAGAGAGAGAGAGAGAGAGAGAGAGAAAGAGAAAGAGAGTACATTTCAATGTATACATACATTTCAATGTATACAACTTCAATCTCTCAGAGAGTCAGAGAGATTCAAGAGATTCAAGAGATTCAACTTCAATCTCTCAGAGAGAGAGAGAGAGAGAGAGAGAGAGAGAGAGAGAGAGAGAGAGAGAGAGAGAGAGAGCACATTTCAATGTATACAACTTGATTGGCTGATGATAATAAAAAACGTTCAGAATTGCATGCAGTATCAGACCAGGGACATCATGCGTCCTGTGCACGTTTCACTGCATACACATAGTATCTCTATAGTCATGTGATCAAGACGGATGTGTCCAATATTTCATATTCCATCCTAATTGGCTAACATTGGCTTCCAAAGTTTGCAGGATAGGTCAGTTTCGAACAATATTTTTCAAATCATCATGTCCGCTTGTTATGACAGGCCTAAGAAGAAATGGCACCCTTTTCACATTGGCCTATTATAGCGCCACCAGGAGGCCACAATAACCTACCTGACCTGGCGGAGACCTGTGCTCCGAGGCACGCTGGGCAAGACCTGGGATGTTGGTTGTCTAGGAAGTTGACAACCGGAAATGGTTGAATTTGGCGGAAGTACCGCCCAAGGAAATGACGTTGATGCTTTACAAATCTGTTAACATTCTCCGTGAATGAAACGAGTGTTGTGATTGGTCGAAAAATATCGTTTTCAGGGGAAACGGAAATCCTGTCCACTCAGGACTTCCTAGACACTCGCTGCTTTAGGTCGTGACCAGGCTCTTCTCTTCGCAGATGAGTGAGGCTGGGACCGAGGCTAGCTCCGAGGAGCACTTTTTCTAGTCTGTTTTTTAACACATTGCCTGCCAAGGGACATAGGCCTACACATCCTTTAGAAAAAATCTTGTTTTCAGTGATTATGCCAGAGGGCGCTCTACACCAACCTATGAATGATCCTTTGACTGCAAGAGAAGGCTAGAGCAAGAAATGAAGTAAAAAATGAACCCCATCCACTCCATGTTATGAGATGTAGAAAAACACATCTAGCTCGGATTTCTTCTACCAGACTGCGTTTTTTGGTGAAAAAACTGCCGATTACAACAGAATGGATGATTGCGGTAAAAAATAAATGTTCCAGTGGATAGACGAGACCCTCCCCCTCCCCCCAGACAGCCTTTGTTTACATCCGTGTGCATATCGTTGCTTCCCTGGCTCTCAGTGGATCGTCAAAATAAGGTAAAAACGCTGGCAGAGGTGGAATAATTAATACATTAATAGAGATTAACGCAGAGAATGTGTTAACACAGACGTAGAGTTTGGTTATATTTACATGGGTGCACTTTATTTAGTTGTATTGTTGTGGTCTTTTCGTTGTTTTGTTGTGGTCTTAGTTGTTTGAGATTACATGGTAATGTATATATATTTTTTCCTGCAATATCTTATGTTATTGTTATGTTGGGACTGCGGATGAAAATTTGCATCCTCTGACGTATGTGCACTGCATTCCAACTCTACTGCTAGAGTTTTGTTGCTGTGTTCATTAATTATGTAATGCCCCGTCCAAATAAGCAAATAAAATAAAGTAAAGTATGGAGTGGATGTACATTGTTTGTCTGTAAAAGTAAGTTGCTGCCTCTGCTTTAAAGCCCAGTCCTGGTGTGCATCTATTATTCACATTGA
Source organism: Gymnoscopelus braueri (assembly GCF_963280865.1). Lineage (NCBI taxonomy): Eukaryota > Metazoa > Chordata > Actinopteri > Myctophiformes > Myctophidae > Gymnoscopelus > Gymnoscopelus braueri. Next base: position 5,893,444 of record NC_137606.1, read on the forward strand.
GTTGCATTCACGTTGAGTCTAAGTACCACCCATTCATTTCACTTCAACATCCTGCTAGAACCAGGAGTCTTGTTAAAGGTATCATGACATTCATGTTTACACCACATTCAGAGTCTTTGTCCTGGTCCTTCAAACGTGTACAAAAAGTTTTAACTGAAAATTCCACTCCAGTGATTCACTGTAGGTGTTTTTGTCTCACATTTCTAAAGCCTTTTCAACTGCAATGAAAAAAGAAATCTTTGCCTGCGGGTGTCGCTGGTGAGGGATTTTGCCTGTCAATCATCGCCTCTGCTCCGCCCCCCCCAAAGGAAAGGATAGGGGAGGGGAGGGGCGAGGAGGAGAGTGGGCGGGATTAATCGACTGTGACCTCACTGTCGAAGGGCCAAGCTCAGATTACTTTTCAGCCTAATTATTCAGAAAACCCCAGACCACAGAAAATCCACTGAATGTTCAAAGTTCAGATTTTTTGGGTGTAATTGAGGTCATAAAACCCCCAAAAAAACATAACAAATTAAAAAAGTTAAAATGAATGTCATCGATCCTTTAATGTAATTTGTAATGTGCCCTCTCCTCAGAAATGTCCCCAGGGTTAATTATCACGTTGCTGCTATTCATGCAGGTAGACCAGGGTGGATTTAACAACTTTTGATTTGCTGAATCCACTTGAGCACGACCCTCAAATGAACACTTACTCTCAAAAGTAATTGCCACGTACATCAGTGGCTTTTTCAGCTCAAGACCCAAAAAGATACATTTGGTGTCTCCCCAGGACCCAAACTTACAAAAATGTGTATGATTTGAATGAATTATCCACTTAACCTATTTTAAAAATTGTGAAAATAGTTGATATACAAGCTCACGTGTCGCAAAGTGACGCATTGTGAGCTTTTAGATCTGCCATTTTCACTATTTCTTAAGTATTTTTTTCTTTTCTTTTTACTTTTGGCCTCTTGAACATTTCTGAAATTCTTTTGAAAGATGTCACTTATGACTTTCGGTTTTAAAGTAAAAGAAAATCTTATGTATAATTTGTTTCTTAATCTTTTGAATTAATAATGATAATACTTATTGAACAAGAATTAATTGGATATAATCATATACAATTTGACTGTGTGTGTTGTGCATGAGACCCACTGCCTCCATCTAGTGGCGTTACAGAAATATATCACTAGCCATAGCCTTTTTTACAGCCACGCCCCTTTTACACAGCCGCACCCCCTTTCCTGGGTAGGGTATAAACGATAGTGCTCGCCTTTTTTCGACGGCCGTCTATAGGACTGCGTGTTACGCACACAGCCAAAAAGAAAAGGGATACGTACTCACGGCCCATAAAAATGGGTCCCGACCCATTGTTTGGGAAACACTGCGCTAAATAAACAAACTCTTAATAGAACTGGAAAAAGATACGGAACATGTCCTTTTAAAAGTTCAACTTCCTTACTGCACCTGTCTCAACACCACAGGCAGTGCAGTCGGGTTAGGCATTCAATTTCCACCAATAATTACTTACCTGGTTGACAGGTTCGTTCACAGCAATCCACTGTGGATTATAGAAATTCACACCTGTCTCTGAAAAGTTCTCAGAGGTATGCGTGGGAGTGTTCGTTCGGTGGCACGACATACTTCTCGCCTTGCTTTAATTTTGATGACATGAAGCGCGCTCTGGCCTGCACTCTCTCTCACACAGTGGTAAACATTTTGGCTGTGCTGGCTGCTGGCTCCAAACAGAACACTGGAACCTTTTTATTTTGTCCATACTTATCCAGACTACAAAACATCTCATTTTCATTTCATTTCAAACTTTTTCAGACTTTTCCATAATGCGTAGGAACCCTGGAATCCTTTCAGTGACTGTGAAGAAAATAAATCATCTCATATTCAAATATTTATGAGCACATTGCTTTTTTTTTATCAGTGTGACACCTTTGTCTTCTGTACTGTTTCTCACGGAAGCTTTTCAGATCACTTCTATAATGAGCAGCAGGGGTCTTTTTATTCCGATCCCAGCTCATACTCATGAAGAGCAGAACATAATACCACAAAACACTGTATCTCACGAGCAATCGCAATTTGCTGTCTGTTTCCGCTGCCCGCCCCGGTTCTCATCTCCCCATCCTCATATAGTCATCAAGGCGCAAAAGCAAAGCTTGCTTGTGGTTGAACAAGGTGGAAATTCTATTTGGCCCTAAAATCTCAAATGTTTTCCACTGCCTGAGTACAATGCTGAGAGCAGAACGGCGTAGGAGGAAGCATGGCATTGGTAGCCAGACAATTCAATATCAAGTATCAGCAGCAAGATGTGGATGGCATTTCCTGCTCTTGTGCTGGCGTATATACATCCCACATCTGATGAGAAGGCCATCTCGATTCAAATCCGCCTCTAGTGAGAAGGAGGAAGACAAAACATGGTCATAGCAGCTAGGATAAATCTCTCCCATTGACTTGTGCAGTGAAATGAGCCATGGGCTGTTGACGATTGTTGACGCAGATACCATGGGGCCGCCCACAGGATTACCGGGGCTCTCTCTCTCTTTCTCCGTTCAGCTGACCCTCAGAGAGAGAAAAAATGGTTTTGAGCCCAAATCCAGACCTGTCACTGCTGCTGGCCAATGTGCACATAACCACTCACCCCTCCAAACTACAGTGCCTTAAGGATAGAATGCAGGCAAAGTCGCTGGATAGTGTGCGGACAGGACAGAATTATCTGGAAAATAGCAAAATTGTACTTAAAAATGTACCTGATCTTTTGGATCTCACATTATGCATACACAGCACATTATTTATACACTTGCGACTACATACTGTATGGATGGATGATGATCTTATGATAGTACATTTTCCATAGCACTGCATTAAATATTATAGACTAGTACAGTCTAACTGTGTACACAATGTATCGTTGTTGTCAGGGTAGAAACCTCTTATCAACATATTTTAACTTTTTGTGTTTTTTCGTAAGTGAATGCCCTACTTGATCATACTACAGCATCACACAAAAGTGTAAAAAATAGCAGATCCACAAGCTCAAGCAGCGCTTCGAGTTTGTAGATCTGCTACTTTTGCCATTTTTGAGTTTGAATCCTGAAAAGTAACAGTTCTGGACATATGGAGACGATGCAATGGTTCGAGCAGCAGGAGGGAACCAGGTTTGCTTCACACGAGAGGGTTCCAGGGGGAACCCTGGAATTCCTCAAAAATGTGAACAACTTTTTTAGTCTTCTCTTATGGGGCTGCCTGCAGCAAACTCTTTTCAGATGGGTCCACGGCCACCTAAATATCAATTTTGTTATTGTTATGTTGACATGAAAAGAATCATTGCAATAGCCAATGAAATCATCCTGAGGAAGTGTCTGAGCTCGACATTGCTCACACACTAAATTAATGATAGCTAGAAATAGATTTCATGCGGAGCGCAGCTGCCATCGAGACAGCCTTCCCTCAGCAGATCACACTCTTCCTGGCTGAACACACACTCACTCTGGCTCCCCTCCCCGTTTTGCAAGGCGCCAAGTGACCTGCAAAAATGATTCATACAGTTCTTGAAAGTTTCTCTCTTTCTATCTTATTTTTTATCTCAGCACATCATGAACTCTTTTAATTTCTTCGTAAGGATTTTAATGCACTCCTATTATCACTACTGTGGTAGTAATACCATGCTATTATGAGTGACTACTCGCTTATAATTGGCTGGAGGGGTAGTGATTCATTTCAGATAAGCTCTTATGCTTCTGACATATACTGTACGCTTAAAGCCATTTAAATTGGGCTGCCAAAATGTAATGGCTTTGTATAGAGCTGTTAGCTGATGCTCGTGGCATTAAATACTGTGCGATCTGGCACAGCTATTCTATAGTTGAATAAAGATATGAAAAATGCATTCTGTCCAGAAAGTATCTAAGTGATAATGAATGGATACAGCTAGCAAAGCAGTTTGGAATTTAGATATGAGGCATTTATCGGTGTCAGAATATCCACAAAGTATACAGTGCAGCCACAATCTTATTTCAACAGCTGATGTGTTTGGCATCAATACACCCTAATCCCCCCGAGTGATCGCCGCAAATGAGTGCCAGAGAGGAGGGAGAATCTCCATGATGCATGTTAAAATCATGGAGTATGCCTATACTGACATATACATTGTTGATGTAACATTAGAAGCTAATTAATGCTACTGCTAAAATGTGCTTGCAAGTCGGCAACATCACATTCCTCGGCATCCACAGTACCGAGAAACTCACTTGGGACGCACACACCGTCCAAGTGGTGATGAAGGCACAGCAAACCCCTCTATTATCTCAGGTGACAGAAGAAGTCCCTGTGGACAGGCAGTGCCGGCCCTGAGCAATTTGGGGCCCTAGGCAGGATTTTACCTGACGCTCCCCTCCCAATAGCCTATTATTTATTAATAATAATGTAGCCTGAATATGGCTATTTCACAAATACAAATAACTATAGGATATCATGCAAAATACTAAAGCAACATTTAAAACAAAACTATGAGACTAATTAATATGAATTAATTTGCATGAGAGAGAAATTTGAGAGAGAGAGAGAGAGAGAGAGAGAGAGAGAGAGAGAGAGAGAGAGAGAGAGAGAGAGAGAGAGAGAGAGAGAGAGAGAGACTATATGGACAAGAGCAACTAGCTCTTGTCCATATAGTGTTAGGAGGAGAACTCTAACTTCAGCAAGTTAATAACTTTCCTGAATCATAATTATTGTGTTTTCCATCAAGTCAAGACCTTATGATTTCCTCCCCACTATATATGTGATTATTGAAGGGCTTATTCTACTTTGTCAGTGTCTTTTGTCAGTCTTTTGCCTGTGACGTGTACCACAGCAGATTAAATTGCTCAATTAAGGCCATACAATGTTTGGAAGCACTTTGCAAGCAGTGGAGGCGAGACACCTGTCAGGTTAACTATTCAAAGTACTTAAAGAAAATTAGGTTCAAAAGCCTTTTGTGGTGGAAACCATGCAGAGACAAATTGCAGAGCTTGAAGCCATGGCAAGTTTATGAGTGGAGAAAGTTGGATTGTTCATGATCAGAAATGTAAGAAATAGGTTGTAAAAAAAGCAACAATGTTACTGTGAAGTAAGAGCTAATGCTGTATACTGTAGATGCAGTAAAACGCTACAGTGTTATACAGTGGCTAGAACCATACATTAGCTACATTAGCTGAAGTTAGCTGGGCAACCAACTGGAGTTAAAAGACCTCTGAAAGTCTTATGTCAAAGAAATGTGACTTACAGTATGTGCTGTGCTGACGGAATTGTGCATGTCGTTGGCTCGTTGCCATCCACATGGGTGGCTGTTGCATGTGCACGTATGTGCTGTACCATTGCAATTAATAAACAGTTTATGTTTGGGATGAACGCAGCACTCTTTACATCATCCTTCTAGCAATAAAGGTCTTAATATCTTTAGTTTGACACTTAAGGTAACGTGAACACCATCACATACTGCAGCTCATGGCTCTGAATGCGCACACACCCACTAATGTTTGTAAACAAGAAACCTGTCTATACTGTACATCCTCTGTGTTGCCACAGAGAGTGAAAAACCAAGAAGGTAGAACACAGTAAAAAATCCTCTGATTCTGCCACACTGTTGAATCTGAAAGCAGAGTCTGGATACACACATGGTTGGGCGAAACCAAAAACAAATGAAAGAGAGGGGTGAATTGATGGGGCACACTAAACTTTTAGTTTTTCAAATACTTACAACGTACAAATTCGAGAGTTATTTTTAATGCCTGGGACATCAGCAAGGGCATGCGTCGCAACGGGTTCGAGGAGGCGCGTGTGAAGGCTGTCCTGGACAGGGGTCCACTCAGTGGCGGCAGTGGCTCTAGGGTAGAGTGGCCGGTAGAGCGGCCGGATGGAAGCTGTGAGGTTTCCAGTTTGATCCCGGGCTCCCCCAGAAGAGTTACTGTCGAAGTGTCCTTGAGCAAGACGCTGAACCCCTTTGCTCCCGATGAGCAGGTTGGTGCCTTGCATGGTTTCCTCCTTCATTGGTGTATGAATGTGTGTGTGAATGTAATGCACAATCTATGTAAAGTGCTTTGGATAAAAGCGCTATATAAATGCACCATTTACTCTCCAGACGTAAAAACAGATGATGATGTGTTCTATAACAAAATACAAATATATATTTTTCAATTCTAAAAAAAAAAGAAAAGAAAAAAATCTAGCCTTGGTTCGTGCCCCCCCCCAGCCTCATGGTGCCCTATGCAAATTGTCTACTGTGCCTAATGGATGGGCCGGCTCTGTGGACAGGTGTTGAAAATTAGCAGTCGTGCTATATACACTTTAAACAATACATAGTGGTTCGTCCAATGTGATTGTGATGTCCATGTCAAATCAAATAAACATAAACACAAAAAAAAATATGGGACCAAAGGTCCTATGGTTCTTCAACAGAGGTACCATGAGAGCATCCTGACAGACTAGGTCATTGCCTGCTATGGGAACTGTACTGAGCTCAATCATAAGGCATTGCAGAGGGTTGTGCGGACAGCTGAGCGTAGCCATCACAACCATGGACTGTTTCAGATGCTGCCTCACAGAATGTAGTTACGCAGCCATAAGGTGACTGGCAGTAGGCCACTAAATACAGCTATCCACTAGACAATCAAGCTTGTGATTTTCCTTGTTGCATATGGGTACTCTTATTATTATTATTACTATTATTACTGCAACAATGTCTGAGGAAACAAAACTAGAAAAATGTGCTCTTCAGAGCACAGGTCTCCGCCAGGTCAGGTAGGTTATTGTGGGCCAGCAATGTGGGTCAAATTCTCTCATTGTGGCGCTATAACAAGCCAATTTGAAAAACTATTGGGTGGATCCTTCCTTGGCCTACTGGGAGTGTGCATACAAAGTTTCCCGCCGATTGGTCCAGTGGTGGTTGTAGCATGTCTTACAAAACAAGCCCCTCCAGCGAACTTTGAAAGACAATCGTAGTCAATCAAAATAGAATACGTAAAACAAAAACGGACAGAAACATCTTGATCACATGACTACAGAGATAAGGTGTACCAATTTGGGTGAGGTTTGGACAAGCTGTGTTTTACAAAGAAAGCACAACATTTTCGAGTGGAAATGGGCGTGGCTTATTTAGGGGGTTCCATAATGATCCAAGGAATCCAAGGGAAAAATATTTTGATTGCATGACCAGTTCGAGTTGTAGGCCATACAGTAATGTGAATCTGCCTGTTATAGCGCCACCATAAGGCCGATTAAAAAAAGCAGGGTGGCATTTCTTCCTTGTGGGAATGTGCGTGCCAAGTTTCATGATTTGAGGCATTTTGTTCAAAACAGGCCACTCCTGCAAACTTTGGAGGCCAATCTTAGCCAATCAGGATGGAATATGAAAAATCACAGACATACGTCTTAATCACATGACCACAGAGATAATGTGCACCAATGTGTGTGATGCTTGGACAAACTCTGTAGGAGAACCAGATGTAACAATAAGAAACCTTAAGGGTGAAGACTAGAAATTAATGAATGACAGAGTAAAAAAAAAGGGTGGAAAATTATGTGGATCCTGTAATCCACATGACTCTCTTTTTTCGTGGAGAGATCAATCTTGGACTTCATGTGGCCATGAAGTCATCTGTAATGTCAGTGGTCTATGAAATACCTAGCTTCAGATGGATTGATGTCCGTTATAAAAGTTAATTATTTCAAAAAGTCTAAAACACATTAGTGAAGGTCCTTGACATTTGACTCTGATTGGTCTAGCAGTTTTCAGACAGACAGACAGACAGACAGACAGACAGACAGACAGACAGACAGACAGACCATATGGCTCGTGTCTGTGGAACCATGCTGTAAAAGGTAAAACATAAATGTACATGTGTATTATTAATAGCACAGGCACACCGTTGTTGATGCAGAGTCAGGTGTTTCAGTGTTCTCTGGCCTATCTTACTTACTGTACAACTTTACTCTAGTACGATGAACGTACATGTGTTTCTGGTAAGTAACCATGGAGCAGGGTGGGCCTGGGTGGGCCGTGGCCCACCCACATAGAGAGCTGGCCCACCCAATCGATTTTGCAAAAAAAATGGGGATTTTTTTTTATAATTAATTTTTGGATAAAAAATCGGTAAAATCAGGCAAAAATAAGAATTAAATAACATAACCCTAACCCAACCCTAACCCTAACCCTAAAACCGAAATAAAGTAACAAAAAACGCCCAATATCCGCGCAATAACCGCAAATTTCGCGCGCGCGCACGGGTCGGGGACACATGCATGCGCACGCGTGCATGCGTGCCCACCTGCTCCTCCTCAGGCCCAGCCTATAGCCTACTTGCGTTCTGGCTGCGTCACTGCCATGGAGGCATGAGGCATCATAAACAAAATGATGTGCAGTTAGAAAGATAACTCTGGAAATAAACCCCCCACATTACGTGGGATGGGATGTTTTGCTAAATGTAGACTATCTTGTTTTGTATTAACCTTTATGTAAATGACACAAGAATGCACATTTATCAAAATAACAACAAACAAGTACTGTATTTGAACCAGTCCGTATCAGTGACTGAAGAATATTAAATTGCGTTCGTCTTCACATTTCACCTTATGCTAATAGTGTGGTGAAAATAGGCAAGAACCTCATATACATTGTGTGATGACACAGCACAACATATACAGTGGACAGCAGACAACAAATCACTCTGTATCGGCTGCATTCTACATTAAATATTCAGTAGTTGTGCGTTATATTATACGGTTACAGCTGCACAAGAGAACAAATGTTCCTCAGGCTCAAAATTGTCTCTGGTGGCATCATATGCAAATCCTGAAAAATACTGGCCTGCACAAGCATTTAGCACAGGATAATGCAAAAAACAACAACAACAACAACAATCAGGCTTGAAAGGTAATTATCAATACTTTGTTGGCTAGAATGTGTTTCATACATGAAATATGGCTGATGAAACAGCTATAGGCCTACTCTGTATAGATATATATAGCTATTAGTTCACAATGAGGTGAACAATCTAAAGTTGTGCAGTATTATAACAATCGAGGGGTATATTTGTCACTACTCATACACAGGTACATGCAGCGAAATGCTAGTGTGGCAAGGACTGCAAGACTGTGCTAACAGCAACACAAGTAGGCTACAGCAAATGGAAGTAAGTAAATGCATAAATTAATTTCAGTCAGATAACTCACAAATAGATTGAACCAATATTATAGAATGAGAATACAAGTGTGGATGTAATATTTTATGTAATATTTTATCTTGCGTGCGTGCGTGCGTGCGTGCGTGTGTGGTTGGTTGGTTGGTTGGTTGGTTGGGGGGGTGGGGGTCTGGCATAATATGAGTATATATAAGTTCTGGTTCCCCATTGAAGGAAATCAGTTTCATTAACGGACAAGAGGCTGGAGTACAAAAATACATGTTTTTATTTTTGTTATCAATATCAAGTTCTTAAAGGACACATTAGCCATGCATGTTCCTTTGAAGTCCCAATTACCATATTGACAGAAAGTATATGCACAAAGAGACATCAAGCAGCAGAATGCTAGAGCTCTGTGATAAGTTGGCACAGGGTTAGACGACTTGGGCTGGGCAATGTATGTACAGTATGTAATGACATGTAGAACTCACGCTTAACTTTGATTGGGGTAGGGGTAGGGGTGTCGTCAACATAACAACAGTCAGATAATACTTTATTTAAACCTTGCCTATATAAAGCAAAACAAATTATATATATGTGATTTATGATAATACATTGACGATAGATTGTAAGCCAGCATCGTTACGACATTACCCTAAATGAGATTGTTGTTATGCCTCAGTCATAAGTTAACACTTGTGGATTCACAGTTTAATTCTAGATCTTATTGATATTAGAATCCTTTACAGATGTATATACTTACTACTAATGTAGTTCAAGTGAGCTGAATGTTTTCTACGTCTGTGTTTATGAGATCATAAACACGTTGTCCCGTACATCATTGTGCTTATGCCTACAACAAGTAGTGGTGGAAAAACCACGTAGTGGTGGAAAAACCAAGCTCGCAACGCGTTGTGAGCTTGTAGATCTGCTATTTTTAAACATTTTAGTACTTTTGGTACTTTAAGTACATTTTGGTACTTTAAGTACATTTTGATACCAATACTTTTGTACTTTTACTCAAGTAAATGTTTTATTCCGGACTTTTACATGTAACACTAAGTACTTCTACATTGCAGTATTGATACTTTTACTTAAGTAAAACATTTGAGTATTTTTTCCACCACTAATTTTAGGTAAGGTTTTAACTGTGGCTGCATCTCGTTAGCCTATATAGCCTCTGTAGCCACTGACTGCGGCCAGAGTGTAGAATGGAACAGAGGGGGCCTGGGAAGGAGTATCACGTGGCTTTGGAGGGGAGCAGATCTACCAGCTCTCAACATGTCGCGCTGCAACACGCTGTGGGCTTGTAGATCAGTAAAACATAGCATTAAAAAAAAGTGGGTTAGACAGGTATGTACAGTAGGTGGGTTAAAAACACAACTAGAAAAAGTGCTCCTCGGAGCACAGGTCTCCGCCAGGTCAGGTAGGTTATTGTGGCCTCCTGGTGGCGCTATAATAGGCCAATGTTTAAAGGGTACCATTTGTTCTTAGGCCTTGCACGGCAATCGGACACTGCATTCATGGTTTGAGGCATTTTGTGCAACATTTCTTTTTGCTAAATTAGACCTGCTGGTGGCGCTATAACAGGCCAATGTTAAAAGGGTGGCATTTGTTCCTCAACATAGTGTGAATGTGCGTGCAAAGTTTGACCGCAATCGGACGGTGCGTCCATGATTTGCAGAATTTTGTTCAAAACAAGCCACTACTGCAAACTTTAGATGTCAATCTTAGCCAATGAGGATGGAATATGAAAAATCAAACACATCCGTCTTGATCACATGACTATGGAGATCATGTGTACCGATTTGCGTGAAATTTTGATAAAATCGGAAGGAGTAATATAAAGAAATGTGTTTTACATAAGTCGGCCTCCTGGTGGCGCTATAAAAGGCAGATGGGAAAAATGCAGGGCAAAGGTTTTTCCTTGACCTCTAGGGAGTGCGCATACAAAGTTTTACACAGATCGGTGCAGTTATAGGTAAAAACATGAATCGGCCTGTTATAGCGCCACCATGAGGCTGATTTGAAAATTTTCAAGTGGCATTTCTTCCTCGGCATAGTGGAAATATGCGTGCAAAATTTCACCGAAATTGCATGCTGTGTTCATGATTTGAGGCATTTTGTTGAAAATGGAGCACTCCTGCAAACTTTGGAAGCCATTTTTAGCCAATCAGGATGGAATATGAAAAATCTGAAAGACAAGTTTTGTTTAATGACTATAGAGATACTGTGTACCGATTTGCGAGATTTTTGAACAAAATCTGTAGGAGTACTGTCAAAAAATATGTTTTGCACAAATCGGCCTCCTGGTGGCGCTATAAAAGGCCCATGTGAAAAATTTGGGTCAGAAGTTCGGAATTGGCATCCAGGGAGTGTGTGTGCACAGTTTCGCTGCGATCAAGCCAACGGTGGCGGAGATTAGCTGGTGACAGACGGACGGACGGACGGACGGACGGACGGACGGACGGACGGACGCACGGACACACGGACGGAGGGTAAAACATACTCTCTCGCCATGCCTTTCGGCCTGGCGGAGACAATAACAGAATGGCACACTGCGTAAGGGCCTGTAAGGTTATACACATGCAGGAGGCTTAGCATTAGGCTACACTGCACATGTTACAAGCCACAGCAAAGTGCCTCAACTATAAGGGGAGGGGGAGAGACACCCAGGAAGGCTGAGACTATATCAAAACAGTAGTCTGCACAGCAACAGCATGAACAGTGTAGTGTCCTTTATAACTTAACCACTTGAACCGTAGCGTCCCTATTTTGGACATGTCACAGACGAGCATTCAGTGAAAATAGCAGATCTACAAGCTCACAACGCATCTCATTGCGACATGTTGTGTTATACACAACTCATTTTAGTATACAAATATAGATGGCCCTCTAAAACGCTGCTAATCTCCCAGTGCAATACACGAGCCAAGTGGAACTTGATTTAGTCGTAGCCTGAAATAGATATACTCTGCACCTTTGTTCTTGTATTTACGTTCTATGCTCTGTTTCCCTGTGTAATGTAATGTAATGTATTCCACTGTTTTTGTTTTTGTATGTTTTTCTGTGGGGACTGCGGATGTAAATTAGCATCTTTGCTAAATCCGGTGTATTTACTTGCCATTGTTATGTCATTTTAATTAAGATATGGTGTCCCTTATAAATAAACAAATACAGTAAAATAAAGTGATCTTTGGTGGTAGGCAGGGGTTCTCAACTTTTTCTGGATCAGGGCCCTCTTGAAAATCTTGAAAGCGTCCGTGGCCCACCCATTGTGTTCCAGCTTGGATCAATGGAACTAAATGAGCATACTTTAAGTTTCCATTTATCGGTATCACAATGAAACTCATATTTAAGAGATATTTAAAAGAAAAAATATCATGGCCTTTTTTTGTTGTTAGATATTTCATTTTATATTGATGTTATGTCATCATTAAAATAAAAATAAACAATTGTTTGGGGGCCCAGTTGCAACATCCTCACGGCCCACCAGTGGGCCCCAGCCCACAGGGTGTGAATCATTTGTGTAAGGGGAGAAAATGAAGGGGCCAAGGCCCCTGGGGGGACACCACTCAATGAAGTATATTGGGTTTAAGTGGTTACAACGTGAAGCCAAGGGTCTAGTGAGTTTGGCGGTCGGCCCCTAGGCACTAAAATGAATGAGACTGAAGTGAGAAGAGAGGGAGGAGGGGCAAGGTTTGCTGATGGAGAAGCCTGTACCAGCAGGCCATGAGTGTAATGGCCGGATAAATGTGACGAACGCACCTCTAGTTTTTTTTTTGTATCTGTACCTTATTTTTGGATACTCCACTCCACTACATTTCAGGACAAATATTGTACTTTTGACTCCACTACATTTCTAGGAAGGGAAAAAGTAGATTTTGAATTAACTACTTATAAGCCCTAATTCAAATGTTTCAATACAGCAATACGTTGATATATTTAAAAACAAAATTACTATGTAATTTGTAGCCTACTTTTGGATACCTAAGTATCTTTAAAAGCATACAGGCCTACTTTTGACAGTGCAACTTTCACTTAGTAATATTTGGAGTATACCAGGAGTATCTGTACTTGGACTTACTGTAAGTACAGTGGTTGAGTATTTTTCCACCGGACCTACAGTGTAGCACAATTTGCTCCCCAGGCAAGCTTGCTCTGGTGCCGCGAGAGCGGAAAAGGTTTTTCCACCACTACTTGTTGTAGACCGAAACCTTTAAAGCAGATGACTGCAAAAGCAGAGTTGTGTACTAAGTTTATGTTGTGCTGCTGCAACAGCATCAGACCAAAAAAGCTGTCTCCTCGCCCAGCAGCCACAACATAATCAACAAGGAGAGCAAGTCCGTGACCAGATGTCACGCGGATACAAAAAGCAAACAAACAGTAGCTCGAAGAGCTCTTGAGACCATGGTGTGTTAAGGGCCATACCTGTCACATACCTTTTCGGTTATTATCAAAACAGAAACGTTGCCTCGTGTCCAGAGGGGAAGTAATTAACTACAAATTGCTGTGTGTTCAATCTAAAGCAAGACAATCATACTGTTGTCTTAGAAATCTAGGCAACAAGTGGGCAGTGGTGGAAAAAGTACTCAAATGTTTTACTTAAGTAAAAGTATTGATACTGCAACGTAGAAGTACTCTGTTACAAGCAAAAGTCCGGCATTTTAAATTTACTTGAGTAAAAGTACAAAAGTATTGGTATCAAAATGTACTTAAAGTACCAAAAGTACTAAAATTATTGAAAATAGGTATAAAGTAGAGCTAAAGAGGTTAATGTATGTTTTATAATGTAATCATTTATATCTGCAAAGTAACTAGCAACTAAAGTTTTCAAATAATTGTAGTGGAGTAAAAGTACAATATTTGCCTCTGAGATGTAGTGGAGTAGAAGTAAAAGTATAGTCAATTGGAAATACTCCAGTAAAGCAAAAGTACCTCAAAACTGTACTTAAGTACTGTACTTGAGTAAATGTACGCAGTTACTTTACACCACTGCAAGTGGGCTTATAAATGAAATAATCACATTGACCACATGAACACTAGCTTTCCTATTCTGGGGTGAATATGCAGCGAAGATATTTAGTGTAGCGCAAAAACCGGAGGGGGAAGGTATACACCCCTGGTATGGGGGACTCCGGCCAACTACGAATAGAGTTTGAAGGACCACTTCATAAAGGGAAATAAGGTACGCACAGTGGTGGAATAAGCTCCACTGTTTTTATTGCACTCAACGTTTCGATCAATAGATCATCATCAGGAATGGAATTGTTGTATGTCCTGCACCCTCTCTGTATGGGCACTCAAGTGGATGTGTGTGCGCTACATTTTCATACATAAAGGACCACTTGTGGCCCGGACATTTGGCGTAACCGTCTGGGCAGTCTAGGACCAGCCTGACAGCGTGTCGCGGGTTCGACTCCCGATCCCGACGACCTTTGTTGCGTGTCACCCTCCCATCTCTCCCCCCATTTCCTGTCAGCCTACTGTAATCTATCAATAAAGGCAAAAAGCCCCAAAAATATCTTTTAAACAAATTAATAAAGGAACATTTGTTCAATCTTCATATAATTGTCTCCGCCAGGCCGAAAGGCATTAGCCTGGTAAACCCTCCCTCCGGAAATCTCATTTCCATTTGATTCCAGGAGTGAGTCTGGCCTGATCGCCCATTCTGCAATAGTGGCTGTGGGCTGGAGTTGGGCGGGAGTAATACCGTTGACTGACAACCCCTTCAGTCAATGATCGTTTTTCCCCTTCAGCCAATTGCAGTGCATTTTTACCACCTCCGCGACTAATGTGACGCAACGGGTGCAACGGGACTTTTGAGATGGCCATGCCCAAAATAGGTTGCCTTATTCGGATACATGCGTGTCACTGCCCGCACCTGCCGGTTCTCTGAAATTGTATTTTTAAATAGGCTCTGTCATGATTAATTGACCACATATATGAAGTTAAACTAAATTCTATCCAATCTATATCTTATAAGTAAATTCCGTGCCTCAAAAAAGAAGTTTGAGAGCTTTTTGAAGTTCTAAAACAGCGGAGAAAACTTTCCACAGAAACAATGGCTGCCGTTCGTGTTGAGCGACGACGCTGATAGGCTCGGTTTTTTGGTAATGCGCTAGAATCGCCCATACAAGCCATCAGGCCAGACTCACTCCTGGAATCAAATGGAAATGAGATTTCCGGAGGGAGGGTTTACCAGGCTAGAAAGGCATGGCGAGAGAGTATGTTTTGCACCCTGTCCGTCCGTGTGTGTGTGTGTGTGTGTGTGTGTGTGTGTGTGTGTGTGTGTGTGTGTGTGTGTGTGTGTGTGTGTGTGTGTGTGTGTGTGTGTGTGTGTGTGGTGTGTGTGTGTGTGTGTGTGTGTGTGTGTGTGTGTGTGTGTGTGTGTGTGTGTGTGTGTGTGTGTGTGTGTGTGTGTCCGTCCGTTAGCAGCTAATCTCCGGCACCGTTGGCCCGGTCGCTGTGAAACTATGCACACACACCCCCTCGATGCCAATTCAGAACCTCTGCCCCAACTTTTTTGCATGGGCCTGTTATAGCGCCAACAGGAGGCCGATTTGTGCAAAACGTATTTTTTGACATTACGCCTACAGATTTTATCCAAACGTCATGCAAATCGGTACACAGTATCTCTATAGTCATGTGATCACCAAGGATCTGTCCGATTTTCCATATTCCTTCCTGATTGGCTAAGATTGGCTTCCAAAGTTTGCAGGATTGCTCCGTTTTGAACAAAATGCCTCAAATCAAGAACACAGCTTGCCATTTCCGTGAAATTTCACACGCACATTCCCACTAGGCCAAGGAAGAAATGCCACTTGAACATTTTCAAATCAGCCCCATGGTGGCGCTATAACAGGCCGATTTGAGTTTTTAACTATAACTGCACCAATCTGCATCAAACTTTGCACGCACACTCCCTAGAGGCCAAGGAAAAACATCTGCCCATTTTTCACTTTTGCCTTTTATAGCGCCACCAGAAGGCCGACTTATGTAAAACACGTTATTTGAGATTAAGCCTTCAGATTTTATCCAAACATCACGCACATCGGTACACATGATCTCTATAGTCATGTGATCAAGATGGATCTGTTAGATTTTTTATATTCCATCCTCATTGGCTAACACTGACATCTAAAGTTTGCAGGAGTGGCCCGTTTTCAACAAAATGCCGCAAATCATGAACGCAGCGTCCGTTTGCGGTGGAACTTTGCACGCAGATTTACACTAGGTTGAAGAACAAATGCCACCCTTTTAATATTTCCCTATTATAGCGCCACCAGGAGGCCGATTTTTGCAACACTTTTCTTTTTTATATTACTCCTACAAAATTTGTCCAAACATCATGCAAATCGGTACACATTATATCTAGAGTCAAGTGAGCAAGATGGTTCTGCCATCTTTTTTATATTCCATCCTGATTGGCCAATTCCAAACATTGCTGGCCCACAATAACCTTCCTGACCTCGCGGAGACCTGTGCTCCGAGGAGCACTTTTTCTAGTTGCTCCTCATTTATGGTCATTATAAGATGGCACCATTTCCATAAAGCTACTCACTCTGCATGTCATTGGGCTATGGACATTTCAGAAACCAGCCTAACAATGACATCATCGACGAGGATTCCAAGCTAATAAAAAACTTCAGCCTTTCTCTTCTTGGAACTCTTTGACTGCCAATGACGAGATTTCTCATCATATTTTGCCACGGCTCACACTGCCAATGTGTGACGAGAATGACGAGATGTTGTGTTCTCAGTGGCTCTACGCTAGATGGCGTTGTTCGCTAACACATGAGCCAACACTTGACCTTCAGTGACGTATAGAAACAGGAAATCACGTAATCGCCCCAAAAAAGCCACATCCACTTCCATGTTATTGGATCTGGAAAAGTGTCGTTTCCTCCACTTTCTGGTGGACGCGGCCATTTTAGGCTACGTTCAAGACCCCACGACTAGACAACAGTGGCTTGCGATGCAATCTTTTTTTTCCTCACGGACACCACAGAGACACGTCTTTGTTTTCCAACGGTCGGGGGCTCCATCAGACTGAAAATAAATATTCTGTGACTAGTTGAAAGGTAAGGAAAACGCAGATTTTCGCTGGCAGTGGCGTAGCAAACAATGTTTTATTTCTGGCAGTCAAAGATGCTGAAATAGAAGCCATTGTTCTTGCATACAAAAAAAAGTTTGAAATCTTGTTTGAAATGACCACACCTGCCAACCGATCATGTCACTGGTAGTCAGGTTTCTGAACTGTCCACAGCCCTCCTCTGAGACACTGAGTAACTGGGCAGAAATGGTACCGTCTCAAAATGAACATTAGTGAAGACAATAATATGAAGATAGATTGAAAATGGGTGAAGTGGTCCTGCAAGTGGTAAGAATTAAATAAAATACAGCAACCATGTGTGGTGTGATAAAAGTGTGTATGTGCGGTACAAACAAGGCCATCACATGAGAGTGTTGAGTGGCAGCGTGGTTAGGTTCCCAGGTGGGCCATCTGCTGTGCCTCTCAGTGAGTCATCGCACGTCACTTCTCGTTCCCACCCTTATTGCCTGTGGAAGCAGCAATTATGATGTTCTGACCAGGCACACTCAGGTGTGTGTGTGTGTGTGAGTGTTAACCACGGGGTAAGTGGGTTGACAGCTCTTGCGATGTAGCTGTTGAGGAGGCAGGCTGTCTGTATTTTCACATGCTAATGGCGTCTCAAGAAGGCTTTTGGAACAGATGTTTGTCTGGGTGGGCAGGGCTGGATACAATCCCTCAACCTAATCAAACAGTCATTTAAGTGGGTGTGAGAAGTGGGATGTTAGGACCTCGACATCCGAAGTGCTGGCCTGAAATTGAATCCTGCTAGAGCATGCCTCTGCATTGTCTCATCTATTGCTTTCCAATTATTAGTCACTGTCCGGCAGAAACCTTGTATGTCCAAAACCGTTACTTTCAGGAAATGGGTCCAATGTAGTTATTATTTAGTCACAAGCCCTTGTTAATACTTTTCATTGGTTCAATATTTATAGAACGCACATACAGACTTATAACCACTTTCAACCTGGCATATCTGTTTTGGGCATGTCATTAAAGGCGTGTCAAATGTATGCTGTATATAATAATATTGATATATGGCCCCTAATTATTCAGTTTTGTTTAAAAAACAAAACACAAAATAAGAAAAAAAGAAGAAGTGGGGTTGCCTGGTGGATCACAGACCATAATGCTTATCCTCCAGAGAACGAGGACAAGGGTTTGAATCCAACCCGTCCTGCCTTGCATGCGTCTCCGCTCCCCCTGCTCCTCGTTGTCTCTAACTGACCTACCGGTATCTGAAATAAAGCATAAAAATGACAAAAAAAATATCTTAAAAAAAAGAAAAGTGTTTTCCTCTCCATATCTGTCCTTACAGTATATTGTACCAAGGAAGTAAGCCACTGGTAAAGAAGTGTAATGACAGAACAGAGCCTCTCTCTAGAGAGTTACAGTACATCACATAAAGTCCACAAGTACGCACCTTAATTCGCAGCTCAGGAAGGGCGGTTGTGTTGCCATTCTCATCCTGTAACGCATCATGACAGGTTCCTCATACTGTATCGTACTGAATGTAAAAATCATCTTGCCACCAGTGGTGGAAAGTAACTAAGTACATTTGCTCAAGTACTGTACTTAAATATTTTACTAGGTACATTTTTTTACATGGATTCTATTGAATGGATGGATTCCCCTGCAACTCAAGAGGCAACTCCTTCCACCTCTGTGTTTGAATAAGAACACTGTGCCAAACTCAACATTGGCCTTCACATTTGGCCAGTTGGATACAGTTGGGTCACCAGCTGCAATATCCCTCCAGTTTGTCTCAGGAAAAGCCAATTATAAGATGCAATGCAAATTATGCAGTAAGGTGTGTACGCGTGTGTGTGCGTGTGCATGTGCGTGCTTGCGTGCGTGTGTGCGCGTGTGTGTGTACTTAATTGCTATAGTTGAGAAGGTCCATTGTTCCCACAAGTATAGTAGAATCTTGTTTTATGGTTAGGCTTACAATTAAGATTCTCCTTGGGTTTAGGCATTGAGAGGTTAGGTTTAGGGTTTGGGCTTGGAGTTAGTTGTGTGCAGGACACGTACCTAAAATAGGAAATGTACAAGCCCACACCGTGCCACCCGACACGTTGTGAGCTTGTAGATCTGCTATTTTCGGCTTCAGGGTTAGGGTTACAAATGGCAGAAAAAAAAGTTTGTGTGTGTGTGTGTGTGTGTTTGTGTGTGTGTGTGTGTGTGTGTGTGTGTGTGTGTGTGTGTGTGCGCGTGTGTGTGTGCGTGCGTGCGTGCGTGCGTGCGTGTGTGTACGCCTGTACGCGTGTCTGAGCCATCTGTACTTCTGCATACCTAGCTAGTGTATCTTAGCTATCCACCACCGTAGGAGATGTTTCAGGACAACTTTGTTTTGACAACCATTTCACTGATCTATGGAGAACAAGCCTTCTGCCTCGCTGAAATATTGCTTTTGAACATCAAATGGTTTTCTCTTCTCCAGGTAACATCTAAGGCTTTTGAGAGACAAAGCCTTTCTACATGCTAGATGCTCATTTGCATGTGGTTGATTGCTGTATTGTCTCTCTGTCCATTTATTATTAGTGTTGAAAGTATCTGACAGTTAAAAAGAGCTAAAGCCTCTGCCCGGGTGACTGTGTAAACTGTGTGAATCAATGCCGGGCGTTTCAACGTCATTCAACTGTCCAAATAGTTTGCTTGGTGTTAATACGGCATGTATAGAGCTCAATAGTGGCCACTTTAAGAATTTCAATGGTGCCGGATGACAATGTCCTTAATTTACTCCATATTTCTAAAACATTGCATACAGATTTGGCTTATATGGAGTACATGCAGTAGCATCGTTTTATAACCCTGTCGCTCGTGGTCAGTCTACATTGGATCGACATTATAGCTGATAGTAAAATCCTCTATGCAGAACATGAATGGGATTTCTACTTCTGGCACCTCAATATGGGGCTCCATAGAAAGAGAGAGACTTTGGGGAGACGTGCTTGTCAAAGCACAAGCTCTGGGATTCAGATAAGTCATTCTCTCAAGCATTCCACTCGTATTGAAGCACAGGTGGGAATAATGCTTTTGTTGGCATATTGGAGCAGTTTCAGTGCATGGATGACAGTGAAAACTTCATTACAAGTTAGCTTTCGTGCCTTTGTATAATTGGCCATTATTAAACATACTGTAGGAGTCGAATCGGTGTACTGGAATTCACAGGCGGGCTAATAGTGTGCATGTCTTAGTGTGGTGATGAGTCTACTTTGGCCAAATAGAGAACTCCATAAATACTTTAGTAACAAAAGGTCACAAGGACAATGTTGAAAGGACAAAAAAAAAGAAAAAGATTTTCAACTACAGTACATGCAGTACTTTCATGCAATTTATAACCACTTTTATTTCAGCAGACATTTCAGGCTTTCATGGTCAGGGATGATTCAGTTTTTTGAAGACACACGTGTAGCATGAGATGTAATTGGTCAAATGTTTGAGAGGACATACTGTACTGTACATACATTTACTGTATATGTTGTAGACCAATGGTTCTGAAACTTTCTTTACTAGTCTATACCCATGCTGCAATATAAGTAAATAAGCAGGTGCGCTAGAGCCCTAGGGTGGGAGATGGATTGCGGAGGTGGAGCGCAACACATAACATCAGCTCCCAGTACTTGCCAAATCCAAGCCGTGCTATCATTTGCTGAGTTGGCAGTGCCCAGGATCGCGAACGTATGACCTTGTGGTCAAGAGGTGAGAGCTCTACCGACTGAGCTCCTCGGACACACGCAATATGTTTTTATATTTTAGCTGAGTACAACCTTCAGCAGCTCAGGTTCAGTTGTACGTTTCAAGCCTGTATACATTTTTTATGTTATTGTATTTTGTTTAAAAAAGGATGTGATGAGCTAGCTGGCAACTATCATACACATTATTCTAATGTGTATGATAGTTTCCAAATTTTACAGATTTTATGAAAGTGAGATAAATTGTTCCTATAACCAACACCATTCACTATGCGAAGAAACACACCTTTATGGAAAGTTTAAAGTTTTATTGAATGAATAGAATGTAATGGAGGGAGGGGAAGAGGGTTCCGGGGAGGGTCGCCGACCCTGGAGTCTTTGGGGAGGAGGTCGTTAGCGTGGTCAGCACGGTACGCGCGGACGGCCGATGGCGTATAGTCAGCACGGCACTCATGGACCGATACCCCCAGCAGGAACCTGAGAAGTGGGAGAGAGAGAGAAGGAGGGAGAGAGACGGGGAGGGACATAGAAGGAGAAAAGAGAGGAGTGGTGGAAAGCACAACCAGTGGAGATGAAAAGGGGTGGTGGAGGGATGCTGAAAACGTTATGAGCTTGAGTATGGATGTACGAAAGCGAATAAGGGGCTTCTGGGTAGTTCTGACAGGGTATAAATAGCGCCAGGTAGATTGGTGAGTGGGCGGAGTAAGTTGTGTTTCTCCGCCTCCTGAACATCTGTTGTTCCAACGCCATTTCACTATGCGAAGAAACACACCTTTATGGAAAGTTTAAAGTTTTATTGAATGAATAGAATGTAATGGAGTCAGGGGAAGAGGGTTCCGGGGAGGGTCGCCGACCCTGGAGTCTTTGGGGAGGAGGTCGTTAGCGTAGTCAGCACGGCACTCATGGACCGATACCCCCCAAAAGAGACAACGAGAGCAACTACTAGACTAAGGGATTAGCCTGCTCTGTTTTGACACCCCCCATAAAAAAACACGGCAAACGGGTCTAGACTGGGGAAGAAATTCGGAATGACCGAGTGGCTAACTGATGAGAAAACTGGGGTGTGGAGGAGTGGGAATGGAGGATGGAAAGAAAGTAGCCGGGTGTGGCAGGGCTAGAATGGGAGGAGAGTTGGAACCTCTGGGGCGGGAGCCTATTGGAATGGAATGATACAGGCATAATGCTGGCATGATACTGACAAAGATATTGACATGATACTGACATGAACTGGCAAGATACTGACCATGATACAGACGTAATGCTGGCATGATACTGACATGATACTGACATGAAACTGACCATTATACAGACATAATGCTGTCCAAAATGACATGATAAAGACTATGGTACTGACATGATACTGACATGATAGTGACTATGATACTGGCAATATGCGGGGGTAACCGTCGTTGCCGTGTGGCAGGGCTAGAATGGGGAGGGTGAGAGAATGGAGGGAGATGAGGTGGAGGGTGAAAAGGGTGAGAGGATTGGGGGAGAGGGCGGTGAGAAGATGGAGGAGAGAGGGGAGGGAGAGGATGGAGGGGAGAGAGCGTTGTGGGCGCGAGCGCGCTGCAAAGAGAGCTGTGGGAGGAGCGCTAGGGGCGAGCGCACTGTGGAGAGCTTTGTAGTGGAGGGAGCGCTGTGGATAGCGCTAACGATGTTCGTAGCTAAAGGTGTTAGTAGCACCGGGCAGAAATGTCTGTGGACTGGAGGAAGCAAAGTTAGTAGCACCACGCAGCCATGTCTGTGGACTGGAGGAAGCAAAGTTAGTAGCACCACGCAGCCATGTCTGTGGACTGGAGGAAGCAATGTTAGTAGCACCAGGGATGATAAGATAGACAAGAAAGACATTAGGGGCGGGTGGCAGGCACAGGGTTAAACTATGATTGGAAATGTATTGGAGGAGTAGTAGTTGGAAACGAGATTATGCGGGCTGTTGGAGGCGGTGTTCTTCTGGGCCAGCCCTGAAGCCTCCCGGAGCGGCGGGTGACGTCATCCGGAGTCGCCGCGGTAGCTTCAGTGGTGCGTGACGTCATCGGAGCGCGACTGGCGCGACGAAGGCCCCGGTGTTGTTGTAGTGCCGGCTGTTTAGCGTTGTAGCTATTAGCTACTAGCTAACGACTGGAGGAGCGGTGGTGGCACGGACCGGGGGAGCCGCGAGGCGAGCATTTCGGGGACGGTGGCGTTGCTGGGATGGCCGTCGGGGACGCCGAGCTGCTGGGTGGTTGGTGGTGGCCTCCTTGCGGTTCGGCCCGCTCCCGTTCCCAAGGCGTGGGACCGACCTGAATGATGTCACGGTTGACCGGATGGTGGGATGATGGTAGACCGACGTGAAAGTTGAGGTGTCTGGAGAAAGCAGAATACGGAGGTGCTGGGAGAAATGGAACAGCGGGACTGGGACTGGCTGGAAGAGGTAAGGTGCTCTTGATGCTCATCATGCTGAAAACGTTATGAGCTTGAGTACGGATGTACGAAAGCGAATAAGGGGCTTCTCGGTAGTTCTGACCGGGTATAAATAGCGCCAGGTAGATTGGTGAGTGGACGGAGTAAGTTGTGTTTCTCCGCCTCCTGAACATCTGTTGTTCCAACGCCATGACAACTTCTTAACTGTGTTCACTGCAGCTCTCAAACAAGACTTGACCCTTTTGATGACCACACACACTTCAGCCCATGCTACAATCATTACCGAACGTTACATAGCAGAGGAGCTCCCCGAGGACAAACCAAGCACCTTAACTACCTCAACTCTATATACAGTAATGTATATAGAGTTGAGCTCACAACGTATTACAAAATGACACGTTGTGAGCTTGTAGATCGGCTATTTCCATCGAATGTCCCCCCCCTCCAGAATACTGACGATATAGGGTTCATGTGCAGGTTAAACAGTTTTTCCTTCAGATAATGGAAGTGTCCCCACGGGACAGATGCAGCATTGGAGGGCTTGAAGGCAGGAGGGCTGGATGATTAGAAGGGGGACATCTGATGGAGAAGCATGCATCTCAGGTACATCACAGTAGGCTACAGAGTCAAACACAGATGCTATCAGGGCCATTCTGGAGGGCGCAATTGCAATATACCTCCATGTCTTTGGTGTACAGAGTGACAACGCTGTCACAGTCATGAGTCATCCCTTCGTACCTCCCTCTGACACCCGCTGTCCGAGCAGTCTAGCAGCTAATCAGTGACAAGATAAACCCCCTAGAGCGGCGCAAAGGTACCGCAAGGGGGATGTGGGGTGAGCTGATAAAAAACAAAGAGAGAGAGTGAAAGAAATAGGAATAAATGGAGCATGTTGCCAGGACAATTTTGCTTAGGCTACATTCTTCAGATTGAAAAATAGACGGTCATTGCTTAAATAAAACAGGATGCTACTGTACATTCGTGATAGAAAAGTTACCTTTTAAAATGTTATTGATTAAAGTAAAGTTTAAAATGTAAATGTTCAAATGTTATTAAAAAAGGGACATGCTACAGCTGATTGACATGTTTTATTCAAATATAAGCTACTAGAGGTCCGACCGCCCTATGGGCGGCCGGCCCGCTAGCCGCGCACGGGGCTCTAGCGAGGGTGCGCTTATTTTGGGATAAAAAAAGTAAAAAAAATAATAATAATTGTTATTGTTAAAATATATATTTTTTTTTCCTGGGGGCCCGCTGCGCGCGGCCTCAGCTCTATCGCCCGCGCCCACATAGCACCTGCGCCCACACAGCGATCTGTGCGCCCGCCCTGCACCCCTCCTCCTCCCCCAATGTGCAGTATTGAGAGCCCTGACGTCACAACATTTGGAGTGATGGCCACTGCACTGTGGTTGATTGGAATACACCTAGGGCCCAGGTACAGCTGAGATGAGAGAGGAGATGTGTATGTTAGACACAATTATGACTCTGAGCAGGCATCACAGTGTTTAAATTGCATCTGGTGAAGAAGAGACTTTATTTTCCTATGTAGGTAGTATTGTGTAAATACTGTATGTACAGTACAGTACAGTACGTACTGTACTGTACTGATTCTGCTCTGCGTTGGAATCTGTCGGGGAGGTTCGTCATAACTAGTGCGCATTGGCTACAAGTGGGCGTGCCTTCAGATCAGGAAGCAGGCCGCGCTTTACCCAATCAAATGTAGTGGGCGGGATTTACAGCTGTGCGTCCGCTTTCTATTATAGCCCCCCTGGAAACAAACACAAATCATTCCAAACATGGCATCGTCAGAGCCCACAACACCACGGAAAGTTAGTAATCTTAGCGTTTGTAGAGTTTGTGGAGAGGATTTAAAGTTTGTACTAAAAGGACAAGTATTTAAGTTATTGATAGAACAGGAATTGAAGACTACGTTGGAGGCAATAACAGCACTACCTGTTGCTGTTGAAGATGAACTCAAATCGATTTGTCGAAGTTGCAAACAATTGCTTGAAAAGTATTCGCGCACCAAAGTAATTCTGGATAACATCGCAAATTCGGTCAAAGGACTATGTGACCGAAATCCTGCGAGACATAAACGTTGTGTTACTGTGTCGCCGACTACTTCACATGAGAGAAAGAAGGGTAAGTGCTATGAAAACGCCCATGTTAAATGAATAACAATGTAAAGGACAGACACAGATGAACTGTACTTTACTATTTGCAAACTGCAGTGGTGGAAAAAGTACTCAAATCTTTTACTTTAGTTAAAGTATCAATACTGCAACATAGAAATACTCTGTTGCAAGTAAAAACTCCGGAATTCAAATTGTACTTGAGTAAAAGTACAAACGTATTGGCATCGAAGTGTACTTAAAGTACCAAAAGTAGAACGTTTTCATAATGCAGATGTCCCGTTTTCAAATGTATATAAAGCGTTTGAAAGTAGCAGATCTCCAAGCTCATGAGCTTGTAGATCTGCTCTTTTCAAATGGCTCTAATAATAATCAAATTCTACAAACTAACTATTAACTAAACGTGTTCAAGTAATTGTAGTGGAGATACAATATTAGCCTCTGAGATGTAGTGGAGTAGAAGTAAAAGTACAGGAAATTGGAAATACTCAAGTAAAGTAGAAATACCTCAACTTTCTATTTAAGTGCAGTACTTGAGTACATGCACTTAGTTACTTTCCACCATTGGCAAACTGCTAAAAAATATATTATTTAGAAGCTGGGGGTTGGTTGTGATAAAATGCTATGATATAGTAGGGGTCTATTACCTTTTCCAGGTCCACAAGAGACCCTTTAGTTGAGAGAGACATTAAGCATGAACATGCATGTATTGTATTAAATTGCATTTCATAGATAGCTTCATAGAATTGTTTGACATTACTATCGTCAGTGTTGTGTGAATTAATGTTTAGTTAATGTGTATTTTATTTCAGACATTTAACAACCTAAACCCTTTAATACTCAGCACTTGGTCTGCTCTTTTTTCAATGCACAACAATACAATCTCACAACACGTCGCGTTGAGACACATTGTGAGCGTGTAGTTTGGCTGTTTTGTTGCATGGCATACATAGGACAGGAGTGGTTAAACTGTTTATTCTAGCATTATCATGCTTAAATGTTATGTTAATACCAATGTCATGTTATTTTCAGAGTAAAGAAGGCAGTACTTCATCTTCAGTGATGCCCGCCATCCCCGAACGAGTGCCATTGGCATCTCTGCCAGCATCCCAGAAAATAGCTATGGTACCCTTTTCCCCTGGCACTGTAAAGGTTAGTAATAGAAATGTGACATTGTATATTATATAATACCAAAATGTTGATTTGTCACTCTTGTTTGGACTTGATTTATTAATAAAAATAAATATCAACATATATGTATATTGTATATATTAGTTTATTAGGTTATTATCAAAGCTGCTTTCAAGCAATTTTTCAAGAGTAAGAGATGTATTTGAGCTGGTGAACAGTACTTGTTATTGATGGGTCACGTTTGTGACTGGTTCATTCTAAAATGTGTAAATGACATTAGGGGGTTGACGGGGGAAATGCGCACTGTTGTTCCTGGACAAAAGACAGGTGGTGTTTGCACTACATTTAAGTATCAAAATAAATAAATATGCATGGTGTTAGACAAAGGACAGGTAATGGTCAATTGACACGTTTTTATATGAATAGAAGATGCAAATGGTATGCTTTGTTCACAGCACCAACACCTCTGACTTCCTCAAGAATGCCAGTGTGGACAAAATACGGTTATATTTGCATTGAATGAAAGCACTGCACATTGCTATTATAGGACTATGCATTTTAACCATGTGAAAGAATGTGAGACCCTACCGACCGGGGGCTGGGCAAGCCACGGCCACCAAGTGACATCAGCCTTGCTTGCTCTATTGATTATACTTGAACATTTTTTCATTTTTTTACAGTCTGCTGTACGAAGACTCACCATGGCTTCCAAAGCAGAGCCTTGCCACTCAACACAACCCATTCCAACACCAGCTTTGTTGCCAGTGGCTGTCCAAAACATTGCACCACCTGCTGTTATACCTCTTCCTGTTCAACACTTCCCAACACCTGGTGTCCCAAAGGCCATGCAAAGCACCTCCACACAAAACATCTCGCCTAGCTCAAGATTTTCCCCTCATGTGCTGAGAGGAAGGAAGCGACAAAACATCTCGCCTAGCTCAAGATTTTCCCCTCATGTGCTGAGAGGAAGGAAGCGAAAATGTATCTTGGGAAAAATAATCAAGGTATTTGTTTTCTAAAAGAAATACATGTACTGCACTGTATATATTCAGAAATATAAAATGTGCATTTGTTTACTTGCTGAAACCCTATAAACTTATGAGCCTATAAACATGTTTTTCTCAATGCCAAATCTCCAGTGCACACACAAGCGATTTCTATGAAAAGATTGTAGTTGTAGCCGTAAATAATTCTATTACTGCTCCTCCTACTACTACTAATGATAATAATTAATATGTCATTGTCCACAGGTTCAAAGGATCACCCGTAATAATCGTCCTAGAAGCCGAATCCTACGTGGGACATATGAAAAGATTGGAGAACTACTTGTTAGACACAAACCTGAACAACTCCCAAAGTTACTCCCAAAGTTACTGTTGGAGGACTCTAGCTTGAAGGATGCAACAGTGAATATAGTTCTTGAACTTTTGAAGAAAGAGTGTAAGTCACTGTGTAGGGCATCGTTCAACTCTGTGTTAAGGCAAACAAATACACAAGCTCTGAATGACTTCAAGTGGGACAATTTGATAGCTGAGTGGAGGGAAAACGCCCCCATTTTTCTAAAGTTCTTAGAATGTGCTGGCACTGTCTATGATGAAACACTAAATGTAGAGGGCCTCACATCACGACAAAAACTCAAAAAGAAGACAAAAGCGTGCACATTGGCTATGGCTGGTGCTACCCTCTTAAGATCACGTGAAACTGCCATGAGTGCCACAATGTACCGCAACTCACTTGTACTGAGACATGGAGGAGCCAAGAAAAGGTGCATTCAGCGACTTGCCAGAATTGGAGTTTGCATGTCCAACCGTTCGTCATTGTCAAAAATGAAGGAGATGGCCAAATCATGGGACAAGAAGCTCCTCCAGTGGAAACAGGAAGAGAGTGGATGCCAGACTGACACAGCTGGAACAGCAGGTTTGTAAACAAAGAAACCTGAAACTGTTGAATGGGGGGGTCTCTCTCCATCTCTCTGTCTCTCTTTGTCTCTGTAACAAATACATGGTATCTTCTCTTGTTATACAGGCAGGTGGTGAAGCCAGTGGAAATGGTGTCTTGGAGGCGGATAATTGGGAGGCTCTGAACTCAGAATCTGGAGAAGAGGGTCCCGGCCAAAGTGATGAAGAGGTAACTTATATCACACACACTCTTACACTACATTCATAATCCCATTCTCTCCATATATGTGTTTGACAACAGACTATGATGACTTGACTATGACAAACATTTTATGGCTTAATGTTGCTCTATCTGTATTTCTTTGTTGATGCTATTCCTTTTAAGTGGATGCACTAAACAAAATGTAGTTTCATGTTCCATAGAGTAGGATGAGATCTGTAATGGTTAAACCAAAGAACAGGACCTGCACACCGTCTGAATCTTACAAAAAAAAAATATAGCTCTTTATTCTACGTTTCGGTCGTTACACCTTCTTCAAGACAGACAAATGTTCCATAGAGTGACAGTACACATCTTCTCTAATAACGTGGATTTTACATGTTTAATACTTTTCTATTCACTGTAGCTTCTTTTTTCCTTCTTTGTTTTTCTATTTTTTAATTATTTTCTTGTTTTGCTCTTCTTTTCTGTAAAGGAAGTTGCATGTTCCAGCAGTGAGGAAAGTGCAATGTCTGGTGTCCAACCAATATCAGACCCTGAGATGACCTCCATGCAGTCATCAGACCCTGACATGACGTCCATGCATGACGCACAGGTAGGCATGATGCTGCGTATTTCATAATACATACTCACGTTAAATTTATACATTTATAAAATAATGTGGGACTGAGGCAGACAAACAGTTTGATCATCTCTGACTTGCACAATTACCATGACAAATATACCAACATCTATAAAGCCATAGAGTTAAGTTTGCTGCCGTGGTGTAGTTAACATTGAAATTGAATTAAAGGTCAGTGGATCTAATTGTATTGTTCGGCACATTAGGTATTGGGGTCTGCATGTTTATTTATCTTTTACACAACCTTGTTGTTATTCTAAATAAAGAATATATACTGAATATACATTTGTAAATACATTATATGATGTCCAAACAAGTTCACTTATACTGTCAAAAAGAAATGATTTTAATATAATTGTATCTTGTGTTTTCAGGACAATGTCAGCTTACCATATCAGATCACCATTGATAACCTTGACCGCACAGTGAAACCACATGTTATGACTGAAGACCGTCAAACTACTCAACACAACTGGCTGATAGTGGTTGCCAACCAGGAACGTGTTGGATCTGAACATCTTAAACTACAACCCAAAAGGTCCATCTGGGATGTGCCAACTTCAGACATCCTACCCACCCCTGAGGACCAAGAAATGTTGAGATCTGAATACAAAGAACTAGTTGGAAGGGTGTTGGTAAAACATATTCCAGCTTTCTATCAATTCACAGAAAATGTTCAAGAGCACATTCCACATGAGTACTCATCGGTTATGGCCTCCAAGACGGAAATCATTCCACTCGGTTTGCTAGAAACCAATGAGAAAAAACCTAAGGAACTGGTGTCAGCTCTGAAGTACATCAATGAACGTTATGTCCCGACCTCCCCAGATGATGTGTCGGAGCCAGCAGTTAAGGTGATACTCACTGGGGACCAACTCACAAAACAGAACGTAGATGCCGTTTGCCAAACAATGAAAAATGACAAGACCCCGTATCTCAAACTGGAAGGAATTAAGGCTGCAATAGCAGACTTTCACTGTATAATGAATCACAACATACAAAAAGAATTCTATAACCCAAATTCCTCTAATGAATTCGGTACTCTGTTTCATCTTCGCACCCACATCAACAGAAGAAATGTTACCAAGTCTGCCCTAGGAGACAACTTCAGGGCATGTGATGTTTTCATTCATGATGTGACAGATGCATCTGTTATAACTGCTGCATTACACTATTTTAACATGGACTCTCCACTTGAATCACCAAAAACACACATGATACCATTGTTTATATGGCTAAGTGAAAAGCAAACATGGTGGGACCAGCATGTTTTTAACATAGTAGACAAATACATTCTGACTGACAGTGTAGATGTGCCTACTGTCCATGAGGCCTCAGGAATGACTAAGGACTCCAGGGAAGTCACCACATGTAATTATCCAGGCTGTACACAGACATTCAAAAATACAACCCAGAGAACAAAACATTTCAACAAAACGCACCTGACAGACATTATCGACAACATAGCAAAAAAAGACAAAACACCACACACTACTTGTGTTGATAGTGATGGCATTTTCTTTTATCACAGCAAGTTTCTTAAATTTGCTTTGCTAGCAAGAAATTTTCAAGACTCCAAGGACCTGTCGGTTATGGAAGTTTAAATTACTTAATTTCCGCAAAGCAGGAAGAACGAAATATAGCCTTGAGGCATTGAAGCTGCAGCTAGATTTGCATGCTGTTCTAGACCCAGCTGACGCTCACAGATTGATGTGGAATCGCACTGTCAATACCCGCGGTGGAGTTGGCCAAAACATTGCCCTAGATTTAAACTGTGAGCATTATGTTCGCTTCACCAAAGACTTGATTTCTCACATGGGGCCTAATGTGAAATTTGACATAGCCCAGGACATGTCACGGAGTGTAGGTGTACAGAAAGAGTTGATGGAGAGCTTTGACAAGGATTGTGGGCTAAAACCTGAGTCAGGCAGACACACGGCTGTGAGCCGGGAGAAGGACATAATGTCAATGGTGGATGTACTTGTACAACAACAAGTGTTCCACAAGCAGCCTGGTAGGGGACCCTACCATCACTTTAAACAACAACATGTGAACGCATTACATAGGTTAGACGCAGAACAGATTGAAATGTGGATTAAAAAGCACAAGAGAATTATAGCTGACCGTGAAGACAGAAGGTTGTCTTCCAGAGAAATGTCGAGCTGTTGAGATTATTCGATTATCATCCTGTCACCCAAACTACATTTTCTCACTGCCCAGCTGTTGAAGATAGAAGTGGAAAATGAAATGTAATGTTTTATAGCACTCTAGGCCTCTTTAAGATAATAGGACAGTGACCATTGTCATCCCCAGTGTCCTGACGTCAGGATCTGATTTGAATTGTTTGAACATGACATGCCAAGTGCCAACCCATTGTTCCACCTCCCCTTTTCCCTGATTTTAATATTGTTGAACCGTCTAGGAAATAAAATTACTTTAATTTCATACTAAGATGTTTGTCCGACTCTGATGATATTCCCGCAACACCAGCAGCTATATTGTGAGGGGGACAATTTGCTATTTTTGCAAAAGAGATGTGGCAAATGTATTGAGAAAAAGTGTAACGCCAACTGAGGGTCAGTCTTGAATGTCAAAGTGGTCAATACTGACTGATATTTGCACTAAGTATGCAAAGATTATTGTAATAGCTTTGGTGTTTAATTATTCTTGTAGTGGTAATAAAATGAACGAAAAATGAACTGTTTTAATTTTCATTATCTGAAATAGTTAAAAGAAGACTAAATGGGAGTAGTATTTATGACAGCAGTACAAATATTCCCCAGTCATGTCAAGTTCATGAAATGAACTGTATTATGGTGTGGTCCAGTGGTCTTTGGGGGGGCCAGGGTGTCCCCAGCGGGTTGGCAGTGAAATTAGTTACATACAGAACAGCTAACCACTTACCGCTCTGAGCTTGTAGATCTGCTATTTTTGAAAAATGTTCAATATAATGCATATATAATTGTTAAAAGCAAACATTTTCCGATGGGGTCAAATGTATATCAATTTAGGGGTCCTTGGGATTAAAGTGGTTGAAAAGAGTATTGTAATTAACAGCCATAAATAAAAGCTATGATAGTTATGGAACTGGCATTGGTAGATCTGCATCATGACAACATGATGCATCTTGCCATTGAAATATTGTAAACCAGTATCTAGATATGAAAACACACAATAACATGTATGCAACATAAATAGAAATAATGTTAACTAACTTAACAAAAACGTAATTGACAACACTGATGATAGTGCTGTCAAACATGTCTATGAAGCAACTATGAAATCACTATTTTTATTGTTATAGAGTGAAAAGAGCTGAAACCTTTTGCAGAAAATAGCCGATCTACAATGCGCCACATTGAAAGCTTGTAGATCAGATATTTTCTGCAAAGATTTTCCTCTGAATATGGATGCTGGGGTTTTAAGTGGTTGATACAAAATATATTACAATTGTCTCTCTGCCTGAGAATGAAAACCTGTGACATAAAACAAGTTTCAGTTTTTTTATTAGATATAATAAACATAAATCACAATTCTTTGCTTTTCATTTCTTAGCATTGCAGCATCAATGAAAATATTATAACAAGGTTCACTCTTCATACTATAGTGGAGTTCAAGGTGCCATGTGCATCCTTCCTTACATATACAATCTGGTAACATATCCAACACAGAAGAAATACAATGTCTTGTTTCTTTGAACACAAACCTGGACATACATCGGCTTTAATTGAATTCTGCCTAATAATCTATTTTACATGAAAGGCTATGCTCTAGTATGCAGACTCATGTTGCCAAATGCCCTAAGCTCAAAGAATGGTTCGTCATCCTGCTCCCAGTCCGAATCTCTATCTTCAAAGACCTCTGACAGAACATCAAAAATAACCTGAGCATCTTTAAGTGTGGATATCGGAACATGCCAGAGAATGTCCTCAAGAGTGAAGAGAAATGGGCTCTTGCTAATCACTTCAGCAATGATTTTTTGTGATGTGTCAGTGACAACTGTTGCGGTGCAGTACACAGCCAACTCCTTATGAATTCCAGAATGTCTAAAATTTGACCTTTTGTTTTCCATTTTACTCAAGATGTCTTTGCGCTGACTGTCACTGACCTCCCTCTGTCTCAAAACAACTGGCCGTCCTGCATATAACTCTACTTGGCTAGCACTGTCACATGTGAAGTCGCAGTTGCACGACGGTGCACAGATGTCACAACATGTGTGTGCAGGAGACACAGAGTTCACCTTCAATCCATCAAAAAGTTCAAGCAGTTTTACCCTCCTACATGTCGTTTTATTGGAGATGTATAGTCTCATTTTGTTGGAAACTCCGTGCATCTGTCTACCATGGTACAGGATGACAGAATGGGCCTCTTCTCCATCTCTCCCTCCTCTGCCTAAGGCCTGCATATATTCCTCTAAGTTCTTGGGGGGCCCATAATTGACAATCTGATTGACTTCTTTGAAATCCACCCCCATTCCCAAAGCTGAAGTGGCTATCACCACTCGCAGGACAGACTTGGGGTCATTGAGGGAACGGATTATGTGTTTCTTAATTTCGTCATTGGTCTCTGAGTGATACATATCCACCAGTCTGTTACCTGGCAGATCAGAAGCTCCTGCAGGGTGTATTATCTGTTCACCAAGAAGCCTTTGGAAGACTTCATTGTACAGTTTGCCACAGTCATATAGGCTTGTACAGTATATAACTGTCTTTTCAGTGTGTGGTCCTTTAGCAGAAATCTCTTTGCACAGCCATGCAAATGTCTCTGAAGGATCAATGGGCACCTTTTTCACTGCAAGCCGTATGTTTGGGCGGTCAGGATTTCTGATTATTTCAACACACTCCTCCATTCCCAAAAGCTCTTTGACTTGCTTTCTTGTCTTCGCGGATGCAGTGGCAGTCAAAGCCAGGACGGGCACAGCCAATTTGAAGATGCCACGCAGCTCTCCAACTAATCCACACCACTTGCGGAATGGTGCAACAGAGTTGTGCCCCTCGCCCCTAGAAAACAAAATGTTAAAATAAAAAAATCAGTACTTGTTTAACTATGCAACTTATTTAGCATGATCTCTCACACTCACACTCACACACACACACACAAACTGTAGTGGCAACAGGATAGATCATGGACACATACAATTTATTCTGTTAATGATGTACCGTGAATGTTCACATCATGTATGCTTTACATTACTTAAGATCATTTTTCAAGCCTGTTATTTTTTGGACATTGTGGACAAAATAGCCACTACAGTGGTGTAAAGTAACTACTGTATGTACTGTACTTAAGTAAAATTTTGAAGTATCTTTACTTTGCTGGAGTTTTACCAATTTTCAGTACACTACATCTCAGAGGCAAATGTTGTACTTTTACTCCACTAAATTTATTTGAAAACTTTAGTTACTTAATGCAGATATAAATTATGATATTATGAGACCTCGGACATTGGAAAATACCTGATTTACAAGCTTACAACGCGTCGCATTGTAGATCTGCTATTTTCAAAGCTTTTAGTACTTTTACTTTATGTACTTTAAGTACATTTTGATACAAATACTTTTGTACTGTGCATTTCTAATTCGGACTTTTACTTGTACCAGAGTACTTCTGCTGCAGTATTTATACGTTTACTTAAGTAAAGCATTTGAGTACTTTTTCCACCACTGATCCACTGTAGTCTCTAGCTGTAGTCATCTAAGTTGTTTATGTGTAGCAAGTCCTTTTGTCGTTAGCATCTCTTTTTAGATCATTTAGCAGGCGCTCTTTATCTAGAGCGACTAACAGTAAGCAATGTAAACACTATACATCAATCTAGTTCTGGTCCATAGCGTTAAGGAGAACTCCTTTTAACGCTATGGACCAGAGCTAACATCAATCTAGGATCATATGTAAATGAAGAACCTAGCATCAGTCTAGACAATATAATATCATGAATAATAATATGTACATTGAAAATATAGAAACTGTAGGATGCCTGGTCAACAATGGAACCTAGGATCGGTTTAAACAGCTGTTGTATGGGGGTGGGGGAGGGTACTTTGGGAAAGAAGTTAAATAGGACCGTACTGTACAGTGACTATAAAGTATATAAGCTGATATAGCAAGGAAGGAAAAGCAACAACACTTACCATTGCACAACAGTATGGACCTCGTCTACAGCCAACCCTATCAATCGCCGCCGATAAACATCGTTCTGGAGTATTTTCCTCCATTTCACATTTCCTACAAATGTCTCCGGTGATCCATAAACAATGGATACATGGCCCGTAGCAATGGCTTCGTCTGTACTTGCGTCCTGCCCAGCATATGCTGCGGAAATGCCTTGGTCTGTCAACATTTTAACTTGTTCTTCCATTATAGAAACAAGTGGGCTTACAACCAAAACGATAGGGTCCTTTGTCCATCGATCTGGGAAGGTTTCGGAAAGGAGCGAACACACGGTCGGCCAAGCTTGAAAAATGATGCTCTTTCCAAAACCAGTCGGCAAACATGCCAAAACATCTCGCCGATCTATCAAGTACTTCAAACAAATGTGCTGAAGAGGTTTTAAATGTTCAATGTTGTGTAATTCAGCAACTCTAGTAAGTACGCTAGCAAAAGCCTCCTCAGTAACGTCCATGTCTGTGAGAGAAACGCAGTTGTGTGGTCCCTGGAAAAAAACAAGAAATGTTATCTAGTCGGAATGAAAACACAAGCGCACCAACCGGAAGTGACGCGGCATAGGCATACACAAACACCGGTTTCCTTGTGCTCTGGTGTCTCGTTTTCTTCCCCCCAGAGCCAACAGACATAGAACAAACAGCAGAGGGCGCTGTTTTTCATTTTCAGTTGGCGATGGGTTCCCAGATTGGCATTGTAGTGACCTGAATGGAGCGTGGAAGCAGAAGACACGGTGCAGTGAAGGGAACGTGAAGGACGCGCTTCTGTTGATGTTCTGGCGATGCGCACATTTCAATGGCCGCTGCTTCGTGTTGTTTCGGCTGTGGTGGTGCGCACGGTAAACGGTGCGAAACTGTTTCCCCTTCCGTTGTGCTCGTAATGTGGTGAGTGGAATTAATTATGTTGCGAGGTGGAAAATATGTAGTGAGCAATGAGAGGTGCCCTACGCCACCCGTAAATTCAGCGTGCACGTTGTGGCTGGTTTTGTGTTGAGAGGTCCGATGTAGTTGTTGTGTTTAGTCGAAATCAATGCTGTGGGTATGGCGTCAGCAGGCGAGAGGTCCAAATGAATGGAATTGCTGTGGGCGTCAGCCGCGGAAGTAGCAATTCGCCCTTTATATAAGTAGATAGTTAAAATAGACAGGTCTGTTTAGATGAATTTTACTTAAAGGGATATTTCACTTTCAAAAAAACTTTTGGTAATTTTATCGTCTACTCAGGCTTTTGTGAACCCCCCAGACAGTTTTTAAGTTGCTCGATTCAGTATTTAGATATTCGATATTCATTTTATCAGACACGCCCCCTTCCTATACAAACCCATTGTAACTTCAAACTCCATTTTAACCATGTTAGATTCATCAAAAACACCCGTCCTTGGTTCTGGTGACTCATACCGCCCCCCTAATACGTGAGGGGGCCGTGTTTTTTCAATTACTTTTTTCATTTATTTTTAAAAATGTTTTTTTTTTTTTAAATACAATAAAAAAATTAAATAAAATAAATGAAAAAATGAATCTGAAAAACACGGCCCCCTCACGCATTAGGAGGGCAGGGTGAGTCACCAGAAAAAAGGACGGGTGTTTTCGATGAATCTAACATGGTTAAAATGGAGTTTGAAGTTACAATGGGTTTGTATAGGAAGGGGGCGTGTCTGATAAAATGAATATCAAATATCTAAATACTGAATCGAGCAACTTAAAAACTGTCTGGGGGGTTCACAAAGGCCTGAGTAGACGATAAAATGACCAAAAGTTTTTTTGAAAGTGAAATATCCCTTTAAGTAAAACATTTGAGTACTTTTTCCACCACGGCCTCCTGTAGTAGCTATAGCTCTTCTCTATGTCAGCATGACAATTGTGTGGATTCTTGTGGATGTATCATGTTTAATATCTGTGGATCTTAAGCTATACAGTATGCATGAAGGGTATGTAATATCTGTATCTTTAGGCTCTGCTTCAAGGGGGTTTGTGATCTCAGAGTCTGTGTCATGCTTGCACAGATTCATCTGTAATGAAGGACCAGTGCCGCACTCCGATGGCTGTCACAAAAAGTGTGAGAATCACTGAACTATAAACCATTTTTCAAACCTTTCCTCTCTCGACTTTAATCCAACTGTCAAAACATACCTGAAACTATGACCTGTTTCAGAAAATAAGCTTTTGCTACAGCAACATCACTCACAACGGAAACCTGCGGGTATCACATTATTGATACCAGTCTTAACTAAAGTATCCAAACAATAAGAAAAATATACCGTATATTATCGAATATAACTTGAAGGGTAGCAACCAGTGCTTTTCCACTAAGTGCCTTCATTTATTTTACACCTCAGAACGCTTTTGAACAAGAAAAGTGAGGGAGCAACAGTTAATCAAACTAAACAATTTCATCGATTATAAAATATAATTGATTTTAATGACATCATAGATTTTCAAAAGTGGCGAAAATAGCAGATCTTCAAGCTCAAAACACAACACTTGGTGGCACATTGTGAGCATGCAGATCTGCTATTTTCGTGTGACCATGGTTGTAAGACAAATATAAACTAGACGCGTCGCAATTCTGGGAAATTGCAAAGTGTGGTTGCGCCGACGCCGGTCGCGGCCGCCGGGACTTGAGGAATACGCTTGGAGGAATACCGTCGGAGGCCGCGCGACGTGCCATTCGAATTTGGTGATGATTGGATCCTGCGTTCATGATACATGGCGTTTTGATTTTAAGAAATAGGCCCCTCCCACTAAATAAATAGGCCCCTCCCACAAATGTAGCGGGCCAATGACATCGTCCTGTAACTCCTGAGATCACCTGCTTTTCATTTTGAGAGGAGTGATCCCCCCAAAAATCATGTTTTTGCATCAAACGGTTACGTTTTGTGCATTTGTGGCGCCCCCTGTGGATCAAAGTAGAAATGCTTTTGGAGATTCGTTGAGTAAACCACCCTCAACATTTGATTCAAATTTGGGATTGACCGGACGTTTCGTTCGTGATTTTTGGCCTTTTTGGTAAAACGGGCCCCTCCTACTAACTTCGGAAGCCATTTACGGACGAACGGTACGGACTATCAAAATTCTGTTTCACTCCAGATTATCGCATGGGTCCAGAGATCATGTGTACTGATTTTTGTGAAATTTGGAGAAAATATGTGGGAGGAGGAGCTAAAAGTGTGTTTTGAAGAAAATTCAAAATGGCGGAAAATCTATCCTGACGCAAATGGGCGTGGCCTATATGGGGAGTTGCGTCATGACCCAAGGAATCTAGGGGGGAAAAGTTTTTATTCTATGACCTACGGTTCAAAAGTTATAGGCCAAAAACGTAAAGTGGGCTGTTATAGCGCCACCATGAGGCCGACTGGTGTAATGTGTTTTTTAAATAATTTCGGACTAAATCATGAACCTCCCCACCAAATCTGGTAACTGTAGCTCTTACGGTTTCAGAGAAAAAAAAACTTGAATTTGAGTTTTTTCACTTTTTCATTAAAGTGGATTGGGAAATTTAATGCACTAATAAATCAATATAAATTAAACTATTTAACCAATCTCTTAACAAAATACAAGTGCACGATTCCCGGTGAAGCCGGTCATTTTGACATATGGCACTAAATTGGGAAAAATAAACTGTGGGAGGAGATGTGGTTTGAAATATTGTTTATCTATAAAGAAAGAATAAAGTTTCTCTATAACAATAGTCTGGTTGCCCATTCGGGCAACCACACTAAATAGGGCTTAAAGGGGTTAATCAGACAAACTGATAAGTCAATTATAAAAAACTACCAAAAATGTCCATGCTAACTAGTTGATATTTTTATATCTCTCCTCGATTATTAATTAACTAATAATCAAAAGATCTATAGCTAAAATAAAGTTAAGTAAACCATGTGAAGATTATGGACCACATTTTCATCGTAGCTTCTGATTCACATAACTCTATACATAGCTCTCCCGTGCTCCTCTGATCCCGCTCGGTTTGATTAAATCTTGATTAAATAATGTCAAGTGACATCGTCAGCACTCTTCAGACGGAATATATCAAAGTGAATGTAGACGTACAGTACGCTCAATGTCCCTCGAGCTCCACGCTCCTCTCTTTGTATTCGGCTCATGGCTCGCTTTGCATTGGAAACCGTGAACCACTTGTCACCGCATCGTATCCCTGCTTCCCTTTTCGCCCGAGGCAGTTATCTCGCTGCAAAGCTGGTTTTAGCCCCCGCTGACCCTGTGTCGTCGTGCAGGAAGACCCTCTGAGATGGCAAACATAAAAGAGGCCCTCTCTCTGCTCTCTCTGACACAGTGTTTAATAGTTATGTGAGCCCTGAGGACGAGCCTGCCTTCTTTAACCCATTTAGACCGGGAAAGAATCTATGTACTTTTTTAGATTTCTTTAGGCTATTAAAAAATAGCAGATATACAAGCTCATAGCGCGGCACCGAGTGCCGCGCTATGAGCTTGTAGATCTGCTATTCTTTTTTTTTTTAATTGTGCAAATTTGTGCAAATCTTTTAATACATATATGTATATATTTTTTTTTAAGCGAACATTTGTAAAATGTTTTGTTTCAAATATATATTGAAAGATTTTCACAAAATTTCAAGATTTTTCAAAAAAATAGCAGATCTACAAGCTCATAGGACGGCACTCTCTGCCGTGCTATGAGCTGTGGTTAGTGAGCCCGCCTAGGGAGCCAGAGGCCCTGGTTGCCCCAGGTACGATTCCAGGCCAGGCCAGCATATGTGTCGATGAAATGAAATTTGTCCCTGAGCAAGACTCTTAACCCCTCTAATTGCTCACAGGCCCTCATTGGAAACAAGACCGCAAGGACTTCATGAACGACCTGTTAAAAGGAATTATCCTTTATCCTTATCCTTATATATCTGCTGTTTTTTTAAAAGCCCAAATAAATCTAAAAATGACAGAGATGCATTCCCCCGGATTGAATGGATTAAGTTCCAACACAATATCTCACAGGAGCGGCAGGCATGCGGCATTTCTCAATGAAAGATGCATAACGGCAACAAAATCAATCTCGGTACAGCTGTGAATGAAAAAAAAAAGAAGGAAACATTGTGGGAGAAAAAGAGTGAATGTAATGAATGCTCATGAAAGACATTGATTGATGATTGATTGAAACATATTAATTGTAACTTCAAAGGAAGGACAAAATCCCTAGTCTTAATAATAATATAATAATAATACAAAATAAAAATAAAAACAATGCACAGTAGGAATAAAAATAAAAAAATAAAAAGCTGGAAGATGATTAAATATGGGATATGTCATAGAGGGGCCAGGAATTGCCCCAATACCAAATGAAATGTCTCCTTCACAGCTGTCCTACAGTCTGTATCTCCTACATAACATGGTCTGTCTCACCTCTCAGCTGTCTGTATCTCCTACACTGTCTCCCTCTAAGCTTTCCTACTTTCTGTCTATCCTACACTGTCTCACCTCTCAGCTTTCCTATTGTCTATCTCTGGCTCTCTGAGCACAGCTGTCTTACTCTGTCTGTCTGTCTGTCTGTCTGTCTGTCTGTCTGTCTGTCTGTCTGTCTGTCTGTCTGTCTGTCTGTCTGTCTGTCTGTCTGTCTGTCTGTCTGTCTGTCTGTCTGTCTGTCTGTCTGTCTGTCTGTCTGTCTGTGTGTGTGTGTGTGTGTGTGTGCGAGAGCGCGTGCGCATGCGTGTGTGTGTGTGTGTGTGTGTGTGTGTGTGTGTGTGTGTGTGTGCGTGTGCGTGTCTCTCTCCCTCTCTCTCTCTCTCTCTCTCTCTCTCTCTGTCTTTCTCTGTCTCAGCTGTCCTATTATATGTCTCTGCTACATTGTCTCCCTCTCAGCCTTCCTACTTTACGTCTCTCCTACACTGTCTCACCTCTCAGCTTGCTGTCTGTCTCTCCTACATTGTCTCTCTCTCTCAGCTTTCTTATCGTCTCATGAAGATAAACACCACATGGACTGTCCAGTCCAGTCTGTTCTACGTGCAGATGTGGCGTTCACTCCCAGACCTTCAGCACATTCCCTTTTAAACAGCCCGTCAGATGAGACAGGCATCGGTACTCTCATCAGCCGCGATGCTTGCTTGACTTTGGCCAAGGGCGCCCATGAACCGGCAAGTGCCACATGGGATATGCGGATTTTCACAGCCACTTTCCGTTGACAGTGACATGCAGTGAGTGACAGCACAGCTCCACGTTTGAATACTCAGGTGGACAATGATTCCCTCCCCAAAAGAAATCTCCGTGACCGGAACTGATCACTGTCCTCGGCATAATGGTTTTTAGTCACACAATCTGGCAACTAGGTCTTTACATAAGGTCATTTCCAGTAGAGAAGACTATCGTTCATAATCTACAAAATGTCACGGAGCTTGAAAATAGCTGGCGATCATATTAGGTAAGAAAAATTGAAATTTCAGCAGAGGTATCTAGATAAATGTGCTGTGGCAGGAAATTATTACTGCCAAATGAAATCATTGGATCACAATGATCACCACAAAAAAGTCTGTTTTTGCATGTCCGTAACATTTGACATTCAAAGATCAGGTTGGTAATATTTATTCAGTTGGAATATACTATACGTAACATTAAGATGTATCTATTTATTTGGAATACACTATACGAAACAATATTATGTATCTGGTTGGTTACATTTGTACACTCTCAGAGTTAAATTAACACTGAGGATTTTAAATTGTAGATTGGGGGTCCCATAGATAAAATGTTTTATCAAATAGGGGTCTATGTTACTGACTATTTAAGCATCATGGGTTCACTGTTATGGGGAGGAGGTTTGGCCCGAAGGGCAAATGCTTTTTGACCGCTGTTTAAATTGCTGCGGCACGAAATGTTTGGCTGAAATGTTTGATTCATAATTTTGGACCCCAAATACATTGTTTTGCACTGTGGAGTAATAAAAGACTATCTTTTTGCATGATGAACTGCCTGCATCGTATCTTTGGAACATTGACACACAGCGAACGGTACGGTATTAGGCCAGGCAAACTATCAGCGTGTCAGCCAGGTCTATGGGCTCAAACCCTCAGTAGCTCCGTATTAGACTGAGCTCCTTTAATACCGACCGACCAACCAACCATTCAAGCACCAGCCAAAATATATTTCTAAAATTAATTTCCAGGATCTCATTGTACTCGCTGGACGCCACACTGAAGTTTCAAACACTTCCAGATCCTGACCTGTCACAAACAACTCCCAGCCGTCTCGCTGACATCTTGCAAATGTTAATGCCCTTATGTAATAAATGAATGGAGGGACTGGGTTGGGAAAATAAACAGGTCCATACACAGAAGTGCAAAGGGACGCATCATTTCAGAGGCATTAAGCGAGACAGGATTCAATTTCCCCATGCCTGCCAGAGCGTGTCCGGTTCGTCTGTCACCTCCGCCTATTTACTCCCGGTTCTGAGTGAGGGATGGCGTGGGACAGATTTCCCATCAGGCGCCCCCCCCCCCCCCCCCCCCCCCCCCCCCCCCCCCCCCCCCCCCCCCTCCACCACACGCACGCACCTTCAGCCCGTTCCTATCACACACGCCCGGCCGGCGTGACACAGTCAAATCAGCATGCCTCCGCCGGACCCCGCTACCAATCATTGTCCAGTGATAGAATGCTGCTGTCCGCTCCCGCTACCTTCCTGCGCTAGCAGCAGCAGAGGAAATCTGTGAACAAGTCATGTGGGTTAACCTACGGGCGTGACAAATTCATAGGAATATAGTTATTGAAAGATACCGAATGCCTTTTTCTGCAAGTTATAGCTCAGCCAGTCTGGTAATATGAAATACTGCTATATATATGGACTGATAACGAGGGACTGTGCTCTACAGCCATGGCCACATTCTGAATCGGAAGATTGCTCTCTGTTTGCTTATTTCCACACATCCACAGTCATGTTATTCTGGGGCTTGTGTTACCGCACCCTTAAGCCCCTAGAGATATAGTCTATCACTCTGCTCTTAGGTTTATTGTAATGCTTTAATTCACTGGCCCTCTCTCTCTCTGAGAGACATATCGTTGCTGTCGGGCAGAAACCTCTTATCTCCGTAAATTAATGCCCTACGATCAGTGTCCCACAAAAGCATCAAAAGTGGCCGCGTTTCGAGCTTGTCGATCTGATACTTTTGCTATGTTTGATATATTTGAATCCTGAAAAGTATGCTTGTTCATATTAGTGCTCCTAACAAACTATACCCACTTACCATTAGACATCAATGTAGTAGGAGCCTATATCGAACCCGCTCTCAAGGAATGGGTTGCATGTTGATAGATCTATCTATCTATCTATCTATCTATCTATCTATCTATCTATCTATCTATCTATCTATCTATCTATCTATCTATCTATCTATCTATCTATCTTTTTTTTTTTTTACAGTATTGGTGTTTGTGTTTTGTATT
Organism: Gymnoscopelus braueri; assembly: GCF_963280865.1. Taxonomy (NCBI): domain Eukaryota; kingdom Metazoa; phylum Chordata; class Actinopteri; order Myctophiformes; family Myctophidae; genus Gymnoscopelus; species Gymnoscopelus braueri. The sequence continues at coordinate 5,937,329 of NC_137606.1, forward strand.
TTTCATCAGATTTTTTTAATCAGTTTAGTTTATCTGATTGTTTATTTTCTTAATTTATTTTTTGTTATCTGCCTATTGTAATCGTGGCATTACTGAACATGTCGGACGACCACACAATGTATTCAGAGAAAATAAATAAAGGTTGATGAAATTGATTGATCTGTAGGTCGGCCATTAACGACATCTGAAAAGTCATGCCTGAAAGCCGCTATAACCTTTTTTATGTCACACAAGAAAACATGTCCAAATAATACCATAAAATGTATAATTTAGCTTGTGTCTTGCTGTTGGTACGGCAGACGTTAAACAAAAAAAAATCCAAGTGTCTGAATGTTCCTTGTGGCAAAATCGTCATGATTTCCGTAAACACATGAGCTCTGAATGAAATTACATGAAAATACATGAATTCTGTGAAAATAGCAGATGTGCAAGCTCACAATGTCGCGTTTCAGTGAAGCTATTTGGTGTAGAAGGCGATACTACTAGCCCTTGGGGACTCCTGTCACTAAGTATAATTGCTGTTGGACAGAAACCTCTTATATCCATATTCTAACTTTTTGTGTTTTTTCGTTAATGAACGCCCTACTTGATCATACTACAGCGTCACACAAAAGTATCAAAGTAGCAGATCTACAAGCTCAAACGTGTTGAGCTCCTGAAAATCAACAGTGAATCCTGAAAAGTAGCAGTTTTGGACATGTGGTTTCCACCCGACAAAAATGATATAGGGTTTAACCATTGTATTGTCTTTGGGTCAAAAATGACCTGCCAGCATGTTTAACAGAAAAAAACAAACAAGTGAAACATTGCCATTGTTCATCCATGAAAGCTGCACCACCACGTACTTCGGGTCCTTTTTGACCCGGCAGTTAAATCACAGTCACAGAGTCAGTTACACACTACAATATAGGCTACAGCATGTGAACACCCTATTATTTAAAAAAAAATCATAAATACTCATTATAAAACGTATCCAGCTGTTCATATACTTAGTATCCAGTAGCAACATGCAGTGAAAGGTAAAATTTAGATAAAGGATGGATGAAGGATAAAGGAAGGATGTCCAGTGACACAGAGCAGGTAGGCAGAAATGGTACCACCCTAGTAAGCATGGCTGAGGACCCAGAATGGAGAGATGGTTGACAAAAGGTGAAATCTTCTTTAACTGTGACTCTACTCCTGGCCTCAAAATGGTAAAACTCTGACCATGTTGCTGATTGACGTTATATCCCTGCTCTATCCTTATACTGACCACACTCTGAGTAAGGTGTCTTACAGTATAGTCAATGGGCCTATATAAGACCGGGCAGGAACAATCTGGGTGGGTAAACTGTAACTGTAAACAGCTCCAAGACTGAAGCCATCTTAATTGGCACCCCCCACCAGATCAAAGGTTCGAGGTCGCCGGATTTGACGGGCCAAGCGTGTTTTTGGGAGAGCGTTCTTGTATTCTGTCTGTGGATTGTGCAGGGTATAGCTGTAAAAGAGCTTTCGTGCTCAGCATACCTACCCTGGGTAAATACAGGTTTAAAAAAAAGTATATAATCTGACATTTCCTTGTAATTGTGTGCTGTTCATTGTTGACTCTAGCATCTGTTTTCATTAATCCACTATTTTATTCACTTGTGTAACCAGGGCTTGTCTTTACAAGTTCCCTTAAGGCAAACCAGAGGAAGAAGAAATGAAATAAAGTGAATTAGACTTCATACCACAGCACAAGAGCAGAGATACATTTTACGCACGGCTAAAGCTGCCATCAGATATCAGAGCATCTGCGCGAAATAATAAACTGTTTTGTGTGCGCGTTGAGGTGTATAATAAATTTGATAATAAGCTGATGAAAAACACATTGGATGTAATGAACTTTGTACGGCCACATCAACAAAAAAGTTTACAAAGTGGCAAGTGTCTTCACTCACAAAAGTAAGAAAGATGACAGCAACAAGGGAAAAACAATCCTAGCAATATAGCTGCAAAGCAGCGATAATACGGGGCCAGTGAATAGAGAGAGAGAGAGAGAGAGAGAGAGAGAGAGAGAGAGAGAGAGAGAGAGAGAGAGAGAGAGAGAGAGAGAGAGAGAGAGAGAGAGACGGATTAGATTGAAGAGAGAGAGAGACGGAATAGATTGAAGAGAGAGAGAGAGAGAGACGGAATAGATTGAAGAGAGAGAGAGAGAGAGAGACGGAATAGATTGAAGAGAAAGAGAGAGAGAGAGAAACGGAATAGATTGAAGAGAAAGAGAGAGAGAGAGAGAGAGAGAGAGAGACATGGAAACGGAATAGATTGAAGAGAGAGAGAGACATGGAAACGGAATAGATTGAAGAGAGAGAGAGAGAGAAAGAGACATGGAAACGGAATAGATTGAAGAGAGAGAGAGAGAGAGAGAGAGAGAGAGAGAGAGAGAGAGAGACAGACATGGAAATGGAATAGATTGAAGAGAGAGAGAGAGAGAGAGAGAGAGAGAGAGAGAGAGAGAGAGAGAGAGAGAGAGAGAAAGAGACATGGAAACGGAATAGATTGAAGAGAGAGAGAGAGAGAGAGAGAGAGAGAGAGAGAGAGAGATGGAAACGGAATAGATTGAAGAG
>NC_137606.1:5940113-6083522 GCF_963280865.1 Gymnoscopelus braueri
ATAAACAACAAGATGCACCTTAACACCATCTGTCTATTAGAATACACTTCAAACATCTCTTCATGTAGACTATATAGTGCAGGATGATATGAAAATGTCATGTCACGACTATTGTGGCCAAAATAAATGTGATTAACATTAATATTGCGACAATCAAAGTATGCGTAGACCACAAACCCCCAAAAAAGCACTTTTGTTTTCCACTTACACCCTAGTATCCATATTCTGGGGGGAACATTAGCCAAAAATAGCAGATCTACAAGCTCACAATGATCTACAAGCTTTGAGCTTGTAGATCTGCTATTTTTGGCGAAGAGATTTGTTGTAGACATATGCGGTCCAAATACAGAGCCGACATGTCCAGAGTATGAGGGACAATTTCACGCTAAATTAAAATCTCGGTGACATGATTATTGTGAGCATTTTTTGGGGGGCGATAAACGATTATATCAATTATCATCCCATCCCTAATGTAGACAGCCCTTTGTTGGACCCTGAGCTTTTGATATTAACTTGAACTTTATTGATATTAGATCTACATCTAATGGAAATGACATACATTTAGGGTTGAGTGTCTCGGGGTCAGGGTCAAAGGTCAGTTAGGAATTGGCGGTCACTTCCAGCAACCATCGTATCATATCTTCCTCATCTATCCTCGTCATATTTTTAAGGTTTTCACAAAAGAAGAACAGAAAAATCATTATATGCCTAAGTTATCTATAGTTGATTTAGGCAATCACGAGAAAGAAAACCACATTTTGCTCTACTCTCATACTCTACTCTCCTAACACTGTACTGATGATCAGTGGCGTAACGGAGGGGTAGCAAGTGATGCGGTGCGGGGGGGCCACCAGCAGGGGGGGCCCCGCCTACGCTGATACAAATATTTTTACAGCAAAAAAAAAGAAAAAAGTTGATTTATATTGGTCAAATAGAACCGAATTAGACCCGAATTAGACCGAATTAGACCCGATCTTTTTTGCGCGCGTGCGCGTGCGCGTGCGCGTGCGTGAAACTCCCGCGGGGAGGCCCCGCGATTCTGCGTTACGCCACTGCTGATGATTCACCCTTACTTATTGCCTATGTCCTCAGCCTATCAGAATGCTTGTTACTGTACATTCCAAAATCATATCTGCCTAAGTCATTTTAAGTCAACTCTTTGACTTAGGCAGATATGATTTTGGAATGTAACAAGCATTATAATAGGCTGAGGACATAGGCAATAAGGCACAATGAAACAGCAGTTTCAGAGAGTTTGGCAGAAATCTCGATTTGGCCCAAAAATGACTTAGGCAATTATGCTTACTGTAAGTATATTTACTCAAGTACTGTGCTTAAGTACAATGTCAAGGTACTTTTACTTTACTTGAATATTTTCGTGATACTTTATACTTCAAAGCAGAAACAGGATTGTGTTAAAGGTCAAACCAGACAAGATCTAAATATCTCAATAAAAGAGCAGGGAGACCAAATACCACCACCCAATAGTATAGTAAGTTATATTGTATTAGCATACTCTACCAAACAGGTTGGACAAAATAAAATGTTATTCGCTAACAAAAGTTCCATAATACAGCTTTAATACACAGATCAGCAGGACGTCAATTCAAGACACATATTGTTTGTTTTCATCACTCTTCAAGTTCTCAAGCCTTTTGTGGACAGCTTGAGCTTAATCCAACATTTCAGTCCCTTAAGCCCAATTTAACTTCAGGCAAATTTTATGTCCTGAATATTAATGTTTATTGTTTTTGGTGTTAGTTGAGGAAGTTGCAGTATAGTTAAGCCAGGAGATGAGCCTGAAAAACATAATGAAGTATGAGTACATTTTTGTTTTGTTTTATTGCTGTAGTACAGCCATTGCCATTTTCATTTTTGTATTATTATTTGTATTAATTTCTTCCCCTTATCAATCCAGCTGCACAACAAACCTTTACAGGCAGCAGAGGTGGGTAGGGCTGTGTTTAACATGAGCGACATGAAGCTAGAATATGCAAAAATGTCCACACTACCAGCTGTAAATGTCAGGTATGCATCGCTCACCATCACCACCGACTGCTGGGTAAGTAGGTTCATTTGAGAGCTTTTAATACAGTACATCCCTGGTCGAGAGCGGGTACTGTGATTGGTTTCCTCCTGTGAGGAAGACAGCATGTGGCCAATCACAAGTTAGCAAAACAAAATACATTTGGGGCGCTCAGGTGTTTGAGTGCCTGCCCCTTTGGTTGCCTTGTACGCCAACACCAGGTATTTCATTGGGTGTGGGCGGCAACCGGAAACCAATTAAGGAAAGGGAAAAGAGGGGAGACGTGAACATATTGGGAAGTTGAAGATCAGGCGTGCCGCAGCATTCTGGATAATTTTGAGGGGCTTAAAGTGAGTATGCCAGGAGGCACGTAATAAATGAAGAGTTTCTCTGTGCATGTGAGTTCTCAATACACAGCTGCTGGCTTGGTGCTTGTGATAGCAGGATGCGTCTTTTCATGCGCCGACATGCTTATCTTTTACTTCATGGGGAAAATGGCAAACGTGTTTCCCTCACTGCTTCACCAGGTTAGCTCAGCAAGTGTGTCTTTGATGCCTAAAAAGAAAAACATAAAATTGTTTGTGCATACAGTATATTCGGACAGCATTGGAGATTTATTTCATAACTGTGACTTTGCGTCTTGAACAGTCATAATAAAGCTAATGAATTGAAAACTTCACAAAATGACATTCCAGCAATGAATATAAGCATTTGAATGGCACTACAGATTGCAACGTGAGATTGCTGTCTCTCTTTTTCCACGGTGAGTGGACACTTTGTGTCATGGTGGTAATTAAACGGACGCAGAATATACAGCATCACAGATAGCCACAAATGGGAATTGCCAAAGTGAGTTCTCACTTACTAAATTCATTGCAATTACAGCTATCAAAACATTAATTTCCACTAATCTTACTTTACGGGTGAATTCCAATGCCGCTAATTAAATAGGGAGGGTGAAATGTTTTTGGCCTGGGGATGTAACTAGCAGCGCGTGAATATTAAGATCATCCACAGTATGCATTAACGGTGAACACTATAAACCCAGATCTAACTCTCAAGAGACACAGGAAACAGGGTCACAAAATGCATATTTTCACCAACAACACTGATTATGGAGGCCACAGGCCTCTGATTTCATTGGGGAACCGGTCTGCATGTATATTTAGTTTTTAGGACAACATGAACTGAGCTACGTATCTCGCCTTAATCAATAATCCATTAGCGCTCCCAACGGTCTGTATAAACAGTACTGTAGAGTGATGAACAATCCATCGCCACGAAACATGGCGGTCACCTGTGAAGTCATGCCGTGATATCATGGGATTCTAATGCATCCATAAGCTTGTGTTGTTGTCATGATTGCTTATACCAAGTGAAATGCATCTGCTCATTTCTTCTACATCTAAATGACTCCTTTATCTTTAAAAACCTATTCATGTGAAGGAGTCTCAAGTAGACAAGCCCAGTGCATGAGATACATATCATACGGGCAGATTATGAGGCATGCTATGTTAAATTAGAACTGGAACAAATCAACTAGTAGGAATCTTCTTGGCGCACCATAGGATATTAATTAAGTAATTAACTGAGATAAATTCCAATTTAGTACGTAACTGGGGGGAGATGACATTGAAGTTCATATAGGCCTGGAACACACCCCTGAATCATATTAATATAATTGTTCTAATCTATAGCCTGGCCCTTAAATGAATTGGATTATCAAGTCCAATTAGCCTTAGACCAAGCAGCGTGATGATGAGCTGAAAGGAGGCGGAGAAGGACATACTGTATGAGGAACTTTAAGAGACAAGTCTGAATAAGCCATGTTATGTTAAGTTACAGTGAGTGACTGTTTGCCATTGGTGGGTGTGTCACTAAAATGTAAACTGAGTGTATATGTGTAATCCCCCAGAGAAGCACCAACAATCTCCAACACCTCTTTCACAATGCTTTAGTTATTTCACTGCAAGAGGCTAGACGTCTTTTTTCCACATGGTATACCTTTTGAAATATATAACTTACATAACCAAAGTGAATGGGGCTGTGATCAGGCTGAAACCTTACCCAGATTTGGAGTCATACATCATAGATATGTCATAGACAACTGATGTCACAGGCTGCATGCATGAGGTCTGAGATCGACATTTTAGCTACGCTGTCCCTGTGTGGATCGTGAGAGCCACATCATTTCCTAGTTTATTTTGTTTTCTCCCAAGCATGCGAAGCACCCTCCAACCCACCTTCCCTCATCAGTGTTACATTCCCCTCCCTGTCTGTCATGTATCACTGCCAGCTGGCTAGTGCTAGCCTGTTATTTACCCACCACTAGGTAGTCATGGCCAACTGTAAACATGTAGCATAGCAAAAAGAGGCATTTAAGTCTATATTTAAATTTCATATAGAATAATTAAAACACAAAATTTACAAAATCATAAACTTGTCTCCCACTTGAACTTTTGTAATTGAACTTTATTATAAGAGCAATATCATGCTGTTGCTGAATATCAGCACAGCTGTGATTTGTGTCACTGCCGTGCGAATGCACAGAACAACAGCACTCCCTCTAGTGTGTTTTTTAATTGCAGATTCTTTGTAGTGTTATGGGCCCTATAATTCTCAAATGGCGGCCCTGAAACGGCATCTCCAAATATTACATTTATTAGCTTAACTTTGTGACATTACAAACAGCCAGCTATGGATTGGAAGGAACCGTCAAATTATCAATGCAGATCAAGATAAGACTAAGCACAGGCTTGCTATTAATTCTGTTCTTTTAAATCACTTCAAATGCCCTTTGATGGACTTGCCTGTATTTGAAGTTCAGATGTGCCTCTTTCTATGTAAGGCATTTTAAAGGATTAGTCGGGAATCGGAAAAGTATTTTTCAGTTTTCATTCACAGATCACAGTTACTGTTCTCTCCTCCGCATCATCAGTGCCCATACCCTAGGTGGGGCAGTGGTGTAAAGTAACTAAGTACATTTACTCAAGTACTGTACTTAAGTCCAATTTTGAGGTATTTTCACTTTACTGGAGTATTTTCAATTGTCTATACTTTTACTTCTACTCCACTACAGTACATCTCAGGGGCAAATATAGTACTTTTACTCCACTACAATTATTTGAAAACTTTAGTTTCTAGTTACTTTGCAGATATAACTTTATAAAACATACATTAACCACTTTAGCCCCATTTTATACCTAGGCTATTTGAAAATAGCAGATCTACAAGCTATGCGATGCGATGCGTATTTTCAAACATTTTAGTACTTTTACTTTTGGTACTTTAAGTACATTTTGATACCAATGCTCCGGACTTTTACTTGCAACAGAGTACTTCTACATTGCAGTATTGATACTTTTACTTAAGTAAAACATTTGAGTATTTTTTCGACTACTGCAAAACGGTCGGTGTGTGTGTGGTCCCTCCTCTCACTTGTTGAACACAAAAATAAAAATGAAATATTGGCTCGGTTCTGAGATCGCTATGAACTAAGGCAGGAGTAGGCAACCTGTATTATCAAAAGAGCCATCTAAAAATCTCTCTGGAGCCGCAAAATATGTTTGCTTTATTTGTTTATTTGTGCTTTTTCTGGTCTTTCAATATTACTTTTTATTGTTTGCTAATTTCTCAAAGCAGATACAGTAGCCTAGCAGCTTTGGTGGTGAAAGCAAACAAACATGTCCTCCAAGCATTAATACATTCTTTATTTTCCTTCAATAATTTGTTTCTTATTTTTATCTGGTGTATAGGTGACACTTTTGTATTTACAAAAGGAGAATGTAATAACTTTATGCCTACTACAATAATACATTATTATTAAAATGTAAAATAAACAAACAAGAAAACTTCTTATTCCTTTAGAGCAGCAGGTTGCCTACTCCTGAACTAATAAGGGGAGTTTGACCTTACTCAAGTATAGACTGAACTGGGAAAAACAGCCTTTTGTTTTAGTGTCCCAACCACTTGGAATGACCTACAAGCTTAAGGTGGAAGCTTTTGTTTTGTTTTATCATTGATGTGAATATTGATGTGAAAATGAAATTGTACCTGTGATTTATCTCGACGACACTGCAAATGAGGGCAACCTCAATGTCCTTTCGAGAATAAACTAGAAAAAGTGCTCCTCGGAGCACAGGTCTCCGCCAGGTCAGGTAGGTTATTGTGGCCTCCTGTTGACGCTATAATAGGCCAATGTGAAAAGGGTGCCATTTCTTCTTAGGCCTTGCACGGCAATCAGACACTGCATTCATGATTTGAGGCATTTTGTTCAAAAAAATTGTTTTGCTAAATTAGACCTGCTGGTGGCGCTATAACAGGCAAATATTAAAAGGGTAGCATTTGTTCCTCAACATAGTGTGAATGTGCGTACAAAGTCTGACCACAATCGGACGCTGCGTTCATGATTTGCGGCATTTTGTTCAAAACGGGCCACTCCTGCAAACTTTAGATGTGAATTTTAGCCAATCGGGATGGAATATGAAAAATTAAACAGATCCGTCTTGATCACATGACTATAGAGATGATGTGTACCGATTTGCGTGAAATATGTTTTACATAAGTTGGCCTCCTGGTGGCGCTATAAAAGGCAGATGTGAAAAATGCAGGGCAAAGGTTTTTCCTTGACCTCTAGGGAGTGCGCATACAAAGTTTTACGCAGATTGGTGCAGTTATAGGTAAAAACACGAATCGGGCTGTTATAGCGCCACCATGAGGCTGATTAGAAAAATCTCAAGTGGTATTTCTTCCTCGGCATAGTGGGAATGTGCGTGCAAAGTTTCACGGAAATTACATGCTGTGTTCATAATTTGAGGCATTTTGTTCAAAACGGAGTAGTCCTCCAAACTTTGGAAGACATTTTTAGCCAATCAGGATGGAATATTAACAATCTGAAAGACCCGTTATGTTTAATGACTATAGAGATACTGTGTACCGATTTGCGTGATGTTTGGACAGAATCTGTAGGAGTACTGTGAAAAAATGTGTTTAGCAAAAAGCGGCCTCCTGGTGGCGCTATAACAGGGCCATGTGAAAAAATTGGGCCAGAGGTTCTGAATTGGCATCCAGGGAGTGTGTGTGCGCAGTTTCGCTGCGATCAAGCCAACGGTGCGGGAGATTAGCTGTCCACAGACGGACAGACGGACGCTCATAGCGCGGCTTGTATATCTGCTATTTTTGAATAGCCAAATAAATCTAAGGTGACACAGATGCGTTCCAGGTCTTATGGGTTAATAACAGCTTGTGGCTAAATATTAACTACACTGGCTCATTTGTCCGTTTCCTGAAAAGTAACAGTTTTGGACATACAGGTTTCTGCCTCACAGCGACATAATATATAAACTTGTGATGGTAAAAGGGGTTTCTAGTGATGAACTTACTAGGGCCACTCTGTACAAACCCAACACACTGGAGATGCCAATAGAATGTGACGAGGAAGCGGCACCCACAATGCCGAGCACCGGAGGAGACCCGACGCAGCTCTCGTCCAATCGAAACTGCTCCTCTCTCCCACTGATCAGCGACAACGTTGCACGGAATCCGACTCCCAGCACGATGCAGGTGTCATAGATACTGTATCCCAGAGTCACATTGGGCACAAGGGGCAAGTCTTAGGTATTTACAATGAGGCCAACCCGGATGCTTATGACTGGCCAGGGTGAGGCGCTGTTTTACCCTGCGCCGACTGCTGGTGTCAGAAAGAATTTATTTTAACGCAAGCGGATGGGTTTTTGACCAACTTTCAGACTCGATTTTCTTACCTTTTTGAACATTTTCATAAATACTATATGCTTCCAGTCGCTAGTTTAAAGTCTCCTTTCAATCATCATGATATGCGTTTTGGTAAATTATGGTCCCATTTATTCTAAAATTGATGATAAAGTAGTGTACTGTTGGAGAGGCGTGGCTTCATCGCAATGATTTTGATTGACAACCTACACGAGAAGGTGGGCGTGTCATTCAGTCAGTCGAAGCAGGTGCGTGTAGATCAGCTGAAAGAAACTCCGATTTGTTTTAGAATTTCATCTTATGTTTGCATATTTTGACTTATGAATAACTTTAACCCTTTCACAGCTTGTGTATTCTATGTATCACGTTAATTTTACGGTGATTTTGGACGGCGAAAATGACGTGTTCGGCTGTTGGATGCACTCATAGATCCAACTGTGGTTTTTCATTTTTCCGGTAAGTAGATTTATATTATATTTGTTTTGGTGATAGCTTGTTTGTTGATTGCCATTTTTTTGGAATATGATCCAAATATGCGTGCACAAACATATGCACTATGCATAGTGTTGTTGCAGCCACTATGAAATCTCGTTTCGCCGGGAGTAGCCCTGAAACATGACTGTCAATAACAATATCGCCGCTTGCCGTGTGAAAGGAAAGAACCTTTAATATATGGCTGATATATACTTTACAAATCAGTGTCGCTTGCCTTGAAAAGTTTGTAAGACAAATTGAACATCGTGTTGCTAGCTTGTCAATCAGTTTGTCCACGGATATTATCAACACGGCCGGGGGTCATTCATCGGTCATCATTGATTGATTGATTGATTGATGTAGTTTATTTAGTAAGACATGAGAATAGTACATGACAGTACATAACAGTACATGGAAGTACAAATTCACAATACTAGGTCTACAAAACTGGAACTCTCATTAAGCACGCAGCTTGTTTAAGATGACAACCCCATGCACACAAATCATGATGACAAGAGGCAGACAGATATACACATTACTATACAGAATGTCATACAATCAGCTTTCAGGTTACTGGTATGAAGAGAGAAAATATATATATATAAATGCAAAAGAGGAAAATGAAGGGGGGGGGGGTAAGGGGGGATGACTTGGCTTGTATCGTCTTTCAGGCCAGGGTTCTCAAACATTTATGTCTCAGGGCACATGTGCATAATGTTTTCATCCACGGTACCCCTGAATTACATTGTTACTTTGTAGCACCTTACATTTATGTCATATTACGATACGTAAATATGTAAATATTTACCCCTATAATACAATATGTAACGAGGAAAATATCTGTTTCCATTATGATGAAAGATTGTAAATAACTATATACTTGACTTTTAATCACGTGAACCCCAGTATCCCTATTCTAGGGTGAAAATTTGCCAAAAATAGCAGATCTACAAGCTTGCAAGCTTGTAGATCTGCTATTTTTTGTTGTAGATTGAAAAAGAACGCACGAAGTACAGTGCCAGCAATACGTATAGAGGGTCTAACTGGTTGAGAAACCCTGGTCTATTGTGGTTTATGTAAACATGACCGTCGAGTGCATTTATTTCGTGCAATCAATTCTCAAAATGCTGTTTGTAGAAGTAGCCTACATCCACACAGAATCCATGCACAGAATGCACATGTGACGAAGCTATAAAGAAGAAACATATTTAATATTCGATGCTATTACGATTTTCACCGTGAATATACAGTCTATGGAATAAAGTCATCCACCCGGTATGAATGATCACTTTTGCGTCCCTTTTAAAATAAATTACATGGTGTTGTAGGAGGTTATGTGTCCATAATACATACATACATACTGTACGTACAGTACAAGCTTAGGACACATTGCACCCGTGGCGAGTGTGTCTAATTGTGGCTTAATGTGACACATTTTAATAATGGCCCAAAGTGCTCATATTATTTAATGTACATTGTCCCTTTTTATAAATGAACAATTTTAATTCCAGATACAAAATGTGTGATACTTTGTCGGTATTAACTTTTAATATTCACATCATTCCTTTTGCACAACAGTTAATGTGTGTGTGTGTGTGTCTGTCTGTCTAACAGATTTCCCCAAGAAGTTGGTGATGCAGAGAGGCGGAGGGTATGGTTGGTGAAGATGAGGAGAGCCAAATGGAAGCCTACAAAGTGCTCACGCCTGTGCAGTGCTCACTTTGAGGATGATCAGTTCCTCCCAGATGTGAAGGTAAAACAATGTCCTTGAATTCATCATAGTGATCATCAAAAGTGCAGTCTGTTTTAACTACTGATAATCAGTTTGATTTTAAGACAGTTATTCGAGGATCTGCTCACAGCATGGCAAAGAACATGACATTACATAAAATTCCCCAGAAAGTATCATCATGATTGTCAGATGTACAGAGGACAGGAAATCCACTTTTCCAGTGTTCTGTCTCTCATTCAGATGCTGCTCTGGGTGTGTCTATGGAATTAAAATGTCTTGCACATATCCTCTCAGAGTATCTCAGGGATGGCAGTGACATCCAACGACAGTGTCACAAAATATATGCTCAGGCCAAAATGCTTTTAAGGACATTTTCTACGTGTTCTGCAAATGTAAAATGTGCACTGTTTAGAGCATATGTCACCCCCCTGCCATCCATGGTCCTCTTACAGAGTGAAAAGCATGCAAAGGCTCAGTGTATACATACAACGATGCCATGAGGTTACTTCTTTGTGTTCCTAGGTGGCATAGTGCCAGTCTGTTGTTTACTTCTGTAATCTGTTGGTGTACCCACTTGTGAGGCACTGTTAATGCAAATGATGTACACTTTTATGCAGCGCCCGGAAGTGTCTAACAACAGCATCATAGTGGCACTGAGAAACCCTATAAAGAGCTGTTACTATTAGGTACACACTGTAGGACTTATAATAGTAGGGGAGTTTCGAGGCTCCGTGAGCACCCCAAAAACACATCTCTTAAACCTGTTTTTTTAGGACCCTAAAGGTGTCTAGTTATGATTTCTGCTTGTTGCCCATGTCAACTAATGTCCCATGGGGTTTATTTTTAACCCTTTCTGACACCTACCCCCAACCCAAACCATAACATGGAGATAACAGAGAATACCATAACTCTTGAAGTAAACAACATACAGCAACAAATGAACACATTTTTCTATATCATTTTGACCCAAGGAATTCCTTAAAGTGGTTTTTTATTAAGATTCAAACACATATTGACTCTATTTCAGGGCAGAAACAGCCAAAAACTAGCAGAAAATGTTGAAATCATAATGATCACGTCTATATTTCTCTTTGTATTAAACGTTTACCGTGTATTCTTTTTTACCATATGTTTTTTAGGACCTTTTATGGTGTCTAGTTAAGATTCATTCTTGTTGCCCAGGTCAAATAATGTCCCATGGGGTTTATTTTAACCCTTTCTGACACCTATTCCCAATCAAACCATAAAATGGAGATAACAGAAAATACCATAACTCTTGAAATAAACAACCTACAGAGACAAATTAATACATTTTTCGATATCATTTGGACCCAAGGAATTCATTGAAGTGGTTAATATTAAGATTCAAGCACATTTTGACTATATTTCAGGACAGAAACAGCAAAAAAAAATGAAATTTATATTTCTCTTTGTACTACATTTTAAGGTGTATTCTTTTCTACCATATGTCTTTTAGGACCCTAAAGGTGTCTAGTTAAGTTTTAATCTTGTTGCCCTGGTCAAATAAGGTCCCATGGGGTTTATTTTAACCCTTTGTTGTACCTATTCCCAACCCGAACCATACAATGGAGACAATAGAAAAACTCTTGAAGTAAACATACAGACAAATTAACACATTTCTATATATAATTTTGACCCAAGGAATTCATTAAAGTGGTTACTATTAACATTCAAGCAGGTCTTGACTCTATTTCAGGACAGAAACTGCAAGAAACTAACAGAAAATGTTCAAATCACATCTATGTTAATCCTTGTATTAAATACTTAAGGTGTATTCTACTTTACTCCATGTTTTTAGGACCCTTATGGTGTCTAGTTAAGATTTCTTCTTGTTGCCCAGGTCAACTAATGTAACATGGGGTTCATTTGGTGACCATTTTAAATCGATGTCCACAGGAGTGGCGTTTTCATATCTGAACCAGACAACGTACAAAGACAAATAAACCCACTTTTTCATAGAATGTTTACACCAGGAATCTAATGATATAGAAACATTTATTAATCTGTCTCTGTAGGTTGTTTACTTCAAGAGTTATGGTATTTTCTTTTATCTCCATTTTATGGTTGATTGGGAATAGGTGTCAGAAAGGGTTAAAATAAACCCCATGGGACATTATTTGACCTGGGCAACAAGAATGAATCTTAACTAGACACCATAAAGGTCCTAAAAAACATATGGTAAAAAAGAATACACTGTAAACGTTTAGTACAAAGAGAAATATAGACGTGATCATTATGATTTCAACATTTTCTGCTAGTTTTTGGCTGTTTCTGCCCTGAAATAGAGTCAATATGTGTTTGAATCTTAATAAAAACTACTTTAATGAATTCCTTGGGTCAAAATGATATAGAAAAATGTGTTCATTTGTTGCTGTATGTTGTTTACTTCAAGAGTTATGGTATTCTATGTTATCTCCATGTTATGATTTGGGGGTGGGGGTAGGTGTCAGAAAGGGTTAAAAATAAACCCCATGGGACATTAGTTGACATGGGCAACAAGCAGAAATCATAACTAGACACCTTTTAGGCTTCTAAAAAAACAGGTTTAAGAGATGTGTTTTTGGGTGCTCACGGAGCCTCGAAACTCCCCTACTATAAGTGGTCGTGGAGTCATCTGATCGTCAGGCATTTCTTTTTGAAATGTTGTTTATTTCTTTTCCCCATGCTGTATGTCTCTTATGTCATCGTATGTTACCTTCTGTCTGAAATAAGGATTATTATATACAGATAATTGTACATCTGCTAAATACACAGCACATTTTGTATCTATAGCTTCTGATGAAAGTTGCTGTATGCCTTTTTTTTTTGTTTTAAAGTAAAACAATTGAGTATAGGATACGCACTCTTAACAAGTCTGTATTTAAATAACTACAAACACCATATATTGTAAAGGTAAATTAAATCACATGATATGCATCACAATCTACCGCCTCTTTTTCTGTATTTTCTATTTAGGGCACTAAGGGTAGGAAACTGAAGCACGATGCTGTGCCTACCATCTTCAATTTTCCAGAACATCTGAAGTGGAAGAAGATTGCTACCAGAACCAGGCGGTCCAAGGCAGTAAGTATGGCTGTTGAGGTAAGTGGCAATCCGTCTACCAGTACCCTGCCTCAGTTTCATGAGGCATCAGGACCTGTTGCACCTCTGTGCGTTGATAGTGAAGCTGTTACCGACAATGGAGATAGTGGTGTTGATCCTAACAATGCCATTGTGATGCAACACACTGATGAGACCATGGTTGTTGACAGTGTGTATCATGAGGACATTGAGATGATTGATGTTGAGGAGGTTGTAATTGCTAATCAAACTGAGTGTAGAGCTGATCAACAAACAATTGAGCATGATCATGGGTATTTCAAAGATATTTCAAAGTTACCACAATCGCACATCCCTATTTCGGAGTCTCCTAGAACACTAAGACGTAATCAGGGTAAACTAAGGGGTACGCTTGTTATGCTTCGCAAAAAGCTTAGGTTGAAGAATCAGCAGACAAGGAGATTGAAATCTAAAGTAATGTCCTTGAAAACAATGACAAAGAGTCTTCAGAAAAGGTTGCTGATCTCAAATGAATGTGCGGCTCTGCTGGATTCTCTAAGTGATGTTCCTAAAAAAATTGTAGTTAGAATGCAACAGAAGAAGTCAGCAGCATTTTGTGAGGAACTAAAACAGTTTGCGACTACATTACACTTTTACTCTGCGAAGGCATATGATTTCGTGAGAAAGGAGTTCCTAAAAGCTTTGCCACACCCTCAAACAATTCGCGATTGGTACAGCAGTGTCAAGGCAGATCCAGGATTTACCTATGCATCCTTCACAGCTCTGAAAAGTCATGTAGCTAAGAAAAGGGAAGAGGGTAAGGATACCATCTGCTCACTGATGATGGATGAAATGTACATTCACAAGCAAATTGAGTTTGGTGGAGATCAAATTCATGGCTATGTCGACCTTGGTACTGGTGAAATAGACAACACAGTAGCCATGCAAGCACTGGTCCTCATGTTTGTATCAGTCAACGAGTCATGGAAAATCCCCATTGCATATTTCCTCATCAGCAGCATGACTGGACAAGATCGGGCCAACATTGTCAGAGAGAGCCTTATTCGCCTTCACAAAATCGGTGTTCAGGTTGTGTCACTGACATGTGATGGACCGTCGTCAAACTTTTCCATGATCCAACATCTTGGTGCCAAAATTAACATCACAAACATGACACCTCACTTTGATTTTCCAGTGGAAATAAATACAGATGATGCACCTGAAGGCCCCCCTGCTCTCCCACATGAAGATGAAGGTCTCCCTGCTACCCCCAAAAAGGTGCATGTCCTGTTGGATCCATGTCACATGTTAAAATTACTGCGAAATGCATTTTCTACAGCTGAAGTGATGCAAACAGAAGATGGCCAGCAGATCAAATGGGAGTACATTAAACAGTTAAACACACTTCAAGAAAAGGAAGGTCTGCGGCTTGGAAACAATCTGAGATTGGCACACATCCAGTGGCGACAACAAAAGATGAAGGTCAACCTAGCAGCCCAGCTGTTCAGCAACAGTGTGGCACATGCCCTAGACTACTGTGACAAAAACCTCAAATATCCCCAGTTCAGTGGATGCACGGCTACAGTAGAGTTTATAAAAACAATTGATGCAGCTTTTGACGTCCTTAATAGCCGCAATCCAATTGGTAAAGGAACTAAAGCACCTATGAAGCCGTCAACAATTCATCGTGCCAGGGATATTCTACAGAAAGCAGAGTCATGTCTCCGTGGGCTCAAGATTAAAGACAAGAAAAACAATTGGGTCTACATGCATACCACTCCGAGGAAGACTCCCATTTTGGGCTTCATCGCATGTTGTAAAAGTGTCCTCAACATTTATGAAGACCTTGTGGAGAGACCAAGTGCACCAAGCAGATACCTTCTGACATACAAGTTGAGTCAGGATCATCTGGAGCTGTTCTTCTCTGCTATCAGAGCACGTGGGGGTTTTAACAACAACCCCAATGCAAGACAGTTCCGTGCGGCCTACAAGCGACTCCTTGTAAGGCACCAGGTGAAGACGGGCACAGGCAACTGTCTTCTTCTTGACAACACGGACATCCTGGATTCAACACCTGCAAATGTCAACATTGCACGCCGAATAGATGTGGAGCCTGTGGAAGTGGTTTTCCCCGAAGAAGACGACATTCCTAACATCCCCGATGAGATGAACCTCTCAGCATTCAAGCAGGACGCCATCAAGTACATCTCAGGCTTCATTGTGAAAAAGATTAAGGAGAAGATCACCTGTATGCCTTGTTCACAGGCGCTGACAAAGGAATTGGACCCCACACCTTCTTTTCTTAAATTAAAGAGCAGAGGTGGCCTACAAAATCCA
This sequence comes from Gymnoscopelus braueri, assembly GCF_963280865.1. Classification (NCBI taxonomy): domain Eukaryota; kingdom Metazoa; phylum Chordata; class Actinopteri; order Myctophiformes; family Myctophidae; genus Gymnoscopelus; species Gymnoscopelus braueri. Next base: position 5,955,473 of record NC_137606.1, read on the forward strand.
TCAGGCGGTATTTTAGCAGTTAGCCAGGCCACCGAGAAGTACTTTCAGAGAATGCTGAATCTTAATGGGGGGAAGGTTCCACAAGGACGGGGAACAACTGCATCAATTGTGAAAGAAGTCCTTGAAGATAGTTTGGGGAAAAACCTTTTCCCGGAATTAAACGGCCACATGTTTGATATGTGTGTAGAAGCAAACCATGTACACGTTCTGGTCAAGATGGCATCTGCCTTGTTCTGCAAAATCAGGTTGAATCATTTGGCAAGAAGGAAGACCGAACAACTTAAAGAAGGCAAGCTTGTACGCAAGCGACTCACCAAATTAGTTCATTTTTATGGTGATTAATGAGAGTGCAATGTGCTGTACAATTTCATGTACTGTGTCAACTTTTTGTCACGTTAATTTATATTTGTATATACATTTTGCATGTTCTGTTGTTTGTCTTTTGTGACCATGTCAAATGCCACATTTTTGTCACCTATGTTAATTTATATTTGTATATATATGTCGCATGTTCTGTTGTGTGTCTTTCGTGACCATGTCAAGTGCCACATTTTTGTCACGTATGTTAATTTATATTTGTATATATATGTTGCATGTCCTGTTGTGTGTCCTTTGTACATTTGCACTCTCATTTTTGACTGGCCAGAAATCACAATATTCATGGACACACAAATCAAACCCTGGTTTCCTATGTAGAAATATTTCTTAGAGCCAGCAAAAAAGTGGCCTGAGTATTAATTATTTCAACATGAAAGCCAAACGTTGCCCACCCATCTGACTTTCCCATTAATTGTACACTCAGCTGTTGAATTTGTTTTTTGACTAAAATCAAACCCTGGTTTCATGGTTTCCTATGTTGAAAGATTTCTTAGAGCTAGCAAAAAAGTGGCCTGAGTATAAATTTTCAACATGAAAGCCAAACATTGCCCGCCCATCTCAAGTTCCCATTCATTCCAGTATCAGCTGTTGAATTTGTTTGAGGCCAATCTTGTAAAATGTTGACCCTTCACTGCATGCCTCAGTATTTGATTATTTACTTGCCCTCAACGAAATAGTTCAATATTTCTTGGAGTCTGCAACAAAGAGACACAAGTAGGTATTGAACAATATGTAGCATTTGAAGTAATGCCACCTCCATATGTGAAACGTTATGAATGTATTGTACATAGTTCCCATGTAGCTCATATTTTTATATGGACCAAATGAAATACAGTTACACCTCCATATGTGAAACGTTATGAATGTATTGTACATAGTTCCCATGTAGCTCATATTTGGATATGGACCAAATGAAATACAGTTACACCTCCATATGTGAAACGTTATGAATGTATTGTACATAGTTCCCATGTAGCTCATATTTGGATATGGACCAAATGAAATACAGTTACACCTCCATATGTGAAACGTTATGAATGTATTGTACATAGTTCCCATGTAGCTCATATTTGGATATGGACCAAATGAAATACAGTTAGAAAAATGCAATAAAAGTATTTTTTTCCCTCAAACTGCACTTTTAATATTGCCAAGTGGTTCTTTCATGCATTTGTGTAGTGGTGTGTTTGTGTTGTTGTGTTTTATTTGTTTAATTCCATGATGCATTTAATATTCCATTTTATGTATTACTCGACTTGTGTTTGTTTTTTTCGTCATATTTTCGAGTTTATTTAATTTATTTGTGTGTATGTGTGGTGTTTTGGGTTCTTTTTAAGTGAAGCTGCTTGAAATCTACCCCTATGTCTGCCAGATACTCGCAATTACCAATACATAATACACCTGTAGTAGAGATTCACCTGTTTTTTCTAGACTCACCTGTCTGTCTAGTCTCTCTCCTTTCGCTCTTCTCTTCCTCCACATCTCTCTATCTAGGAATCAACACGAGGCACTTGAGATGACACACACATTTGACATCCCACAACCCTGACTCTCATCTATTAGTACATTTTGATGGTGATTCATGAAAGTGCAATGTGCTGCAAGTGTACAAAGTCATGTACTGTGTCAACATTATTTTTCTCACGTTCATTTATATTTGTATATACATGTCGCATGTTCTGTTGTGTCTTTTGGCGATGTGCCACATTTTCGTCACGTATGTTAATTTGTATTTGTATATAAATGTCGCATGTCCTGTTGTGTTGTCTTTTGCACATTTGCACCCTCATAAATTGATATGCGTGTATGTGTGCTCTTAGGGGTAGATTCAAGCAGCTTCATTACAGCCTCCCAGACAATCCGTTTGCAATTGTCACTATACCTGTTGTAGAGACTTCTTTTAACCAGTCTGTCTAGTCTTTCTCTCTACTTTCGCTCTCCATCCCCTTCCTCTACATCTCCAGTCTGTCTAGTCTTTCTCTCTTTTCGCTCTCCATCCCCTTCCTCTACATCTCTCTCTAGTAATTCACAGGAGTGCAGTAAGGACTTGCGATGACATCAACCACACTTGTGCTCAACGGCCGCCAGGAAGTTCTGAGACTACATCCCACCACCCAGTCTCGTCGTTGCAGGGTTAGTCATCTCTACTATTTGCTCATTCGATTCCTGTGTGAAATCTTCACAAAAAGCTATTGTTGAATTAAACATAACTGTTAATGCTGTTACTCTGTTGTATGTTAGTGCTTCTTGCACTTGAGAATCATCGTGAGAACCTTCCATCAGCGCAGAATAGGTTTTTAAGATAAGTCATACACACATACAGTAATCTCTATTTGTAAATGTTAATTGAGAAATTATTTTTAAATTCTGAACAATACACAATGCATTTTGGTCTTGTAGGAGTATGTTTACTAAACCTTGTATTTTTCTATTCCTTCTATTCTCTCTTTCTCTCTGTCTCTCTCTCACCTTTTCTATCTTTCTCACAGATGTTCCAATGATTGTCGGGTGCCATTATTGAAGGGAGAAGCAAGCGGAGACTGGACGTCAATCATCTCTTCATCTTGGGACAAAGGCTGTTTCTTACATCACTCATCATTACTCTGTAATATGTAGAAGACTGGCATCCAGAACTCAACACCCACATTTCCAATGATTCATTGGTGGCTGTTAATGACGTCACTGCTGTTGTGTACCGTTTGAATATAGTGCACTACACGGCCATTAAGTAAACACCCAAATTTGTTCAATGTCGTGTTTTTTTCTTTTTACCTTACTGCACACCACAATTTGACTTTATTGTAGCCTTCCTTTTAGCCTTTAAGTTAAGTTGAGGCCTATATATTGTCAAACTTACACATTGTACATAAGTGATTCTCAAACATTTTACTTTCATGAACCCCCAAATTTGACATGCATTAGGCCACAGACCGCCTGCTGAAATCCATATTGTAAATTTAACTTTGATAGTGTACAAATGGATACAGAATTGATCTGTAGGGGTACAGTTTCAGATTATGTCACTTGATTATTCAGGTGTTGGTTGAACTGTAACTGAACCTCTTGGCCCGTTCTGCATACAATTATGTATATCGTTGCTGTCGGGTAGAAACCCTGTCCAACTGATCCATTGTAGTTGTTATTTAGTCACAAGCAATTTTTTTTATCATTTTCATTGATTCGTCATCTATTGAACCCACATACACACCAAACAACATTCAGTTTCTCTTAGTTTCAACAGTAAATAAACAGATCTACAAGCTATATAAGGTTTCTGCCAGACAGCGACGCTTAGGCTGTGTTATAGCCACATCACTGTGATAAGGATGTTTGCATTAACCCATTAAGACCTAAGGCTGATTGTACGTACAAATGTCTTCTAAATGCTCTGTTCTCCGAAAAACTGATGTTGCTGTATCATTGGTACTCAAACTGTTCCATGTCAAAGACACCCAAAATTAGATGTATTTGGCTGTTGGACCACCATCTCAAAACATTTTGTTCCATAGACCCCCAGAAGCCATCTATCTATAGATTGATCGATCGATTCATCTAACCAGATTTTCAATCTAGTCTGGGTAGATGAAGCTAACCAGATTTTAGATGATCGATTCATCTAACCAGATTTGATACTTTGTGCTATTCAAAAATAGCATCTACAGCGTCACTTAGTGCCAATCGATCGATTGATCGCACGGCACAAAGTGACGCTGTAGTTGCTATTTTACAATACAAAGTATAAAATCTGGTTAGATGCTTTCCCACTTTTAATGGATTAAAAAACAGGTGTGCCATTGAGTGCATAGGGAGTGATACAGCCATAGTTATTTTTATATATGTTGCACCTTATTTTGTCTGTTAAAGATGGAGGTCTGGTATTCTAGTTTTTTCAGGCTCATTTCTTACTCCAGTTGTTATGTTAGTGAGGGTCCATTGTGTGGCTGACCCCGAGTTCATCTTTGTCAGACCTCCTGAATCTTTCTATTTTTTTATAAATGAAAGCAATTTTGTTTTAATAAATGTATTTTGCTTTAAAACTAATCATTGATTATAGTATCATCTTTACATATTGCTTGTCTTGTTTAAAAAGTCCAGGTACCATTATTCATGAGTCCTTGAGTGTGTGACAGTTAACTTAGCTTGGGAGGAAAAAAATATACAAATATATTCATGTCTAAAGTTTCTGGTTTTACTCTTAAGTTCAAGGCAGGAACTAAGGGACCCGAAAGAGTATTTGAATGTACATTTGCTATGGTTAAAACCTCAAAATAAGTGATGCTGTTGGTAGAATCAGAATAATATTTATTTACAAAAGCCACATTGTCCACAGAAGTTCTGGTCTAATGCACAGGTAGGTCCATGAGGAAGCAAAAGTCAGGCGGTGGTCGTGGTAGTGGAGTTCCTGGAGGGAGAGACACTACCCTCCACTAAAGCACCCTTGCACCCCACCTTGCACCCCACCCGCTGACACCTTGTCTGGAGTCCAGAGACCATGGGGTGGTAAGACTGGGGTGGTATACATGGCATTGGGAGTGGGTGTAGGGGACAAGGAAGAGCAGCTGGGAAGAGTGAACAGTGTTATGGACACAAATGCTGACAAAAAATATCTAATTACAGTATATTAACAAAAACACATCATCACATACGGCATGACACTGTGAACTATGTTCAGTGCTACAAATAAATCCATTAAAACTCACCTTCAACAGCAGAAAACTATCAGACTTGAACTGTTTACTGTTGCTGAAGTTGGGCTTTAATGGACTCAGCAAAACTGTTCAAAAATATATCATTTCCCCTATTGGTGAAATGAACTCCATCACGCAGAAATAGCCCAGGAGTGTCAAACTTTATGTGAGGGTGATCTACAAAGCTGCCACTTAAACAATGAACATATGTAGCCATAACACTGTTCACAAACCGGCGACCCTTGTTGATCTTCCCCGGATTGGCACCAGCCTTCCATTTGCATCTCTGGGTGATGGCAGAGAAGAGGATCTTCATCTGTGGGTGTTGAAGATGGAGCTGGTGCAGGTCCTCCTTCATCACTGCGACTAGCTTGGCACTTGAGATGTCTCCAAGGTCATTACCGCCGCAGTGGATCAGGAGGACATCCGGTGCTGCTCTCCCTTGTAGGGCCTGGTTAAGGAAAGGGAGGAGGTTTTTCCACCGCAAACCACCCCAGCCAAACCAATGGATGTAGCTGATGGCATCCACGCCAAGGTTGTTCCCCATGGTCTCTGTAGCTCTCTGCTCGCCACGCCGGACATAGCTGTCCCCAATCACCCACAGTGACACCATGGCTGTTGAGAAACATAAAAAGAGTTGGTTACACACATTTTAATAAAGTCAAGGCGATAGCACATTTCATATGACAGGGGTAGACTCAATGTACTTAAAATGAAATAAAAACCAGACTGGGCCAACGTGAAATATGGCAATAATGATAACAAAAATAATAAATTAATACATCAGAACCAATACAAGACATTATTAAATAGTTTATAAGAACAGTAAAAAGAGGAATAAATAGAAACGTTAGGCTGTAATAATAAATTAATCTAGAAGCATAGTTTAAACCTTAGCTGTAATGTTATGGTATTAGCATGCTTTTAAAAGAAAACACTGTAGTAGCAGACCGTAGTTCATGTGGTGGATAATTTCATAGTAGGACCTTAATGTATGTATTGTATCATTATAGGTTTAATGCAGCCACAAGAAACCTAACTATTAATGTTTGGAAAATAGCAGATCTACTAGCTCACAATGGTGTTCTATTTTCAAATAGCCAAAGTTTAAATAGGGCTGAAGTGGTTAATGTATGTTTTGTAATAATAATTCAAATCTAGAAAGTAACTAGTAGGCTAAGTAAAGTTTTCAAATTATTGTAGTGGAGTAAAAAAATACAATATTTGCATGAGAGTGGAATCGAAGTAAAAGTATTGGGGTGAAAAAATGGAAATAAGTATAGTAAAATAGACCTCCAAATTATAATACAGTACTTGAGTAAATGTACTAGTTACTTTCCACCACTGAAAAATAGATGCAGATAGCATTTATTATAGCATCTAGGCTGCTAGTTTTAAATAGGAGACATTATCTGACGATAAAGGGGAAGCAGCTAAGATATTCATTGACAATAATACGTTCAATAAAATTAATTATATTACTTTAAAATAGTGAAGAGATGCCTGATAGGAGTGATGTGTTTCAAAGTTATTGTTACTCTTTCTTATATGTAATATTTGTTCATTGTGGTGCATGCATGCAATTAGCAACTAGGATTTACACAGGCCAAGTATAAATACACATTTTACCTCGAGTTGAAAGATGACGTTTAGCGTTGAATAAAAAGTTGTTTTTCCTCTGACGCAGACAGTTTATGAGTGGGCGTCTACAAGGCTCTGTTGGGCGTGCAGTGTTCCACATTGACCCGCCCCCGCTTGACCCGCCCCCGCTTTGTGACGCTTTGGTCACATGTCTGGTCTGAACCAATAGCGTATGACATCCGACAGTGTTTACTGTATAAATTAAAGCCACACAGCCGAAGAATTGGCTTCATTTTCGGTCTGTAGAAAGCAGGGGAGTGGCTTTGTCCATTCTTTTTATACAGTCTATGATTGGGCAGCAGGCTGGGGTTTCTGTTGATCTCGTTGATGGCAAAAGCCATGGTCTGGGCCCATCTGAAACCTGAGGTTAAAAAACTAACACACAAAATATGCCACTGTAACCTTGAATATTTACCTTGGGGAAATATCAATCAACAAAACTTGATTTAATAAAGCACATTTAAAAACTACCGTAGCTGCACAACTTATAAAGAACAAACAGAGCCAGGCAATAAGGGCAAACAGAACAAAATGAAAACAAAGAAATATAGGAGCAAGCAAAACAGTATTCATAGAGCATGTATCTATGTACCTGTGTGCGCAGCATACCATCTTTCAAAACAAGTTCCCTATTCTCGTGTTTGCTATTGCAGGGGGTGTCTCAAACATTGTCATGTCAAGGACACAGAAATTAATGTGTATTTGGCCGCAGAGACACATCTGAAAATCTCATGTGCCAGGGACACACAATACAACATTTGTGTTGTTAACTCTTTTCAATAATATTCCTAATTTTTCCACTTTAAAAAAAAATATGTTTTAATATATTTGAGTTAGCTATATTAACTCATTTTACCGGAAAGTGTGTCCCTGGACCCCACTGAGAAGAGAACCCACTGTGCTACTGTATTTTGTGACACTCACCCATAGCAGGTGGGCTCCTGTCGCTCTGAGGTGAAAGTCAGCTCAGGGAACACAGGGATGACGTGGAATGGAAACAAACCACCCAGAACAAAGTCTCCAGCCTTGTACAATCTGTTGACGTCAAACTGTGCCTGTAACTCACAAGAAGAGGAAGGTGAGCAAGACAAAGGAGAGAAGGAAGATAACAATATCAAGTATGAAAACAGGTGTATGTCTAGAGAAACCCTCATGACTGTCCTCCTCTGTCTAACGCCCCCCCCTCCCTTCTCTAAATCCATTGTCCGGTGCGTGCGTGCGTGCGTCTGTGCGTGCGTGCGTGTCCTGTCCATGTGTTAATGACATTGTATTACCAGGGTTACATTGGCAACTGTTCACCTTAAAGGTTTAATGACATTCACTTTTACACCACATTCAAAGTCTTTGTCCTGGTCCTTCAAAAGTGTACAAAAAGTTTTAAGTGAAAATTCCATTCCAGTGATCCATGGCAGGTGTTTTTCTCTCACATTTCTAAAGCCTTTTCAACTGCAATGAAAAAAGAAATCTTTGCCTGCGGGTGTCGCTGGTGAGGGATTTTGCCTGTCAATCATCGCCTCTGCTCCGCCCCTCCCAAAGGAAAGGATAGGGGAGGGGAGGGGCGAGGAGGAGAGTGGGCGGGATTAATCGACTGTGACCTCACTGTGGAAGGGCCAAGCTCAGATTACTTTTCAGCCTAATTATTCAGAAAACCCCAGACCACAGAAAATCCACTGAATGTTCTAAGTTCAGTTTTTTTGGGTGTAATTGAGGTCCTAAAACCCCAAATACAACATTGAAAATAAAAAAAGATTGGTTTCAGTGATACTTGGAATGACCCTCTACATTATTGCAAAGTTTCAAACAAATGTGAGTCTGCATGTACGTGTTAGGGGCAGACGAATAATTTTCATAAAACTGCTATATTAATTGGCTTATAAAAGCTTAACGTTTTCACTTATGGAAAATCCGCTTGCTCACGTTTGTCCGCAGAGGTCCAAAGTTCATGTGTAAAATGTTTCGTGCAGATTGCTCAAAGATCCCAGGATGCTATTGATTTGTACTGTTTTTCATATAATTTAAAATGGTGGGAAATCTAAAGGTCAGAGGTCAAAAGTCAGAGTGTGAAAGTTGTTAGGCATGAGGAGACGCATGTGTGTATTGAAGTTTCATGGCTGTAGGTCAAACAGGTCATGAGTTGTACCTGTTCAAAGTTGGCATTTTCAATTGAGTGCTACAGCGCCACCCTTTGGCCATTGGTTGTGAGTTTCGGGTCTTCGCCGTTTGGCATAGCCCTCTACCATATTGCCGAGTTTCGTAAAAAGCTATGCACGGTTGGGCCAGAACTGCAAAAACGGCGGAAGAAACGGGGCAGTTTCAAAGAGGTTTCGAGCCTGATAGGGCTCGAACCCTCAAACAGCTGGCCAACTGGGCAAGGGGATTTTAGCTCCATGAGAATCAGAAGAGATTGCCATGGTAGTCCTCCACATGCCAATGTGTGCAGTGGGTATTAGCAATAATACATTTGAAAAACAAACAAACAAATATAGCTGCAATAAGCGTTTTCAAGGGATAGGGCAGAGACAGACAGGCAGAGACAGAGTGAGAGAGAGGCAGACAGACAGGCAGACAGTGACAGAGTGAGAGAGAGGCAGACAGACAGTGACAGAGTGAGAGAGAGGCAGACAGAGAGGCAGACAGACAGTGACAGAGAGGCATCGACACATTTGCTGGCCTGGCCTGGAATCGTACCTGGGGCAACCAGGGCCTCTGGCTCTGTAGGCGGGCTCACTAACCACTCAGCTATGGCCGCAGTACTGACTGAGCTATTGGATAGACAGGACTCTAACTACTCTAGATCACTGGTTCACATAACATTTACCAATAACGTTTTTTTTTTGTCTCCTCGGAATGGGAACTAGTGAAAATAGTCGATCTACAAGTTCACAATGCGTTGCTATCTAAAAAGGTGTGAGATTGTAGATCGGCTATTTTCAGAAGAAAGTATGTCTATGGGCTCAATTCAGTGCCAATATTATGTTGTACTTGTAAAAATATTTTGTATTTGTAAACAAATTTTGTATTTGTAAAAAAAATATTTGTATTCGTAAAAATAATTTGTACTCGTAAAAAAAAATTTGTATTCGTAAATAAAAGATTTGTATTCGTAAAAAAAATATTTGTATTCGTAAAAATAATTTGTACTCGTAAAAAAAATATTTGTATTCGTAAATAAAAGATTTGTATTCGTAAAAAAAATATTTGTATTCGTAAAAAAAGGTTTTGTATTTGTAAGCAAAATATTTTTATTCGTAAGATAAAAATGTGTCCATAAAAAAAAATATTTTAAACTTTTTTTCTATATATATTTTTTTGTGTGTTTGTAACATGTGTTAAACATGTTGTAATTGTAGAATTATATTTACAATGAACATTGTGACCAGAAAAAAACAACAGTTTGCTCGCTCGAAGATCTGTTTGCTCTCTCTCAGATCTGTTTGCTCTCTCTCAGATCTGTATTTTTGGCACTCTGCACTTCCGGGTATGAGCCAATCACGTGAGGCCTTTTCCACTACCCAATCATAAAGCTCCATAGGTCTCCATGGCAACATGGCAAACGGGGTTGCCATGTTGCAACCCCAAGAGTTTTAGCTGCAACATAATTCCATTGCTCAGGAAATAAACAACGGATTACAATAATATAACATTCCCTATAATCACTAACATGTAGGTGATACCTATGTCTATCAAATATGGTTTTATTGAAAGGTAATCAAAGGCTAGATCGAGTTTAGAAAGCAAACAGGTAATGTCAGGGCGCCTCAGTGCGGCTGCAGAGTTTGATTGAGTGTTAGACTAGGACACTCATTATCCCACATGCCATATGTCAAAATGACCGGCTTCACCGGGAATCGTGCGTGTGTATTTTGCTAAGAGATTGGTTACATAGTTTAATTGATATTAATTTATTAGTGCATTAAATTTCCCCATCCACTATAATGGGAAAATGAAAAAACTCGATTTCAAGTATTTTTTTCTCAGAAACTGTAAGGGCTAGAGTTACAAGGCTTGGAGGGGAGGTTCATAATTTAGTCCGAAATTATCCAAAAACAAAAGTACACCAGTCGGCCTCATGGTGGCGCTATAAAAGCCCCCTTTACGTTTTGGCCTTTAACTTTTGAACCGTAGGTCGTAAAATAAAAATATTTCCCTAGATTCCTTGGGTCATGACACAACTCCCCGTATAGGCCACGCCCATTTGCGTCAGGATAGATTTTCCGCCATTTTGAATTTTCTTCAAAACACACTTTTAGCTCCTCCTCCCACATATTTTGTCCAAATTTCACAGAAATCGGTGCACATGATCTCTGGACCCATACAATAAACACCTCCTAACGGAATTTCATTCAATAAATGAAAATGAAAATTAGCGGGAGGGATTTTTACAAAAAAGGCCAAAACTCACGAACGAAACGTCCGGTCAATCCCAAATTTGAATCACATGTCAAGGGTAGTTTACTCAACGAATCCCTAAAAGCATGATTCTTTTTGGACCAATCCACTCCATTTAAGCTACACATGATCTCTGATGACATGTGACAATGTAATTGGCTTGCACAATTAGTGGGAGGGGCCTACAAAAAATGTAAAAGCCTGTGACTTAATTTGGACTAATAACTATTTTTTATTTTATAATTCAAAAACTTGTATTATTTAATTGATATTTATTGTTAATTAAATATATTAAAAGATTGTTTAGGAGATATTTGACAGTTCCTGGGAGGATTCTACCTGGCTTTTGTTGTGTATTAATATAATAATAATGATAATTTCTCTACACTTCTAATAGCCTACATGACTCATATATGCTATTTAATGGTAATAGAAGAAATATGCCTACATATATGAGACACACAGGGCTAAATGCGTATTTGATGTGGCCTGTGTCAAATACATAAATGTGAATGAATACATATTTCTTCTATTACCATTAAATAGCATATATGAGTCATGTAGGCTATTAGAAGTGTAGAAAAATATGTAGGCCATATGTATATGCCAGCGCTGTAGTCTAGTTTTTGGCAGGACGTGATTCCCTCCAACACACATATATACAGTATCTAATAATAATAATAACAATAAAATAATAAAGCATCACTCTTGCACTCTTAAATGGTAATAATAAATGTTCTGCATTGAAAATTACAAGCTGATGAACATGTGCTCTCTATTATTCTAGTCTCACTCTGCAGCCGCACTGAGGCGCCCGGACATTACGGACAAAATATGTGGGAGGAGGAGCTAAAAGTGTGTTTTGAAGAAGAAAAAAAAATGGCGGAAAGTCTATACTGACGCAAATGGGCGTGGCCTATATGGGGAGTTGCGTCATGACCCAAGGAATCTAGGGAAAAAATATTTGTATTTTACGACCTACGGTTCAAAAGTTAAAGGCCAAAACGTAAAGGGGGCTTTTATAGCGCCACCATGAGGCCGACTGGTGTAATTTTGTTTTTGGATAATTTCTGACTAAATTATGAACCTCCCCTCCAAGTCTTGTAACTCTAGCCCTTACAGTTTCTGAGAAAAAAATACTTGAAATCGAGTTTTTTCATTTTCCCTTTAAAGTGGATGGGGAAATTTAATGCACTAATACATTAATATCAATTAAACTATGTAACTTATCTCTTAGCAAAATACACGCGCACGATTCCCGGTGAAGCCGGTCATTTTGACATATGGCATGTGGGATAATGAGTGTCCTAGTCTAACACTCAATCAAACTCTGCAGCCGCACTGAGGCGCCCTGACATTACCTGTTTGCTTTCTAAACTCGATCTAGCCTTTGATTGCCTTTCAATAAAACCATATTTGATAGACATAGGTATCACCTACATGTTACTGATTATAGGGAATGTTATATTATTGTAATCCGTTGTTTATTTCCTGAGCAATTGAATTATGTTGCAGCTAAAACTCTTGGGGTTGCAACATGGCAACCCCGTTTGCCATGTTGCCATGGAGACCTATGGAGCTTTATGATTGGGTAGTGGAAAAGGCCTCACGCGATTGGCTCATACCCGGAAGTGCAGAGTGCCAAAAATACAGATCTGAGAGAGAGCAAACAGATCTGAGAGAGAGCAAACAGATCTTCGAGCGAGCAAACTGTTGTTTTTTTCTGGTCACAATGTTCATTGTAAATATAATTCTACAATTACAACATGTTTAACACATGTTACAAACACACAAAAAAATATATATAGCAAAAAAGTTTAAAATATTTTTTTTTATGGACACATTTTTATCTTACGAATAAAAATATTTTGCTTACAAATACAAAACTTTTTTTTACGAATACAAATATTTTTTTTACGAATACAAATCTTTTATTTACGAATACAAATATTTTTTTTACGAGTACAAATTATTTTTACGAATACAAATATTTTGTTTACGAATACAAATCTTTTATTTACGAATACAAATCTTTTTTTTACGAGTACAAATTATTTTTACGAATACAAATATTTTTTTTACAAATACAAAATTTGTTTACAAATACAAAATCTTTTTACAAGTACAACATAATATTGGCACTGAATTGAGCCCATATATGTCATACATAAAAAACAACTACTCTCAAAAGCATTTCATGTTATTGTTTAAAATTTGCACATGACTGAATTAACAGGGTCATGTTTTGTACAATGCAATTTAAATGTAAACTGTGATGAGTGGGGTTTGAACCGCGGACCTTCGGCACATGAGGCTAACACTGTACTGATAAAGCTATTCAATCCACAGTCTTAATCAGTGAAAAAGGAGAATCCTACAAAACAAAACAAAAGAGGGAATGAAGTACATCATACATTGAAAATAACTACTCTCAATAAGCGTTTCATTTAACAATTGCACGCTTATTCATTGATACAGTCATGTTGTGTGCAATGCAATTGAGATGAAGTCTGCATGAGGTGGGATTTGAACCGGCAACCCTGTGGTTTCAAGGCAGATGATTAAGCCATTGGACCAACAGACCTGAACTGGTGAAAAGGAGCTCACAGATTTGACACACTTTCACGCAAATTGCTCAGAAATCCTGGGTTAAAATGTTTTTCAAACTGGTTAAATTGGGGTTTGAACCAGGGACCTACAGACTTGCGGTTAGACAGTGTAAAGGATAAGGATAATTCCTTTAACAGGTCCGTTCATGAAAGTCCTTGCGGCCTTGTTTCCAATGAGGGCCTGTGAGCTATTAGGGGTTAAGAGTCTTGCTCAGGGACACATTTCATTTCATCGACACATTTGCTGGCCTGGCCTGGAATCGTACCTGGGGCAACCAGGGCCTATGGCTCCCTGGGCGGGCTCACTAACCACTCAGCTATGGCCGCAGTACTGACTGAGCTATTGGATAGACAGGACGCTAATTACTCTAGATCACTGGTTCACAAAACATTTACCAATAAAGATTTTTTTTTTGTGTCCTCGGAATGGAAACTAGTGAAAATAGTCGATCTACAAGCTCACAATGCGTTGCTATCTAAAAAGGTGTGAGATTGTAGATCGGCTATTTTCACAAGAAAGTATGTCATACATAAAAAACAACTACTCTCAAAAGCATTTCATGTTATTGTTTAAAAATTGCACATGTCTGAATTAACAGGGTCATGTTATGTACAATGCAATTTAAATGTAAACTGTGATGAGTGGGGTTTGAACTATGGACCTCCGGTACATGAGGCTAACACTGAACTGATCAAGCTATTCAATCCACAGCCTTAGTCAGTGAAAAAGGAGAGTCCAACAAAACAAAACAAAAGAGGGAATGAAATACATCATACATTGAAAATAACTACTCTCAATAAGCTTTTCATTTAACAATTGCAAGTTTATTCATTGATACAGTCATGTCGTGTGCAATGCAATTGAGATTAAGTCTGCATGAGGTGGGATTTGAACAGACCACCCTGTGGTTTCAAGACAAATGATTAAGCGATCAAGCTATTGGACCAACAGACCTGAACTGGTGAAAAGGGACTTCACACACGACACACTTTCACGCAAATTGCTCAGAAATCCTGGGTTTAAATGTTTTTCAAACTGCTCAAAATTGCAGTCAATCTAAGGGCGGAGCTTACTGGTCAAAGTGATAGATATGTTCCTCATGAGTCAAGGCACATGTGTAAGCAAGTTTCACGGCTGTCGGCCAAACGAGGCATGACTTTTGCCTGTTTAAAGTTTGCATTTTCAAAAAATTGCTATAGCGCCCCCCTTTGACCAATTGGAGTAAGATTGATTTCAGTGATACTTGGAATGACCCTCTACAATATTGCAAAGTTTCAAACAAATGTGAGTCTGCATGTATGTGTATGTGTTAGGGGCAGACGAATAATTTTCATAAAACTGCAATATTCATTGGCTCATAAAAGCTTAACGTTTTCACTTATGGAAAATCCGCTTGCTCACGTCTGTCGGTATAGGTCCAAAGTTCATGTTTAAAACGTTTCGTGCAGATTGCTCAAAGATCCCAGAAAGCTATCGATTTTTACTGCTTTTCATATAATTCAAAATGGTGGGAGATCTAAAGGTCAAAGGTCAAAAGTCAGAGTACGAAAGTTGTTAGGCATGAGGAGACGCATGTGTGTATCGAAGTGTCATGGATGTGGGTCAAACAGGGCATGAGTTGTACCTGTTCAAAGTTGGCATTTTTCAATTGATTGCTACAGCGCCACCCTTTGGCCGATGGTTTTGAGTTTCGTTTCTTCGCCGTTTGGCATAGCCCTGTACCATATTGCTGAGTTTCGTAAAAAGTTACCTCGCGGTTAGGCCAGAACTGCCAAAAACGGCGGAAGAAGAATAGTGAAAGCCAAGAGATGCAATAAGGCTTCGAGCCTTATAGGCCTCGAAACCATAAAAAAGACCGGTGCATGGGTGGCACACTGAAGTAAGAGCACATACCATGATGACTGGCTCCAGCCCCTGAATCGCTAGCCTCACATTCAGGGTCTGGTGACGCTGTCGAAGGCAAAGTTATCTCGGTTGAAACTCTAACCGGCCCGATGGGGACGGGGATGATCCAGTATGAACCAATCGCCAAAGAGTCCCATTTTGGCCACGCCTCCATCTCAGAAAACGGCTGCACTGAGAGGGCTTTCAGACTGAATAATGGAGTGAAACTAAATGAAAATTCAGGCTGAGTGTCAGGCTAATGGTGACATACAGTGAGGTGCCTCTGGTCGTATTAGAATCGGGGTCAGGTGCGGTAAGGACTAAAGCCTTATTTATGGTATACGCTCTTACTCTGGGACAAACCGGTGCCTCTAAAAAATTATCCGACCCTATGTCCTCACCGTGAGAGGTGGAAGCAGGTAATGCTGAGTAATGCTGACGGCTTGGAATAAACTCCCATTACACCTAAGACAGGCAGCCTTTGTAGAAAAGCACAGCTCAAGACCTATTT
This sequence comes from Gymnoscopelus braueri, assembly GCF_963280865.1. Lineage (NCBI taxonomy): Eukaryota > Metazoa > Chordata > Actinopteri > Myctophiformes > Myctophidae > Gymnoscopelus > Gymnoscopelus braueri. The sequence continues at coordinate 5,971,574 of NC_137606.1, forward strand.
CTTCACTCTAGATTTTGTTAAAAAATCTCTGCGTTGTTATTCATGCCCTCACTGTTTTGCCTGATTCACTGCCTTTTTTGCTATTATTTTAATGTTGTTTCAATGTTGTTTTATGCTTTTGCTTTTTGTTTTTGCTTTAATGTTAAATTATTTTAGCTTTTTCTGTAAAGCACTCGTGCTTTATTCTTGCTCTGTAAAGCACTTTGAGCTGCATTTCATGTCATGAAAGGTGATATACATAAAAAGTGTATTATTATTATTATTATCATTATTATTATCTTACTACTATAATCTTACTACTATAATTGACAAAAGCTCCAAGACCCGCCACAGACTGTTGATCAGAGCTATGGCTATGATTTAGGCATCTTACCCCACCTCGATCAGTGATCAGACTCTCGGCTTGATTGATTCTCTGATTTGCCTATCAGACCCTCAGCCTGATCTGGCAGGTTGCCATAGCAACCAGATACAGGAAGTCTGACCTCTTTATCACATGACCGAGGTTGGGAGGTTTGGAGGTTGGGACTAGAGGTTAGGGCCGCAAAGCAAAGCGGGGAGGGAGGAGAGGAGAGGAGAGGAGAGGAGAGGAGAGGAGCCGAGAGGAGAGGCCAGAGGGGCCGGAGTTCGCATGACGTGTGTGCAGAGTGACTAGGCCAGTGCTGTCTGGACCAACCTCGGATCGGGCCTAGATGTGAGGGCAGCGAAGCGGCCCTGACATCTAGTTATTATTATTATTATATCATGTGTTCTGGGAAGAAACCTGGGAAGAAACCTCTCGGGGCAGAAACCTCTTATCTCCATATTCTAACCTTTTGTGTTTTTTCGTAAATTATGATGCCCTACTTTATCATACTACACAAAATGCGTGTCGCACAAAAGCATCAAATGTAGCAGATCCACAAGCTTGTTTTAAGTGTGTAATATTTTGTTCATTATTGTCTCCGCCGAAGGTGGAGAATATGTTTTCGCTTTGTGTGAGCAAACATTGTTAGCCAAGCTAACATTGGGCAAGCTTCACGTGACACGTGTCAATTTGTTGACACCAATGCCTCTGATTGGCTAGAGGGACGCGTGACGAAATAAAATTCTATAAATAGGTGTGTCACTTCAAAAAGCCTGTACTTTTTGAAGTGAGGTAAAACAGGATCAATCAGACTTGATTGGAACAGTACCTTCAGTAAGTCCAAGTCACCCGTCTGTGCGTGTGTGTTTCCCTCTGAGAACACCTAACATTGGTCAAGCAAAGGCGCAGAAGGCCAAAGCTAAGAAAGCATACTCATCTACAATTGTAACGTAGAAGAGGACTAGAGTTGAAATGATCCCACAACAAAGCCGAACTCTTAATACGTGTCAATATGTTGACATCAATGTCTCTGATTGGCTAGAGGGACGCATGACGAAATACAATCCTATAATAAAAAGGTGTGTCACTTCAAAAAGCCGTTTACGTTTTTGAAGCGAGGTAAGACAGGATCAATCAGTCTTGATTGGAACAGTATCTTCTAGTCCAAATCACCCGTCCGTGCGTGTGTGTGTCCCTTTGAGAACACCTGACATTGGTCAAGCAATATAGTAATACATTTCTGACAATTAATATTATTGTCTGTTCTATTTTAAGGAATACGTAAATATTACGTAAATATATTAATCTTTTTTTAATCTCTTTTTTCATCTTATTTTATTTTTAACATTGGAAGACAAGTATTAGAACTTTTTGTTTAACTAAAAGATATATATTTTACCCTACTGTATCTCATTAGTTATTGCTATGATAATATAATTGATATATATCAGATGCGTCATAGTATATACATTTTTGTAAGAAATACATAAATAAATAATTTTTTGGATCTCTTTTTTTCATCCTATCTTTTTTTAAACATTTCTTTAAACATTTTTTTAAACATTTTTTTAAACATTAGAAGACAAAATATGATTTTTAAATCATTTTTTTTTGAATAAATATTTCTTTAACATACACCTTTTTATTTAACTGAAATATATATCTTTTACTCTACTGTATCTCATTAGTTATTGCTATGATAATATAATTGCTATAGTCTGCTGGCGGAGACTTGTGCTCCGAGGAGCACATTTTCTAGTTGATAGTGCTTCTTCTGCGTATGATGTCTTTACCCTGCTGTATCTACAGTACTTTCTATTGCCCTGTAACTGTATCTTAACTGCTGTGCTGTCTTTGGCGCCTGCATTTCTCTCACGGGATCAATAAAGGACACGTCGTATCTTATGTCGAGGTTTCCTTGAGCAAGACACACAAACTGATCCTGATGAGCAGGTTGCATGGTTGCCTCTGCCATCACTGTCGGTGTGTGAACGTGTGTCGCATAAACACGTCGTGGCAATCATGTCAATCATGTTTAACGGTGTTCTGCCATAAATTAACTGATTAATGATGATTGAACTATTATAATGATTAAAGGTCTTTAATGTCAATACCCAGTTGCTGTGCAGCAGGAGATTGAGAGTCCTGTTTGTGTGACAGGTTTTATAGAAGGTTTTATGAGGAATCCTGTTTTGAACTATTCTGGGGGGGGGAACAGTCCCCAGAAATAGCCAATCTACAAACTTGTAGATCTGCTATTTTATATCTGGCGAACAGATTTAGAAGGGAACAGGAGCAGACCAAGCACAGAGCCAACTCATGTCTGTTTCACTAAGTATAGAGGGTTGAAGTGGTTAACCCCAGCGTCCATAGTCTGGGGGCATTAGCCAAAAATAGCAGATCTCTACTAGCTCATAATGCATTGTGAGCTTGTAGATCGTCCATTTTTGGCGAAGAGATTTGGTGTAGATGGAAAATATTGGTCAAAGTGCAGTTGTATCTCAAGTCCAGTTCTCTAAGGGCTCGTACACACTGCAGGAGATTTGGTCCGAGATTGCTGTCGCCGACATTTTTTGGCGCTCGCCGACAAAACCTCCCGATCTGACGCAGATCGGTCTTTGATCTGCGAGATAATGCTCGCTCTGTGTGAAAGGTTCCGCGAGACGATGTGGCCGCGATTATCCGCTCTGCGACGGCTTTCCGACCGTTTTCAGATAACTACCATGTTAGATATTCAGCTCTGTCCCAGACAGGAGATCGGACAGTATCATACATTATGAAAGGGTCTGCGAGGAGATCCACGCTACAGCCAATGAGAGCACATTACAGCCACCGTGGCCAGGGGAGCGTCGCTGGATCTGACCACAACAAACAGTCCCTACCGCAATATTACCGTCCAGTCCTGTATTAAGTTAACATTATAAAACAAAATGAGAGAGTGAGCGAGCCTGGTGGGCTGTTTATTTTAGAGGAATTGTACAGAGAGAGAGAGAGAGAGAGAGACAGACAGACAGACAGAGAGTGAGAGCAAGAGCGAGCTCTGTGTGTGTGTGTGTGTGTGTGTGTGTGTGTGTGTGTGTGTGTGTGTGCGCGCAGCATGTGCTCGCTGTTATGAACAGCGTTGCCAGATGTTGCGAGAGAAATAAGCAACCAGGTCTATGAAAACAAGCCCAAGAAAAGGCCACTTGAGCACTTTAAACCTATTTACAAATACATTGGATATTTGAAAATAGCCGATCTACAAGCTCACAACGCGTCGCAGCTATTTTCAAATAAAAATCTTGAGAAAATTTTGGAATATTTTCCAAATCCACACAAATCTTGTATGGGGGTCTATGATGGCACAACATATTTACAGAAGGGGGGTCTGCGGACAAATACATATTATGTGTTGTTTAAACCACTGGTTTAAACAACATTAGGAAACAAGGCCAAATAAGCAACTACACAAATAAGCCCAAAAAATGCACCCCGCAACAACCAATATTTACAAGCAACTCTACAGAAAAACAAGCCCAAAGTCGCTTATAATAAGCGGACATGGCAACGCTGTCACTGACGGCTTCTGCGCACTTGACGTGCGAGAGAGAGAGAGAGAGAGAGGGAGAGAGAGAGAGAGAGAGAAAGAGCGAGAGAGGGGGGAGAGGGAGAGAGGCATATCACGGGATACGTCGATTAAAATGAATTGGAATAAACTCAAATGTATGTATTGGGTCTGACTCTGGAGATAGCATTCTAGTGAACTATCCTACAGTGTGTCAGCCCTTGTCGGGGATCAATCCTGTTGTGAAGACCACAACGATATTATGACAGCCGATTTCAAGAAATAAACTCCTGCAGTGTGTAATGCTTAACGATCAGATGACCCCCCGACCACTTTAAGGTCTTGCAGTCTGTACCTGCCTTAAAGCAGGCTCCAGACCAGACCGATTTTGGGCCGACTTGGCGTCGGGAAGCATCGTATATAGTCGTCCAGTCGGTTAGGGGTCCGTCGGGGGGTCCGTCGGGACCTTTTCGGCCGACCCAGAGCCGACCGAACATGTTCAGCTTTTTGGCCGACTAGTAGAGCCATGGGGTGGTGAAGACGTGACAACAAAGGGCTGTCGGTGTTGCCAGATTATGTGAGAGAAACAAGCGACCATGTCTATGAAAACCTACATTCACTGTTTCTCGTTGTCGCTCCCAGAGAGAGAGATTGATTGATTTGACCTACTTTTGCGCTGTGGTGATGACTTATTGGGAGCAGGTGTGTAAGATTCCATTAGTATAAACATTTTAATTGGCTTTCATATACTCTTAATATATTTTTTTCAAATTAGATTTGGCCTTATAGATCGAAATGTGCTCAGTTTTGGCTATTTTCTGGGTGTTAATTTCAATAAATTAATTAATGTATTTATTTTTGATTATTCGAATAACAATGTTGTTTTCAAAAATGTTGTGTACATGTCATGCAGTGGTGGAAAAAGTACTCAAATGTTTTACTTGAGTAAAAGTATCAATGCAATAGATGTACTCTGAGTCTGTTACAAGTAAAAGTCCGGAATTCAACATTTACTTGAGTAAAAGTACTAAAGTATTGGTATAAATATGTACTTAAAGTACCAAAAGTAAAAGTACTAAAATGTTTGAAAATAGCAGATCTACAAGCTCAGAACGTGTGCATCCGCAACACATTGTGAGCTTGTAGATCTGCTATTTTCAAATAGCTTATAGGTATAAAATAGGGCTAAAGTGGTTAATGTATGTTTTATAATGATTTATATCCGCAAAGTAACTAGTAACTAAACATTTCAAATAATTGTTGTGGAGTAAAAGTATAGACAATTGGAAATACTCCAGTAAAGTAAAAGTAACTCAAAATTGTACTTAAGTACAGTACTTGAGTAAATGTACTAGTTACTTTACACCACTGCACGTCAGTGAAGAAAAAAAGAAAAAACGCTGGGAACATCAGGGAAACAAGCCCAAAGTCGCTTATAATAAGCAGACCTGGCAACGCACAGCAGAGGGCACTGTTTTTCCTTTTTTTTTGGCCTTTGGTTCCCAGATTGGCATCTCAATGGGGCAAATCGGCTGACAGACTAAATGCCCACTTTTGCCAGCCAAATACCAGTCTGTTGCAGTCTGAAGTAGTCTGAAATAGTCTGAACGAGTCTGTTTGGTCTGGAGCCACCTTAAGAAGGTTTAATGGTTAACCCCCCCCCCCCCCAGTCTGAAGGATACATCTACCTACAGCAGGGGTATTCAACTAGATTAGGCAGGGGGCCACAATTGTAAAATGACTTGAAGTCGGGGGCCACAAGACCGTGACTACAAAACCGTTTGTTCTGTGCTATAGGTCCGATAGGACACAATAATGGACACATTATGTCCATTATGCTAACTTATTAGGGCCTGCTTCATACTGCATTCATGCATTTTGATGTTTGATAGGAACATTTCTGTGTCAGTCCTTGGTGCACAGGCTTAGATTTTGATATTAAGAAAATAGGAAGTAGATATTTCAGTGTCTTCTGTCCATGGAAGCATCTTTGTTTGAAGAGTATCGTGGGCTGGCAAGCTGGTGAAGTATTTACAGTACATGTTCTTATGAATGAAAGTTTTTTTTCATTTAGTTTTGAGCACAGAGCACAAGCTCGTATGGTGTGTTTGAAGTGGATGAAGATGGAGAAGATGGAAGATGGACAAAATTACCCCATGACTACAACCAAAAACCCAAAACCAACTAACTAACAAGCTAATGGATGCATAAGGAGAATAATTTATTTGGTAATTAACAACATCCACTCAAAACTCACAAATGGATGGTCTGTGATGGATGAACTGCACTCAAACTCCCTCTTGTGCTCCTCAGTGTGTTTAAAAACAATCTTAATTCAACTTTAATTACAATAATAACTAGCAAATAATTGTAGTGTGTGGCATGATTGGTGTGTTTTGGTTTTCTGTTTTCTCTCTCTCTCTCTCTCTCTCTCTCTCTCTCTCTCTCAAACAATTATGTAGCGTGTTTTTATCAGCCCATTTTAATGCATACGTTTTTATCGGCTTAGCCAAATTGAAGTTTTAATGCATAAGTACGTGGAAACAGTTTCCCATGCTTTTAGCACCTTTCGGCTTGACTACTGTAACACCCTGCATTTGGGGCGGACGCAGTCCACCCTTTGCCATTGACAGGTGGTTCAAAATGAAGCTAGACGAAAAAAATGACAGCACATCGCCCCTGTTTTGGCCCAATTGCATTGGTTACCAGAAATACAGAATTTATTTTTAAATTTATTTTTAAAGTCCTAAATGGTTTAGCCCCACAAAACATCACTGATCTGGTAACTCCACTTTCAGCCCACAGGTTTCTTATAGGTCACTGGTTCTCAACGCCAGGTCCGAGGACCACCAGGGGTCCAAATGGACCCTTACAGATCTGTTTACTGAGAGTGTGTAAAAATGGAACCACATCCATTTGGTTCCATTTGTACACGTCAATGAAGTCCACAATCACAACACCAGAGGAAGCTCCACTGATCACGTTCAACCCAGATTAGGCACAAACAAGGGGTTGATTTGTTTGTTCTCCTGTTATGCCACAAAAATGTGGAATGTCCTACCAAAAGCCATGAGTGACCTACTCCCCTTCAAAACCGCTCTAAAAGAGCACTTACAGGTGGGTGCAATTCAAAACTAGCCCCTGTAAAAACAGTTGTTAACTGTTTTTATGCTGTTTTGCATAGTAGTGAATATCTGTCTGTCATTAAATGTCGCTATGAATTGAGCACAAAAGGACCCCAATGGAAACAAGCCATAAGCTTTCTTGGGTTTTAAATCCTCTTAGCTGACCCTGTATATACTTTCATGTGCTTTTTTCAGGAAACTGCTAATAAATGATTCAATCAATCCATCAAACAAACAAAACACACACACACACACACACACACACACACACACACACACACACACACACACACACACACACACACACACACACACACACACACACACACACACACACACACACACACACACACACACACTCAGAGTTAAATCAACAGCACTGCCCCTAAACTCTGGGATAATCTCCCATCTCACATGAAATCCTGCCCTACCATTGAACATTTTAAATCTAACCTAAAGACCCACCTTTTTTCTCTTGCTTTTTAACTCAGTGTGAGGTAACCCATGGTTTATGTTTTGTCTAGTCCACTGAATGTATTCTCTTTTTTTAATTCTATGTTTGTGTCATTCTATTCCAATTTGTGTGCATGTCTGACATTACACTAGGCCTGCTTGTGTGGACTATGAGGACTATGACTAGCATGTTCCAGTTTTGTCCTCCTTGATTGGAAAGCACTTTGGGTCAACTCCTGTTGTCTTTTTAATGTGCTTTATAAATAAACATCTCTCTCTCTCTCTCTCTCTCTCTCTCTCTCTCTCTCTCTCTCTCTCTCTCTCTCTTTCATCAGCAGCAGCAATCAGCACACCAGGCTTTCGTCAAGTCGTCTCGCCACGACTGTACAAGTACCCTGCGCCAGCAGCCAGTCCCCACCGGATCGTTGTGCCATTCACGGATTACCGCTGTGCCTTATTAGTACTCTGACCCAGCCGGCCCCTTCAGTGAGGTTTGATCCACCTATCTGAGCCCAAACACCAGCCTGCAACTTCTCTTATCCGTGCAGGTTTTAATAAAATACTTTATTTTCCCCTACCTTGCTTGTCAGGGTCTGCATTTGGCTTTTTGCCTTGAATTGTGAGGTATTTGGACTACTAATGATTTAACAGACTGATTTGCGTTGAATGTGAAGTTGTGAACTAAACCAAACTGGATTAGACGCGATGGTTCTCAACCTATGGCGTCCCCACATGATATTTTCTTTTTTTGGGGGGTCCCCAGATGACAGTGAAGTGACAAATGGTCAAATAATATAAGAAAGAGGCTCACAATGACTGGAGTTGCGACGAGGCTTCTGTGCTTGTAGATCGTCTATTTTCACAATATTTATCTGTGGAACCGAGTCAAACTAAATGTAACGCCTCAACTCCTACATCCCAAGTGCTTATCAGGGGTCCCCAGTTCGAATATATTATTTTGGGGGGTCACGGCCTGAAAACGATTAGAGGACTGTTAGCAACCAACGTGGACATCATAATGTCATCAATAATGGATAGGCTGCATATTGATACACTGCATATTGATATCCTGTGTATTGATATCCTGTGTATTGATAGTCTGCATATACTGAGAAATTCACTCCTCTCGCCTCTCATAATTCTGTCAAGAAAAAGGTGGTCGCAGTTCTTGTACTGTAAATAGATCAATACATTTCACAGACACACACAGTCATTTTATGAAATCAAGCCACACATGATGACATAATATTGACATAATGTTAATGCACCGAACAAAGAAGAACCAAAATGTATTTATGTTGGATAAAAGTACAGGAGCGTTTTTGATGCTGTTGGACTGTTGTATCCTACTTTAGAAATAACATCCACCTCCCTCCCCAGATGAGTAACGTTTCAAAGCACCAATGACAAAAAAAATGGGACTGGTGGATATTTGAAGATACACGTTTAGACATTCCATCTATTCCCAAACGGATCCATTTTCCACATCCAGGATTGATGCTTACAGAATAGCAGCCTGTGTGAGATTTATCTAATACATCCATTATCAGGCCATTCCCCAGATGAACACAGGGCAACAGGGGTCAGCACAAAAACATTTGAGGTTGAATGCCATTGCTTCTCTTTTAACGGAAACTAATGAGTGATTGCTTTTGCAAATGAGCAGTTTAAATACGATTTGGAAGTTAATACAACACCACTGCTTACTGTTGCTGCCAGATATATGCCTAAAATAAAGATATTAGAGCAACAACATGAATGCAATCTTTCTGCATATTACTTCAATCCCTGTGCGGACTGCGGAGACATGAATAATACTGGATACTTGCTGATGGCAGCGTTAGTATCTACATACAGTAGATACTAACGACAGTAGAGCACTAGATCAAGAGCAAGCCGCTTACTTGCATTTCAATAACAAGCAACAGGCCTCTCGTGTGCATAAAGATAAAAGTCACAACAAAACCAAATCATATTATCAGAAGCCTTTCTCAGTCCTAGTACCAATCTATGAACCTGGAATGGTTTCAAATGAAGTTAGAAAACATAAATTTAACTAATCTTCCCACACATGCAGCAGAGGAATTGGTTAAATCAATGACAGAATATTAACAAAGTGATTTCACAATAAAAATAATATGTTACAGACTTCTACTCTGGTGCAGTAACGTGACTTACATTAAATGACAACTTTGTTTTTATACAACTATTCCGCCGAATTAGTTGAAATTTTCGCCAGAAACAGACTGTATCAAATATAAGTGACTGACTATCATAAACGATACAGAGCCACCTCCCTGACAATATCGCCGAGACAGTTTGTTTATTTTTGGACCACAATTCTTATATGAGACGATTCTAAGATGACCCAATGTTATTCTCCATAGAGAAATTACTTTAAGAACCAGGGGATGAACGAGTGACGTCAGGACTTCTACTCTGGTGCAGTAACGTGACTTACATTAAATGACAACTTTGTTTTTATACAACTAAGTTTTATGTTTTAGCTTGTAATTAAAGTAAATAAAAGATGAGTGTTAAAATGTTTTCATTTACTGCTTTCTATAGTTTTAGCAATTTTCGCGATCTTTTTTACAGTGGGCGGTGGCATTCGGGGTGGCTAAATATGTATTTTTTTACACAAAAAAGGATCCTGTGGTGCTTGATGGCCAGATGTGAGTTATTGGGGGCTAGAAGAGCTACTCTAAATAATAATAAAGAAATCGCCGGGTTATTATATCTAATGTTGTGGTTGTACTGTAAACAGTCAATATAGAACTTACTTTATAGTTTGACTTAAAAAAATATAACTTCATCACGGTGGTGTAATTATTGTTCTGCAAAATGTTTATAGAATTGTTTTCCTTCAAATCCTTTGGTCCTACCGTATCCACTGGTGCTGGAGTAAATCCAATTGTAATTGTGTCTTCTGTAATAAATAAGACAAAATCCCTCAGTGTGGTCCTCCATACAGTGTTAGTGAATTATAATAAAATATAAACCTTAGTCTATGAATATTTATAACCTAATAATAACAATTAAAAAAGTATTTTCATCAGCACTTTTTCAGCACAGGCGTCCACTGTACAGTGCTACTTGAAGTGATACAAGTCATACAATTGCATTTGACAGCTGCACATATTGGTGATTCAGGTTCATGAAATTAGTTTATCTGAAACAAAACCAAAACACAGAAAAGAAAATGGCTTCCTTTGACGGGTCAGGGATTGTCTGCTTACCAACAGACCTCCCAGCTGCACTTCTTGTCTTCTCAAAAATAACAGTTGGACCTTTCCACATTGACAGTAATGTTAATCTAATTATTAACTTTAATGGTATTTTATTATTGTTTTTGTAAATTATTGTATTTATTATTATTATTATTATTATTATTATTATTATTATTACCCTTATTATTATTACATTTATTATTATTATTATTATTATTATTATTATTATTATTATTATTATTATTATCATTATTATTATTATTATTATTATTACATTTATAATAATAGTAATTATTATTATTACACTTATTATTATTTTTATCATTATTATTATTATTATCATTATTATTATTATTATTATTATTATTATTATTATTATTATTATTATTATTATTATTATTATTATTATTACTGCCCTAGTGGTGTCACCATCACCAAAGTTGTCATGATCTCCCCAGATTACATTTCCAATAGATTTAAAAGAAAATCCAAGGCAGTCAATTATTGACATCTCCACAGGCAGGAGGGAAACTCACCAAAGGGTCTGTCTGTCTGTCTGTCTGTCTGTCTGTCTGTCTGTCTGTCTGTCTGTCTGTCTGTCTGTCTGTCTGTCTGTCTGTCTGTCTGTCTGTCTGTCTGTCTGTCTGTCTGTCTGTCTGTCTGTCTGTCTGTCTGTCTGTCTGTCTGTCTGTCTGTCTGTGTCTGTGTCTGTGTCTGTCTGTCTGTCTGTCTGTCTGTCTGTCTGTCGGGTACCAGAACCGGGGTGCTCCTTCCATTCCGACATCTCACCACTCCGACTAGTGGCTTCCGCGTGCGGTTAAGGTTAGGGTTAGGGTTAGGTATAGGGTTCGTCAACGTCGGAAAGGCGACATGTCGGAAAGGAGAAATGCACCCACCAGAACCATAAGAATAAAGCAAGGGAGATGCAGTTAAAAAGTGAAAAGTGGGGGCGCCCGCTGGCCCAGTGGTCCAGGCGCGTACCACATACACTGATAATCCAACTTGACTGCGTGTCGCGAGTTCCACTCCCGATCCTGACGACCTTTGCTGTGTCCCCCCCCATCTCTCTCCCCATATCCTGTCAGCCTACTGTCCTGTCAAATAAAGGCATAAAAGCTAAAAAAAATATCTTAAAAAAAGCCAAAAGTGAATATGATTAACCAAAACAAACACACTGTCATGACCTGCCTCCTTGTGTTTTATCTTCTAGTGTTTCCTGTTTTACTTATAGTATTCTTGTCTCACCAGTTCTGTGATTTGCAAATGTTGTGGCTTGTTTAGCTGTAGCCAATCATGTATTAATTGTCCTTGGTGCTCACTTGTGTCCTGTCTATGTCTATTTAAACTTCCCTGTGTTTGCAGTTGTTCCTCAGTTTGTCATGTTGCCACCTGAGTACAGTAACTCAGCGTTGTTTTAGTGTCCTTGAGATCTTTAGTATTTTCCCAGCATAGTTTAGTTTCCTAGTCCCTGCAGTTTGCTTCCTCGTGTTTCCTGTTTTATGTCTAAATAAAACTGTTGCAATTTGGACTGCTCTGCCACTGCCTTGCGGGTCCTACGCTTTAAACACACTAAACTGGTTGGATGTGATAGTAGAGGCCCTAGGAGGGGTCCACGCGCAACTGCTTATTTTTTTTTTCTAGTTTAGATTTTTGGCATCGATAGGACCTCTAATATTGGGATTTTGATGATCCCAAGAAAAAAAGTGGTCCAAAGTGTGTTTTTTTCAATGTTTTACCCCTATGAGACCTGGGGGAGGGCTGGCTGGAACGCCGGCGAGAGTGTCTTTCGGAGACTGTGGAACGCTCAAATGTAGACGTAGCCCAAAGATAGAGATACTTTTGATTCCAGACAACCTCCTTCCTTGTCGGGAAGGGGGCTAAATACCTAATGATTCAAAGTTAAGACAACATTTTCGCGAGGGAAAAACGACCATCACCATTTTCTAAATGGTCCCTTGAGCTGTCACCTCAATATATGTGAATGGAAATGGGTTACATGGATACCTACAAGCCTCCCCTGTACAGACATGTCAAAATTGTATGCCTATCTCATGCAGTTTTGGGCAAGAACCATGCAGTGTTTTGCATGCAGTACAAATATGTAATTTCTGCCTATTGTAAAAAGGAGACCACTTTACTGCATCTATAGCTGTATGAGACCACTGTACTCCATCTATAGCTGCATGAGACCACTGTACTGCATCTAGAGACCACCATACTGTATAGAGACCACTGTACTGTATATAGACCACTGTACTGCATCTATTGCTGCATGAGAGCACGTACTGCGTCTAGACCACTGTGCTGCATCTATATCCCACTGTACTGAATCTATAAACCACTGTACTGCATATACTGTATAGACCACTGTACTGCATTTATAGACCACATACATTGACCACTGTACTGTAGCCTATCTATAGACCACTAAGTGCCCAAAGTGCTGTACAGGTTAAAACATAACATAACAATGCAATATAAATACACATTAGCATAAAATAATCTGTCTGTCTGTCTGTCTGTCTGTCTGTCTGTCTGTCTGTCTGTCTGTCTGTCTGTCTGTCTGTCTGTCTGTCTGTCTGTCTGTCTGTCTGTCTGTCTGTCTGTCTGTCTGTCTGTCTGTCTGTGTGTGTGTGTGTGTGTGTGTGTGTGTGTGTGTGTGTGTGTGTGTGTGTGTGTGTGTGTGTGTGTGTGTGTGTGTGTGTGTGTGTGTGCGCGCGCGCGTGTGCGTGCGTGCGTGTGTGTGCGTGTGCGTGTGTTGGTAAATGATGCTGGGGCCACTGATAGGATCAAGTCATCATATTCATCCTGATTAGACTGATTATGCATCAGGAAATATAAGAAAAAAACTGAAATATGCTCTGGGGACACAGCAATGACTCAGAGGTCCATGATTATAGGCTAAAGCCTTCTCTTCAAGTGAACATCACAGGCAGCAGCCTGTGACTCATTTGTTATGTGAGTAGGGCACAAGGTGGTTATACTGTATAGCCATGTTTTTCACACTTCAGCTGCATCAGGCAATCAAAGTACTACTTGAAAGTGGAAGAAAGAGTTGAATCTATTAATCAGAAAGTCTCCCAGGGGTGGAAAATAATGTAGCACCTTTAGTAAAGTTAAGTACTGTACTTAAGTACAACTTTGAGGTACTTTTACTTTACTTGAGTGTGTACATTTCTAGATACTTTATACTCCTACTCCACTAATACATCTCAGAGGCAAATATTGTACTTTGCAGATCTGTATTATTAATACAAAATGTTGTGATGGGCAGAATTGTGAGCTTGTAGATCTGCAATTTCTTTAAGTATATTTTGATGTCAACATTTTATTACATTTACTCACAACTTTTACTTTTACTTAACTGTGGTATTCAGGGGTCATCAATGTTTCCGTACAGGGACGTTTCCGTGGCAAGGCTTGAAGATGTCCGTGGCAAATCTTTGATAGAAATAAAAAACTAAAATAAGTTTTTCTTCAATTTTTTTGGTCATGTAATATGCAATGAAAGCAATGACTTGAGGCCTACTGATAAGACCCAATTATTGAGATACACTGAATAGACTTGGACCATTCTGCACTGATGCCTGTATATAGGCTTTGCAGTCTAAAGGTTCTCTTCAGAATACAAGACACTGATTATATTAATAGAAATGCAGAAATACTATAATTTTAAATGATGTAGCGCATTGGCGTATTAGACACTATGGCATATTAGGAGTTTACTAAGGCCAGGTCTATGTGATATTTTAATATTATTTACCACTTGTTTTTTGTGTCCATGGCAAAAACTAAGTTTGACAAAAATGAGCTGGCATGATGATGACCTCTGGTGGTATTGCTACTTGTACTTCTTCCACCACTGACATCTCCCAGATTGAATAGCTACTGTATTTGAATGAGCTTTGAATGTCTGCCTATGTTTATATGCCCCTGGCAATGGAATGAGTCAGTCTTGAACTTGACTTGAAGGAGAATCTAAAGGCGACTTTATTCGCAGAGGTCTGGTCTTTTTTTTAGTTTTTGTTGCTTGTTGAAGCACAGCAAAATCCCTATATTGTACAGCACATGTGTAATTGTACTGCAGAAGTTTTCACTCCGTATTCATGAATAAAAGAGGAGAGAATTATACCCCACTCAGCCTACACTGCCCATAGACAAAAAAAGTAACTAAACTTCTGCTCTAATTGACAATATAATGACATAAAAAAACATATTATTAAGCTTACTTATGTTATACATTCTTTACTAATATTCGTGCCAGATACATTTGGATTGAAAAAAGCATGTATGTTCAAACCTATGCAGTACAGTGAGCCTACATTCCCCAGTGAGCGCTCACTAACATAGTTTTCCCTCTGCAATTTACAATTTAGGCATTTAGCAGACTTATTATGACATTGAAATAAGCAGAGTAAGCATGAGCTCTAGTCACCAAACAGCAAGGTACATGGTCAGAGTTCAGAGAGAACAATGTGCTGCCTCAAAGAAACTAGGATGCTAGGTACACAATGAACCTATAGCGTCTAGCCAACATGCTATCTAAATCACATTAGCCTAAATAACGTTTCCCGGAAATAGCCGACCTCACAAGCTCACGACGCGTTGTGAGCTTGTAGGTCAGCTATTTTCACCCTACGGTCGCCCCCAGAACCCGGACGCTATAGGATTTAAGTGGCTGTTCTTGGAGCTTCGCCATTTTTTTTCCACAGCAGAAGGGGCTCACTAACAGCCCTCTACTGTGCATCCTGAGACAGTGGGCCGCTCTCTAGCTCCTGCATTTACGCGGCCTGTCAGTGAGACGAATGATGGGGGGATTATTCAGGGGTCCCTTGGAGACAATCCAAGCTGATGACTATCGAGGTGGGACTCATTGACCTGCTCTTGACTGCCAATGACTCCCCGCTCTGACCTGCGCGGTACAGGGGGGGGTCAGATTGGATCACAGCGGGGTCACTGCTGACACGGATGACCGGATGGCTCCTGCGAGTCATTAGATGAGAGTGGGGAAGCCATGTTTGACAGGCGGCCTCGCTATTGGATCTCCCCTTCATTGCAGGTTGCTCAATGCAGGTTGCTCCCTCTGAACTCTGCAGGAGTTCAGTCTGTGTTACCAGCAGACGGTCAATTTAAATCATGTAATCAATAATGTCACACACACCCAGAGGCGTCTTTTCAGAAAAAGAAAAAGAAAACACATTTATATACAGTATATAGAGGGTGGCAAAAAGTGACCATTGCGATGCGAGCTTACATAAGGGGGCAGAGGTTCTGAATTGGCATCCAGTGAGTGTGTGTGCACAGTTTCGCTGCGATCAAGCCAACGGTGCCGGAGATTAGCTGTTCACAGACGGACACACACATGGACACACACACGGACACACGGACGGACGGACGGAGGGTAAAACATACTCTCTCGCCATGCCTTTCGGCCTGGCGGAGACAATTATATAATTTATGGACAAAAAAGAAAAGAAACAAGCACAAATCATTTGAATATCGACTGATTGAATACAATGAATGAATAGAATTTCACATAGTCATGTGATTACTGCATTCTTTAATTAGTGCCTGTTTGAATGTACACAACATATCTTGCATTATCTAGTCTTTGTAACTCAGCAGTCCTTAAGCTGCCAGTTCACTTTGAAATACTTCTAGATGTGTTCCCAACTACCCAAAAGGTTAATGAGAAGATTTTAAGGCTTGGATTATACTTAAGATGTATTGTGTCACACACCGGAAATAGCTGATAAAGCTCACAATGCGTCGCAGTTGTGACCTCAACGAGGCGGCTTTGTGTGTCTACAGTAGAATCAGCACTGCTGTACGGTGCCGAGACATGGATGTTCAAATTACAGCAGGAAAAGACCCTGGATCAGTGGTGGAAAAAGTACTCTAATTTTTTACTTAAGTAAAAGTATCAATACTGCAATATAGAAGTACTCTGTTAAAAGTAAAAAAAGTAAAAGTCCGGAATTCAAAATGTACTTGAGTAAGAGTACAAAAGTATTGGCATCAAAATGTACTTTAGGTACCAAAAGTAAAAGTACAGAATATCCCATATCAAGTTTTCACAAGCTAACAATGCATCGCATCGAGACACATTGTGAGCTATTTTCAAATGGCCAAAATGTAAATAGGGCTGAAGTGGTTAATGTATGTTTTGTAATAATAATCAAAATCTATAAAGTAACTAGTAACTAAAGTTTTCAAATTATTGTAGTGAAGTAAAAGTACAATATTTGCCTCTGAGATGTAGTGGAGTACAAGTAAAAGTTCTGAAAATTGGAAATACTCAAGTAAAGTAAAAAATACCTCAACATTTTACTTAAGTACAGTACTTGAGTAAATGTACTTAGTTACTTTCCACCACTGCCCTGGATAGTGTCTACATAAGAATGCTACTAATGTCTGTTGATGTCACATGTGAGGACCACATCAGAAACATGGACCTTTACAGGGGCCACCCGCAGGTCAAGGACTAGGTCAGGGAGAGACAGCTAGGAGGCGGACAACGCGCGCACACCACCTACTGTACGTCGTGGCCACAGCGCGAAGCCCAGCAAAAGAGTCACTAGTCACAGCACGCAGCACTCACGTGCGCACCGATCACGCCGGCGCACGCACACGACCGCACACTCAACGCACACTCACAACACACACACACACACACACACGCGCGTGCGCATGTGAGCACACACACGCAGAGAGATGCAGAGAAAGACAGACAGACAGACAGACAGACAGACAGACAGACAGACAGACAGACAGACAGACAGACAGACAGACAGACAGACAGACAGACAGACAGACAGACAGACAGACAGACAGACAGACATGGGAGACGTGGGAGACAGACAGACAGACAGACGTGGGAGACAGACAGACAGACAGACGTGGGAGACAGACAGACAGACAGACGTGGGAGACAGACAGACAGACAGACAGACGTGGGAGACAGACAGACAGACAGACAGACAGACAGACAGACAGACAGACAGACAGACAGACAGACAGACAGACAGACAGACAGACAGACAGACAGACAGACAGACAGACATGGGAGACGTGGGAGACAGACAAGACAGACAGACGTGGGAGACAGACAGACAGACAGACAGACAGACAGACAGACAGACAGACAGACAGACAGACAGACAGACAGACAGACAGACAGACAGACAGACAGACAGACAGACAGACAGACAGACAGACAGACAGACAGACAGACAGACAGACAGACGAGGGAGGCAGCTGGGGGACATTTGAAAAGGTCATGGCATAACTCATTGGCTCCTCAACATAGTTTATGTTTAATGAACCAAAGCCTAAATTTGCCTTATCAATTTTGTGGAGAAAGAAAATAATAAATAATAGCACTCACCTCAGTCTTCTGAATTGTTGGAATATTCAACATATTCACAGCTCAAAAAGTCAAAATGTTAAGAAGTCTGACAATGGGGTCTTTTTTTGAAGATGTATCACCACAATGAAGAGCATTTGAATGTGTTGCCATATTTCCATTCACTTGAAGGGAGTGACAGATGAAAACGAATTGCCGTTTCACTGGCTTCTTCCCAAGTGAAAAATGGGCTTTGTGAAGTGTTTGTGATTAGATTTTTCATCAGAAATGCCATCGTCCCAAATGGAGTATTTTTTTGCACAGCTGAATTTTCCTTACTTCTAAGAGAAGGCGCAGTCTAATATAAAAAGGAAGAAACACTTTCCCTTTCTATTTTAAGTTGTTCATGGAAGAGGGATAATCCATGATGAGCACTGTGGTTATTGGAAAACCGTTTGACCGAGAAAAGTCTCGCAACTCCCTGTTTTTCTCAATATAAAAAACTTTATTCCAAACTATGTTTCGGTCCGGTCGGATCTTCTCCCAGGTGGATCGAAACGTTGTTTGGAATAAAGTTTTGTACGGAGCAAAAAAATTAGTTGCGAGGATTCCTTTTTCACTTTGTTTTACTGTAAAAATTGTGAAAACCATAGAGCCTGATAACGGGGTGGTCTTCCTGTCCAGTCTTTAGCTGTCGAAGTTAATAGACTATACCGTATAGTATATATAGCATAATCGTCGATGTTGGTCAAAAACCTTATATCTTCATATTTCAACGTTTAATGCTGGTCATTATGCATTATAAACCCAGTGGAACAGCACATTATGACTACCACGTAACACTTTACTTAACCCATTAAGACCTGGAACTGTGTCACTTTTTGATTTGAGCTTAAAACCATTATTTTACACTTTGGCTATTTTTGAAAAATTATGAAAATGTGTGCAAATCTTTGAATATTGTTTAAAGCGAACATTTTAACTCAAATCTTTGCATCAGGGGGTCCCTGGAACAAAATATTTGGAGATGGGGGTCGGCGGCCAAATACATATCATTTTGGGGGTCTGTGACATGAAAAAGTTTGAGCACCACTGATATAGAAACATTAAGTTTTTTCAGAAAACTGTTTTAGAAGACATTTTGCAGAATCGGTCTCAGGTCTTAATGGGTTAAAGGTCTATAATGCACTTATAAGTGCATTATAATGCCTCATAAATGCAATTATAATGCATCAAGACCTGACCTGAAGGAAATTCATTTCATAATTCCTGTCTTTTCATTTGATTATTCATTTCTGTTTCTATTCATTCTATTTGATTAATTACAGTCTCACGTTGTTATGATTATGTCTGAATGAGATGCCTCAGAGATAAACTAAACATTCCGGCCTTGTGTAGATAAAGAATGCTAATAAGGACATCTGTGCAGGTGTCAAGGTTTCCATGGCAACGGCCAGTCCATGGTCAAAACACTAAATCGTGTCCATTTGTGTCTGAATCCATTTAGTTTTTTAGTTTTTTTTGCTTTTCAATATGATTACTTTCAGGAAGTGGAGAAAATATGTATTTTTGTATATTTGTATGTATGTTGCCAATTCATGTATTTTTGGTTTTTATTACTTTGTATTTCTTTCTTCTGTCGTATTTCTTAAGTGAGGTGAGATTAACCTTATAAACCCGAAAGGGTTTTCTAAATCTCACCTGCACATCCCAGCACAATATCATGCTGTTGTTAAAAATGTATTGTTTTTAAATGTGCAAATAAATGATAAATAAATAAAATAAACATTTGTTCAAGATTTATAAAGCCCTCAGATGGATTTGAACCACTTTCACTTTAAAATACATTTTAAAAATGGCAAAAAGTGCAGCTATTTTTGCTACTTCTGCATGATACTGTAGTATGAAGAAGTAAGGATTTACAACAACATTAACATTCTAGATATGGAGATACAAGGTTTCTGCCAGACAGCAACAATTTGTATCCTCTCAGAACTCTGTGTTTAGCCTTCAACAACTTTCACACATGTTGCAGTCTCCTAATCCCCTTGAGAGGGAGGTGGATGCTGAACACTGAATTCAGATGCACTTTCTTTATTATTCTAATTAGTGTCATCTATTGTATCAAATACTAAAAGGCAGTTAGTGAAATACTTCATTTCATGAGCTGTGATCGGTGGTCTACTTTTGAGCAGACATACTGTACATAGACATCATCGGTGTGACAGCGACGCCGTCAGTGGAAACATTGTATGTCCAAACTTTTCAGGTAATGGCTGACGGACCTCCTACTACAGTGTATAAAATTGCAAATTAAACTAGGCCTCAGTTCCTCCAGCTTGTGATTTATTTATTTCCATTTTATGAAAGCCTTCCTGCCTTTCTGTCATACAGCTGAATGACATTTGTATTGTGTCCTTGCATATAACTGTTTAAGTCTGTTCAGCTTACAAACAACTTCTGCAAGATATACAGTATGCAAGTTTAGTGACCCAGACATCAGCTGAAATTTGGATAAGTAAAAAATCCCAAATGCATATAGCTCCAACACGTGACAAAACTATTCCCTCCTGAAAGGGAATAGCGCAGTGAGTTCTCCCTGGGTAGCACAGAGGATAGAGATGTGTTTGCAAAGCACGTTTCTTGACAAAATTGACCGCTTTCATGACAGAGTCCATACCATCTGACCAGTGGTGGTGGATAGTAGCGAAGTGCATCGGTATTGGTACTTTCCTTGAGTATGTGTATTGGATACTCATTACTTTCACTCCTCTACATTTCAATGACAAATATTGTACTTCTGACTCCACTAGATGTAGGAAGGGAAAAAGTACATTATGAATTAACCACACAATTTCGCAAATATTTTTTGCACAATTCCGGAAAATCTTAGATTTTTGGGGGGAAATGTCTACATTTTAATACATACACAATGCGTAGATATGGAAAAGAAAAATAATTAATTTGTACTTTTGAATACATAAAATACATTTTAAAATAAAGTACTTTAACTCACGTACAAATTTGACAGAGCAACGTTCACTTGTGGTTGAGTAATATTTGACCAGGAGTATCTACAGTGTATACTTAAAGGAGAGATCCGGTCATTTTGATTTTAGGTTGTATGTTTGATGTGTCGCTAATCACTCACCAACATACAAAGGAACGTTGAATAATTCCAGATCTGCCCCTGTTGTCCATTCTGCAGACCCCTTGCAGCGGCATAATGGGGGAGTGTGTAAGAGTGAAAATCGCCTATTTTAACAAATGCAAAGTCAGTTTTTTTCCTCCTAGTACTCATCGTGAAGTCTGCATGTCATGCCCAAAAGTGTGAATTTAGCAGTCTACGTGGACAGACTTGTTAACGGATTAAATGGTAACAATTCTTATCTATTAATTAATCAACATTATATTATTAATTAGTACATATTAAAATAAGTACACTTTTGCTTAACCGGGTATAACTTGTTTAGCTTCTCTGATTTCTAAATTTGCTGGATATCTGGTAATGAATAAATAGACAATTTTCTTCTTTAAAATTCAGTTTTTAATTAGTTTCAATTCAGAGGCTTTCATGAATTTTGATCTTGTAGATCTGCTACTTTTGCTATTTTTGAATTTGAATCCTGAAAAGTATAGTTTTGGACATATGAGGTTTCCACCCGACAGAGATGATATATTAGGCCTGAAAATATCGGATCACAACATGTTGTGTTGCAACACGGTCTGACCCACAACATAATAGTCAGCTCAGCATTTAATATTTTATTTTACAATGCATCTTTAATACTAATGTTGGATTGATGTTATTGTGTATTTTCAGACATAATATTTAACATATTGCAGGGGGGGGGGGGACTATTCTATCAAAGACATTATTAGTACTGATAAGTAATGGACAATAGTATTGTTCATGCCTGTTCATTTGCGCAACAGTATTTTATACAGCCAGTAACAATTTGATTAGCTGCCGCTGTGTTTATCCTGCTATGCTCACATTACAGAGTACCTTCTGAGATTACAGAGTACCAGGATCAGAATAGCACTCAATGAAAAGTAGTCGCCAGCATCCAGTGGTGGACTGTAATGCACACTTACTTGAGTAATGTACTTACTTGAGTAATGTAAAAAAGTACTTTTTTTGGTGTGTAGTGTACTTTACATGAGTATTTGTAATTTTGGATTTTGGATGCTTACGTTCAGTCTACTACATTTCAAAGACAAATACTGTACCTTTTGACTCCACTACATTTCAAGGGAAAAGGTACATTATAAATTAACCACTCAAGCCCTATTTCAAATATATTGAAAATTGACCCGGAGTATCTCTACTTTTTGATTCAAGTACTGGGGTTGAGTACTTAATTAGTCCACCACTGCCTTCATCTATCTGTTAATTTGTTTGTCATAGCAATCAGTTGGACAGTGTTCTCCTGCATGTTCTGCCGGAAAGGGACAGCGCCCCTCTGAATGGAACAAGGTGTTTGTCCTCTGTAACACGAGGACTATGGATTGTACCTTTGAGGTAGAATTTCCATTCATTCATCAAAATGCTGTACATTCCTGATTTCAGCCGGTTTGTCTCTTTCACGTTGCCTGCTCCTGCTTTATCAAAGTGAATCACCCGAGAAATTATGTGGAATGTTTCCAGAGATTTTGTAGCCTGAAATATTGTCCTTCCATTGTCTTCATTCCATAGGCTGGTAGCTCCGTTCTCATTTGGACCGGAACACCCCCAGTTATGTAGCAGAATTCCAATGTTTGCATGGAGTCATCGTTTTGATCCAGCGGCTTCCCGTTCTCTTGGAACGCATGGCTCGCCTCCACATTTTGCATGTGCAGTATAATCTTCCCTATTGGTTGGGGTACAAAGAGCTTAACATGTGAACAATTAACCAGTTGAACCCTATATACTTCACTGACCGGAGTTCCCAAGGGCTCTTTTGTTAAGGGCAGAAACCTCTTATCTCCATATTCAAAACATTTTTTTCATAAATTAACGGCCTACTTCATCATGCTAACTACAGCGTCACGCGATGGCATCAATAGTAGCAGATCTACAAGCTCGAAACGCGGCGCGAGGCGGCGCATTTTGAGCTTGTAGATCTGCTACTTTTGCTATTTTTGAATTTGAATCCTGAAAAGTATAGTTTTGGACATATGAGGTTTCCACCCGACAGAGATGATATATTAGGCCTGAAAATATCGGATCTACATGCTCACAACATGTTGTGTTGCAACACGGTCTGACCCACAACATAATAGAAAGGTCTGATTAATGTTAATAATCAAGACCTTTTCAGTTGCCGGAGGCAGCACTGGCACAGCAACATAGAACACAGGGCAGATATCGAAGGAAAAATAGATGCAGCTACAGTAAGGGTATAGCAACAAACTAAAACAATTATGTTGGAAGGATGCAAAAAGATGCAAAGGTGAAGAAACAATATCAAGACAGCAACAGCAAAATACAGCATTATACTACTTATAACCAAGCATCCACTATACGTTTATCAGTGGGTAAACAAAAAGTACTTTATTTATCGCAGGGAAAGTTGCTGAGCACAGGTGCTCATTTTCAGCAACAGCCTGCACACAGACAGACACTTCAGCGTATTAAGGCAATTGAATCAACAAAAAAGGTCAGGAAAAGGAAACTTAAGGACACTTAAAGAGGGGGTGCCGTGATCCCCCCCCCCCCCCCCAAAAAAAAAAGATCATCAGGTATTATGATTATACTAGGCGGAAGATTTTTACCTTAGCACCCCCCACCTGAACCAGCCACTCCGCTTCCTCCTACAAGACCACCCACCTGTCCTAGTCCCTCCTCATCCTCATGAAAGGACTGCCCATGGCCCATGCCCATGGCCCCCAGTTGTTCACAAAATGCTCTAGAGCAGTGGTTGTCAAACTGGGGTCTGGGGTCCTTGAGGGGTTTCCAAAATTGTGTACAGTGTAACCAGTTGAAACCTATACATTGGCTCTTTGAAAATAGCAGATCTACAAGCTCACAGCGTGTCGCATTGCAACGTGTTTCTTTTTCTTCCTGTTTGCCAGACCCAAGGGGTCGGCCTACATGAGGCTTTGTCGGTCGGTCGGTCTGTCCCTCTTTTCCTGTCCTGTCCCTCTTTTCCTCTGCACACGCGTCATGCAAAGTCCGGCCATTCAGATTTCAACCACTAGGGGTCTGGCAGTACCAGGTCTCCTGATTCCCTTGTTTCAAAACATCTTAGGGAAAAAAGTATTTTTTCTAAATTACGTATAACTACATTTTAATTTGGGGTACTTGACATGAAAAGGTTTGAGAACAACTGGTCTAGAACAGCTCTGACAGCTCACAGCTGGGTAGCCACAGTCTTTGGCACTCAACACCTATCAGCAAAGCTTGGAAAGAGATAATGCATAATATTTTAGAGGGAAATAGCCTTGCCCTATGGAGTTACATTTGTGTCTTTATTAACCAAACAAAAGAAAAACATTTGAGAGAGAAAAAAATATAAACAGAGCAAAGAATAGTTTTGAATGAAAACAAATTAAAACAGCAAGCGAAAAATAATAATTTGTAAGCAAAGGAAATTATATAAACAGAACAAAAAAATATTTTTAATTAAAACAAATTAAAAACGCAATCAAAAAAATATATTTGCAAGCAAAAAAATATAAGATTTGAAAGAAAAGAAAAATTTATTGAGAACAAAACTTTTAAAATTCAAGAGTAAAGAAATAAGGAAAAACTGTTTAAACTACATAAAACAAAATACTTAGTAAAATGTTTGGGAAATAAAATGTTTTTAATGTTTTTTTCCTCATTTGCGAATGAAAGTTGTTTTTTCTGATTGCAAAATGCCTTCTCTCTCAAAACCTATGTCTTTGGTCTCGATTTTTTTTTCTCTCTCTTGGATTTGTTTGTGTGAGGGGTTAAAGTTCAGAAGGCGGGTCCTACGCTGATAGATGTAAGACACCTCTCCATTGGTCACTTGGAATCTGAGTGACAACTCCCCCTTCCTTATGTAGCTTGTTGAATGCAGGGATGGAGGTGTGTTACGGCCAGCATGGTTTTTTGATTGATTGAATTATTAGCAGTTTGCAAAAAAAAACTAAAAAACATGAAAGTATAGTGCAAGGTCAGCTAAGAGTATTTAAAACCCAAGAAAGATGACTTGTTTCCATTGGGGTCCTTTGTACTCAATTCATAGAGACATTTAATGACAGACAGATATACACTACTATGCAAAACATCATAAAAAACAAAAACAAAAAAAATATGTACAGTAAACAGTTTGAGTAAACAGATTGATGGAATACTTTATTAACAGTAGGATACAGAGGTACAATTGTACAATGATTGTTATAAGGATAACACAAAAAGGCTCGTTTCCATTGTGGTCCTCTGGGACTGAGGTCAGAGCTCCATTCCAGCTCTGGACGCTACACTATTCGTTACAATATTGAGCATTTTAGGCTATTAGCAATTCAGATGATTCCCTAATGTTAGGTTTCTGTTCTACTTACAGTTTGTGATCTGTATTTAAAATTGTTGTATTGTTGTTACTGTTATAGTAGGCCAGTAGTTCCCAAACTTGGGATCGGGACCCTCAGAGGGGGTCCCCAGATTAGCTTAATGGGCAACATTGTTTTCTCTCTCAACAATAAACAAACCAACCTATACAGTATAAGTGTATACAGGGTAACACATTTCTAAAGTGACAATTTAATGACTTTTAAGACCTTTTTAAGGCATTGTGCGCTTGTAGTTCGGCTATTTTCACAATATTTATCTGTGGAACCGAGTCAAACTAAATCTAATGCCTACAATTTCAAGTGCTTGTCAGGGTGGGTGGTCCCCAGTTCAAGTATGATTATTTTGGGGGGTCCCCAGTTCAAATATGATTATTTTAGGGATTCACAGCCTGAAGCACACTATCAGACGAAACGTTTCCAAAGCAGTCTATCTGGAATGGGCCTGGCCAATAGGCCAGTCACTTCAGCCTTGCCTTAATTAGAATAACGAATATAACATAAAATAATGTAGCTTTATTTTATAATTTCAAAGGGTTCCGAGGCTGTGAATCCCTAAAATAATCATATTTGAACTGGGGACCCCCCAAAATAATCATACTTGAAGTGGGGACCACCCACCCTGACCCAGGCAT
This sequence comes from Gymnoscopelus braueri, assembly GCF_963280865.1. NCBI lineage: Eukaryota > Metazoa > Chordata > Actinopteri > Myctophiformes > Myctophidae > Gymnoscopelus > Gymnoscopelus braueri. The sequence goes on from NC_137606.1 coordinate 5,997,770, forward strand.
TAGATTTAGTTTGACTCAGTTCCACAGATAAATATTGTGAAAATAGCCGAACTTCAAGCGCACAATGCCTTAAAAAGGTCTTAAAAGTCATTAAATTGTCACTTTAGAAATGTGTTACCCTGTATACACTTATACTGTATAGGTTGGTTTGTTTACTGTTGAGAGAGAAAACAATGTTGCCCATTAAGCTAATCTGGGGACCCCCTCTGAGGGTCCCGATCCCAAGTTTGGGAACCACTGGCCTACTATAACAGTAACAACAATACAACAATTTTCAGATCACAAACTGTAAGTAGAACAGAAACCTAACATTAGGGAATCATCTGAATTGCTAATAGCCTAAAATGCTCAATATTGTAACGAATAGTGTAGCGTCCAGAGCTGGAATGGAGCTCTGACCTCAGTCCCAGAGGACCACAATGGAAACAAGCCTTTTTGTGTTATCCTTATAACAATCATTGTACAATTGTACCTCTGTATCCTACTGTTAATAAAGTATTCCATCAATCTGTTTACTCAAACTGTTTACTGTACATATTTTTTTTGTTTTTGTTTTTATGATGTTTTGCATAGTAGTGTATATCTGTCTGTCATTAAATGTCTCTATGAATTGAGTACAAAGGACCCCAATGGAAACAAGTCATCTTTCTTAGGTTTTAAATACTCTTAGCTCTTACCTTGCATTATACTTTCATGTTTTTTAGTTTTTTTTGCAAACTGCTAATAATAATAATAATCAAAAAACCATGCTGGCCGTAACACACCTCCATCCCTGCATTCAACAAGCTACATAAGGAAGGGGGAGCTGTCACTCAGACTCCAAGTGACCAATGGAGAGGTGTCTTACATCTATCAGCGTAGGACCCGCCTTCTGAACTTTAACCCCTCACACAAACAAATCCAAGAGAGAGAAAAAAAAAATTGAGACCAAAGACATAGGTTTTGAGAGAGAAGGCATTTTGCAATCAGAAAAAACAACTTTCATTCGCAAATGAGGAAAAAAAACATTAAACACATTTTATTACCCAAACATTTTACTAAGTATTTTGTTTTATGTAGTTTAAACCGTTTTTCCTTATTTTTTTACTCTTGAATTTTAAAAGTTTTGTTCTCAATTATTTTTTATTTTCTTTCAAATCTTATATTTTTTTGCTTGCAAATATATTTTTTTGATTGCATTTTTAATTTGTTTTAATTAAAAAAATTAAAACAATATATATAATTTCCTTTGCTTACAAATTATTATTTTTTGCTTGCTGTTTTAATTCATTTTCTTTCAAAACTATTCTTTGCTCTGTTTATATTTTTTCTCTCTCAAATGTTTTTCTTTTGTTTGGTTAATAAAGACACAAATGTAACTCCATATTGCCCTCAATGACTTGATTATATCATCCACTACATCAGTGATATTATTTACAGCATTACTGCACACATTTGACTATTGTTACAGCGTAGGGCATATCTTCAACCTTACATTCCCATTGAACTATATTTATTTGAGATTTCCCTTAACTTAGAATCTAAACAATGAAAATGTAGCTTAATGGACACTGTTGATCGTAATACTGACAGCTTTCAGTTGATCTTTCACTCTAATCTAGCATTTCACAGACGTTATGTATTAATGCTGTTTCAAATGATACAGCAACTGAGGGGTTGCATACAGAAGTGATAATGTTAGATTACAGAATGTATGGGAGATAGGCTAGTAAAAAAAACATCTCATTGTGCTCTCATTTTGTACATTAATTGGATTCATCTCCACCTTCCTCAAAAATACACTCATTTTCACCTAGGAATACTTCATGTTCACAGGTAATAAGTGTTGTGTTTATTACAGTTCAAAAACACATGTGTCCCCAATGCAACAACTAGCTCTGGCGACCAAAACGGTGATTGAAATGAATACCAAAACGCTCGACCCAAAACACAGTCGCCCCGGGGCAAATCCGACAGTATTCACCTAGTATTCCTAAACGTAACCTCAGTAAACTATGCCTAAACCTAACCTTATTCTGTGACCTACGCACCTACCCTTACTGCAGTGAGGGTAACCAAATGTGGCGTAATGCCAAAAAAGACAGCCAAATGCATTTAAGTAAAACAAAAACAAACACATAGGTTGACTTCAAAGCTGAGAATAGCCTTAACCTAAACGTTACGACAGCTTTCCTAGAAATGTCGTGGAGTCAAAAGTATAATATGTGTCTTTGAAATGTAGTGAAGGTCATAAGTAAAAGAAAAATAATAGTACATTTTGATTATGCATCCATCCATGTAGAAGAGAAGAGAAGAGAAGAGAAGAGAAGAGAAGAGAAGAGAAGAGAAGAGAAGAGAAAAGAAGAGAAGAGAAGAGAAGAGAAGAGAAGAGAAGAGAAGAGAAGAGAAGAGAAGAGAAGAGAAGAGAAATACTTTATTAATCCCCAAAGGGAAATTGTGGCGTTACAGCAGCACAGTGTAACAAATAAATAAGTAAACAACAGACAAACAAAAACACAACAAAACAGATGGACACACACTAGACCAGGGCCGACAACATGCATTTAGGGAGAGTTCTTAAGCATTGTAGAGTCTGATGGCAGTTGGCATGAATGAGAGTCTGTACCGCTCAGTGTGCGTGTTCTGGGGGAGAGTGAGCCTCTGGCTGAAGGTGCTCACCCTATCCTGCAGCTCGCCATAGAGTGGATGGGAGTGGTTAGCCAGGATGGAATTAAGTCTGTCCCTAATCCTCCTCTCTGCGACCGACTGCAGCCCTTCCATGCGGAGGCCTACCACAGAGCTGGCCTTCTAAGGCTATACGTTAGTTCAAAATTGTGGCAATAAAGGGCATGGGGGGGAAAAAGCGCTCTACAGTCTCATGAACAAGAGTGCAGAAAGTACAACATTTTGAAATTAATCAACAGCATTTCTGCAAAAAAAATCACCTACCAGACATTATGAAAAATTACATTAAAATGAGTTTATTTGACCTTTGGTCAAGATGACTGGGAAAGAATATTTCTACTGAACTGTTCCAAAGACTATGAATGGTATTACCATTATACTATTATACCAAGTGCCCCCCCACCACAGTCTGAAAACTCTCCTTCAGACGCCACTTCACCCCTTAGCATCCTTGCATTTTCTATCTTATACTATACAGATGTACACGTGTGTATGTTGGTTACTTGTTCACATAATAGTATAACTAGTATATTTGTACTCTTGAAAACTTAAGTTTTTTAAAAGCATGTACTTTTGAATACTTTCAACCAGGACTATCTACTGTATACTTAGACTAGAGTATACGGTTGAGTCCACCACTGATCCAGACAGTGAGAGAGATGACGAGAGGTAGACGTGATGCGTGTATTAGAGAGGGAGAGTGAGGCAATCACATGCTGCACTACTCTTTCATTGCTGTACAGGTATAAATGCAAATACGTAAATCCTTATCATTGCCTGGTGGAGATTTGCACTCTACAGAGCACACACCTTTCGAGTTCAACCCATCCACAACAATTCTATCATATTCCTTCATCAGTCTGCAAGAACAGCTGCAACCCCTATTGTTTTAGAAGAAAACAAAATTTGTAATTAAAGATAAAGGTATTTTGTGCACACCAATCTCTAGACAGAGCCCATTTCCAAAAGTCATTACATCTGAACACCTGCTCAGGGTGAGAAAACATCCCCCTTTGATGTACAGGAGGAAGGCAATTTGAGGTCTGACTGACTGCATGAGTACGGGCGGATTCAGACTATGGACCCGGGTGCGCACCCCGGACCACATGGCAGATGTTGTGGTAGTGTGAACGTAGCGAACCGTTCCCCGTAACGCATCACCGTACCGTACCCGAAACCACCTGGGGAGGTAGTCTCGGGTCCGATTGCTGTGGAGCAGTGCGGACTCGGGAACGGAACGCGGCAGTGTGAATCCATCCATACCAAGAGAAGGAAGTGGACTGCTAAACATATATCATTTATATATTTTTATAATGACGCATTATTTTAGCTGGGTTATACCTTCTCATAGTTCTACTTGAATGTTGACAAGAAATAATAATCCCGCTAGTGTTTGAGTAGCGCGAGCCGTGAAAAATAATGAACAAAAAACACATGTGTAGTGAACGTACAGTATATATAAGGATAAATATGCCAAGGATTAGTCGGTGACGTCACTGCTAAAATACCAAGGATGCATTAGTGACGTCGCTATCATATTGATAATAACAGAGACGCGAGAGACGACGTTACATTTTGAGGTTTCAAAGACCAACGCACACACTGCTTTGGTTGTGTATTGTTGTTCTGTTACTATTATAACTCAAGACAACGTCAGGAACACAGTCAAATTCACTCTGCACTCTGACAAGTGACTCTTCTTCTGTGAATGACATTCTCTAGCTCCCAAAGCCCCATAGTCAACAGCGCCCCCGTGAGGCACATATTTACCATTACTGTTAAATTAAATGGGCTCGGGTGCGCAAGAATCTTGGCCAATGTGAATACTGGCCAGCTGCGAGAGGCCAACCGTACTCGGGAACGGTTTGAATGAATCGGACCCAGTCTGAATCCGCCCTAAGAGACAGAGCGCTGTTGCGGCTAGGGTTGCCAACCGTCCCTTCAAATACGTAACTGTCCCTTATTTGTAGTGGTGTAAAGTAACTAAGTACATACTCAAGTACTGTACTTAAGTACAATTTTGAGGTACTTTTACTTTACTGGAGTATTTCCAATTGTCTATACTTTTACTTCTACTCCACTACATCTCAGAGGCAAATATTGTACTTTTACGCCACTACAATCATTTGAAAACTTTAGTTATTAGTTACCTAGGCTATTTGAAAATAGCCGATAATAGATAAAATAGATCTGCTATTTTCAAACATTTTAGTACTTTTACATTTGGTACTTTAAGTACATTTTGACACCAATACTTTTGTACTTTTACTCAAGTACATTTTTAATTCAGGACTTTTACTTGTAACAGAGTGCTTCTACATTGCAGTATTGATAATTTTATTTAAGTAGAACATTTGAGTACTTTTTCCACCACTGGCTGTTAACCACTTAACTCTAAACGTAGTAAACTGGACCTGAGTTGTCTCTGTACTTGGACTTTTTTCTGTCTACACCAAATCTCTTTGCCAAACATATTTTGATTGATTAATTGAATACTTTAGTCAGAAATGTAAACTGCACGTGGCACAGTAAGACATTAAGGCAAAACCGATAACACAAAAAAGTCCTGGGGACTTGTTTCCATTGTGGTCCTATGGTGAGCTTAAGCTTGCAGCCCATAGAGCACCGAAGTCCTGACGTCACTGCCAGTAGAGGGCGCTTTCCGCAGGTTCATGGCTTTACTTTTTGTATTGATATCCTCATTGGGGAATCTTAGATCGCTTCATATAAGAACTTTGTTCCAAAAATAAACACACCACCCTGGCGTTTTTACTCATATGGATATGAAGCATCGACTGAAGGTGTAAATGTACACATTTACCCAAAGAGTAACACAATATAAACACTAGAAACGAGTCAAACAACCCAAAGACTACATTTCCCATGAACGCGGCTGCTGTGGGGACAGTGATTTCAGACCCGGAGGTAGTAGTTCTTAAGACTTTTAAGGCAGAATTAATTCCTTTTTCGCCAGAAACAGGCTGTATCAAATATGAATGAATATCATAAAAGATGCAGAGCCACCCCCCTGACAAAAACGCCAGGGTCGTGTGTTTATGTTTGGAACACAGTTCTTATATGACGTGATCTAAGATTCTCAAATGGGGATTTCAACACAAAAAATAAAGCCACGAACCCGTGGAACAGCGCCCTCTAGTGGCAGTCTAGTGGCAGTGACGTCAGACTTCGGTGCTCTATCTACAAGCTCACAATGCGTTGTGAGCTTGTAGATCTGCATTTTTTTGGCTAATGTTCACCCCAGCATATGGATGCTGGGGTTCAAGTGGTTCAAATACAGAAAAAATGACACATACAGTGAGAAATAAGCATAAAAAAGGAAAGACAGAAAAACCTAAAGTAAAACAGGGAAAAATATGAGAATTAACATTGCTGTACGAAAAATTAATCAAAAGCCTCAGCAGAGTGAAAGGCAGCGGCAAAAAGAAAAGTCTTCAGCCTTGTTATACTGAACAGAGAGTTGTAGCAGAACTGCCGTTTTGCCGAGTCTGTCCCAGTTAGTTTTTGACTCTGGGGACAGAAAGCAGACCTCTCCCAGACAATGGGCCATAGTACTATGCCTTTTCACAGATGCTAAATCGACTGTATTTATGTAGCACTTTTCTATTCATCCAACAATTCAAGGCACTTTTGCACACTCCCCATGTTTTACTCAAGTAGGCTACTGTACTTAACCCTTTAAGACCGGGAAAGCATCATTTGTGTCATTTTAAGATTTATTTGACTATTCAAAAATAGCAGATCTACAAGCTATTAGATCTGCTATTTTTGAAAAATTGTGAGAATTAGTGAAAATCTTGGAATATATATATTTTTAAAGCGAACATTTGTAAAATGTTTAGTTCCAGGGACCCCCAGAAGCAAAGATTTGAGTTATAAATGTCTGCAAAAAAAAAGACGTGCACAAATGTTAGATCTGCTATTTTTGAATAGGCCAAAGAAATCTAAAATGACAGAGATGCGTTCCCGGATTGAATGGGTTAAAGCTGCACTATGTAACTTTCCTGTTCTACCCTATAGATTTGAACCCCGGTCTCCTGCGCGAGTGCTGACATTTCTTTAAAAAAATGTAACCACTGAGCTAATAGAGCCTGCCTGCTTGCTCAGGGGAGCAACATAATTTTGACCTTCAGGTAACAATTTGTGTCAAACCAGAAACAGGATTGTGTCAATTCATGTCACAGGACCTAAATGTCTCAAACGAACAGTGGGAAGATCAATGCCAATTGTATAAGTTATATTGTATAATGTTCACCCCTCTACCATAATGTTCCTCCACCTACAGTATGATGTTCACATACTCTACAGATTAGACAAAATAACATCGTATTCACCAAGCAAAGTTGAGGTAGTTTTACTTTATTTGAGTGTTTCCATTTTATTTATACTTTGTACTTCTACTCCACTATACATCTCAGAGGCAAATAGTGTGTATGTTTTACTCCACTATAATTATTTGACAACTTTAGTTAATACAGTAGTTCGTTTTCAGAACTTTGAGCTTGTGGATCAGAGATTACATAAGAAATCATAGTACTTCTGAGATGCCTTGCAATTGCCTTACAATTGCCTTTGGATAAATGCGCTATATAAATGCACCATTTACCATTTACATAACAAATCATATAGTACTTCTCCTACCTCTACCACCTCTACCATTGGAGGTAATTACAAGGCATCACCTTCTGGTCAGGATGGTTAATGGTAAATGGTGCATTTATATAGCGCTTTTATACATAGATTGTGCATTCACACACATCCATCACACACACACACCGATGGCGGAGGAAACCATGCAAGGCACCAACCTGCTCATCGGGAGCAATTAGGGGTTCAGTGTCTTGCTCAAGGACACTTCCTCTGGGGGAGCCCCCCAGCCCGGGATTGAACTGGGAACCTTGCTGTTTCCAGTTCACTCTACCCGGCCACTCTACCACTGAGCCACTGCCGCCCCTCAGGATCAGTTAGGGCTTCAGGGGTTTTTGCTCAAGGGTACTTCGACATGATGCCAGAGCTGGGATTCGAACTGGGAGTCAGACTCTACCTCCTGAGGCACTGCAACAAACACTCCATTCAACAACGTGCCACAAAGTATACTAAAAAGCATGAAATAAGCATCAAACACACCACAGCAAACTCTACCACGAAGCACATCACAGCATACCACAAAGCATGCCATAAATGATGTCAGAATCAGAATGCACTGTATGACGCATACATCAACATCCCAAAGTAATGTATAGCAATGATTCTCAACCTTTTCTGGATCAGGACCCCCTTCCCTCGAAACTGTTCGCGACCCACCCATCAATGGATCTAACATTAGGCTCCTATTTATCAGTATCACAAATAAAACTCATTTTTCAAACGATTGCAACTTTTTTAACTATACATAATTATATACATGTTATAGCATTATTTTGGGGCCCACTTGCAATATCCCCATGGTCCCACAGGTCACTGCTGTATTATAGCACAACAGAGGCAAACCCCAAAGCACCAAAAAGACAACAGAAAAGCAAAGCAAAGTACAGTTACAGTTACACCATAATTATGCTATCAGTGAATGTTGTTTCATTATCTGAAAAAAAAAAAAAAAAGATCAGGCCTTTACAGTGACTAATGTACGTATCACCTTATGAGTGCCTTAATATTACTTTACAGGTACAAGATTGTATCTCATCATTCATTATGTGTCAAGCTTTATGTTTATTTTATAACATTATTAACACATTGCGTGCCATTCGCGTAGATCTACGCAAACCTAAATAATTGCGCAGCGTGCCACTGCACAATTATACCACTCAGCGTTTTCTCGCAGGTTCACATTTCATTGTAGGCCTCCCTCGCAGTGACACATTTCATTGTAGCACACCCGCATATGGAAATTTCGTTCCCACCCGCCTCCGCTCTAAATCTTCCCCTAATCCTCCATTATCTCTGAGTTTTTTTTCTCCTCGCTGAACGCTGTTTAACATAAACCGCGACTACTTCAAAATGGACGTTCGCCGATTGAAACGGTCTTCTCTGGGCCACTCACATAGCTAGCCTGTGTGTCTACAAACAGTTTAACGCGCGATCTTAAGGTATTTAGCGAGGTCTGTGGCGACGTGAAAAAAAACAAAAAACAACAATAAATCGCTGGCACTGGTGAGTACATTATGATATTAAACTCTGGCGTGGAATGTGTTAAGCATTCATTACATTTTGGGTCTGCCAATGAAGGGTTGTCAGTGGGAATGATGTATAGTTTTAACTCGATTTTGTGTTTAATGTATTATAATTTGGGCTTGCAAAGCTGCAATGTGTAACTTTCCTCTTCTACCCCGGATTTGAACCCGGTTTCCTGTACAAGTGCTGACATTTCTTATCATTGAGCTAATAGAGCCTGCCTGCTTGCTCAGGGGATACATTGAATCTTGACCATCAGGTCAAGATTCGTGTCAGATCATATGTGTCTAGGTGAGATATGACCTTTGACACGATCTAAATGTCTCAATAGAAGAGCGAGGAGACAAAATACAACCACCCCAATTGTATAAGTTATAATGTATTAACATACTCACAGATTGGACAATATTACATTTTATTCATAAAAAAAAGGTACATAATGCTGCTTTAAGTACTTTAACTCAAGTATAAATTTGTCAGAACAACTTTCACTTGTAGTTGAGTAATCATTGATCACAAGTATCTATACTTTGACTCAAGCATACACTAATAGCACTAGGCGACCTCAGAACAGAAGCACTGCCTTATGTTTTTTAAATCACAACGGTGTCGTTGACCATGCTGTGGACAAGATGGGATTATTCAAGTACATCAGTGGACAATATGCCTCTGACCTCTCAGGAGTGGCCCCCATATGCTTACAATGTTTCGCTACCTGAGCATTACACCACAAGACCATCGTCACATGTCAGAATCAGAATCAGAATCAGAACGGGTTTATTGTCACATCACAGGTTTACAAGGTTAAAAAGTGGGTGAAATTCGCTTTAGTACATTGTTCCCATCGCAACGTTATTTCCATAGATAGAAGAGGGGGAGGAAGAAGATGGGGGGGGGGGGCAAGTGGGAAGGGAGATCAAACAAGAGAACAACAAAAAGGCCAAACAAGTTATCTACATATTTACACTAGTACCTTAGATTAAAAAAATATGACGAAGGTGCCTGAGCATAGCAGCAATGTATACTGTGCATGATATACTTATGGACGTTAAGGTGCTAAAAAAAGAAAAGCACAAAAAAAGTATGTGCGTTATAAATGGGATTAGGTGCAAAAAGTCAGTGCGTGTCGACCACATAATCCACATAAAGTGGACTGACTCTGGTATAATCCGCAAGTAGTTCCATGAGGGAGAGCAAAAAAGAAAAGTCACTTGTACTTGGTGTAATCCACAGGTGGGTCCAAGGAAGAGCTAAATCCAAGTCATTTTGTCCCTGGTATAATCCACAGGTGTGTTCAAGAAAGAGCAAAAAAGGTCAGAGACCAGCTAGACAGTACCGCCTATTGTCAGGCTGCTGAACTAGGCTCATGCCTCATTCAGCAGTCTGACAGCAGCCGGATTAAAACTGCACCAGGACCTGGTGGTGGTACTCTTGATACTACAGTAGGGCCCCTTGCCCGGTCGCGGTCGTTGTAGGGTTTTGAACAGTTTGTGACTTGGGTGGCGCTTGTCCCTGATGATGCGCTTGGCTTTGACCACACACCACTTTTTGTACAGTTCCTGGAGTGCTGGGAGCTCGCCTCCCATTATGCGCTCTGCTGATCGTACTACTCGCTGTAGGCTGATCTTTTCTCGGGCAGTACAGTTTCCATACCAGGCCGTGACACAGCCTGTTAGGACGCCTTCAACCGAACTGTTGTAATACAGCCTGGATGCGATACTCCAAACTTATTCAAGCGGCGGAGCCAGTACAGTTGCTGCCAAGCCTTTTTCTTCATGTGTGTGGTGTGTCTCCCATTTGAGGTCCTCCTCGATGTGTACTCCGGGGAACTTGAACTCGCTGACCCTTTCCACTACAGCACCATCGATGAGGATGGGCGCATGATCTCTCCGCGGCCTCCTGAAGTCCACGATCAGCCCCTTGGTCTTGTCGACGTTAAGGGCGAGGTTGTTCTCCCGGTACCAGAGTGCCAGTGAGTTGATCTCCTCGCTATAGTCAGACTCGTCATTGTTGACGATTCGGCCTATCACTGTCGTGTCGTCTGCGTACTTTATGATGGTGTTGGAGTCATGTGTGGCTGTGCAGTCATACGTGTACAAGGAGTCCAGTGTTGAGGGTCAGGGGGTCAGATATGATGCTGCCCATTCTCACCACCTGATGTCAGTTGGACAAGAAGTCCTGTATCTTGTCTCACATGCTTGGGTGTAGCCCTAGGTCTCGGAGCTTTGTGTCAAGTTTTGCTGAGACAATGGTTTTGAATGCTGAGCTGTAGTCCACAAACAGCATACGTACATATTTGTTGTCTTTTTTAACCATTTCAGAGTTTCCAAAGGAAGTCTGCTTATCACAGATGTCTGTGTGTGAGAGAAAGACAGTGTGCGTGTGAGTGTGTGTGTGTATGTGTGTGTGTGTGTGTGTGTGTGTGTGTGTGTGTGTGTGTGTGTGTGTGTGTGTGTGTGTGTGTGTGCGTGTGCGTGTGTTTGCATGTTTGTCGCACCACTCCGAAGCGGTGTGTATATGGAATGTGCAGGTCCGACAGCCCTCAAAGTTGAGAGGGGGGGGGGGTGTCGTATTCAGCTTAGGTAGCCCTATAGCCTTGGTAATCAAACGATGTGACGCATTGTGAGCTTAACTTTTTCTACCGCTGGTATCAATATGTCAGTAAGTGCCGTGGACTGTCGAGTGGTTTTCAGTACCAATCTGCCAGGAACAGAGCGAGGTACGTAAGCAGAGAGCATTGTTTGGTTTTAGCATGTGCACACTGCTGTGTGTGTTGTGTGCCAGGGCTTGAGGAAATGCATCGCACTTTTGTGTGATATGGTGTTATTGATTGTTCTCTGGCTGGAGCTTGCAGTCGTCTTTTTTGTTTGTGCGGTGAAAGAAAGAGGAAGAAAGAGAGAGAAACAGAAAGGGAGGGAGTTGTTGTTGATCTTCACGGATCAAGCTGTGAGTGAGGTCTTTCACACCGTTTCATATCCGACATCTTGTGTCTTTGGCTTCGGAAAAGTGAAAAGAATGACACTTCCCCTCTAAATGTTGAAGGTACCTATTGTCGAACAACATGCACGTTCTTGCACACACACACACACACACACACACACACACACACACACAGCTTCTCTTGTGCTGAAAGCTTGACAGACCTTCGCGCCTTATAATGTAGGATTTTTCAATCGGCGTTCTAGGGAGGGTCGTGGCGAAGGGCAAATATGTTCCAGCTCTGAGCACATTCACACAAGGCTGTTTGTAGCAAAACAGTCAACCAGTCAACTCAATAGTCACAGCAAAATATATATAATATATATATATATTTTTTTTGTTAGTTTTTTTGTCATTTATTTTGAGATTTTTCAGAGAAACTTTTCGACAAAGACATACAAGACAAGGTACATACCAATTGTGTTAACATAATCATCAAAGGGTGAGTGTCAGTAGACACATTTATAACAAAAACACAATAAAACAAATAAAACCCTAGCCCTAACCCAGTGTTGATTTCGCAGACTAAAACTATGACGAAAAATGTTCGTTGACTACCTTTTTTTCACTGAAGAAAACTGAATAAAAACTAAATAAAAACTAATTAAGCTACGATGACTAAAACTAAGACTAAATATATTGACAATTTCGTCAACAAATAAAAACTAGACTAAAATGTTAGTGAGGGACTAGTGGCGAAGATATCCAGTAGAACTAAAAGACAAGCCATTTTATGTTCGCTCAGGTGTTGTGGTGTTGGGTGTTGTGCTCTGAAAATAGCCGATCTACAAGCTCACAATGCATCGCGCTGCGACGCGCTGTGAGCTTGTAGATCGGCTATTTTCAGCATGCAACCAAGTGTAAAATCCATCAAGGCACCGCCAAAATACATTTTAGTCGACTAAATCAACTGAAGATTTAGTCGACTATTAACTTATGATATTTAGTCGACTAAAACTAGACAAAAACTAAAACATTTCAGGTGACTAAAATATGACTAAAACTAAATGGAATTATATTGAAAAGACTATGACTAAAAAGTTTTAAATTTTTTTTTGTCAAAATCAACACTACCCTAACCCTAACCGGAAAAAAACCCTAGCTCGGATCCCACCGCTCCAATGAAAGGACAACTCTGTGCAGTGAGGAGCCCCTGCATTCACCTCGTCACGGATTGGAGATGCCAAAAACCTTGCAAAATATAATTCTACCTCTGCTGCCATGGGTACAGAAATGTTGTAAATGGGTTTAATTCATACGTGGCCCACAATCATTGAAGTGCTGTATTTAAGTTACAAAAGAACAAAAATGATACCTTCAATGGGAATATTCAATGCACCAAATTGATCTAGGCCTATTTTAATCAAAGGGTTCGTATTACTTGTGGATAGGAGGATGAGTGAATAAAAAGGACTCTTTGGTGGGTATTACAGTAATGAAAAAAGAAAATCACCATTTTCATGTATTTTACACCGGTAATCTTGTGATGTTCATACAGTTCATTCTGACTCTAATATTCTTGTGCAGGTTAGTTTTCTACACCACTGCACTGATAAATCATAAAATAACTGAACAATGTGCCTGCACATTTAGACAGGGGAAATGTTTTTGTCTTATAGTTACCCAACGATGTAGGAGGACTGTGGGAGTAATACGTTGCTTGTATACCTCCGCTCCGACGCATGATATTCTTAAACTACATTTAGGTTGAAATGTAAAAATACATTATATGCAGTACATATAATATAGATCATTACCCAGGCAGCACGGTTATCCAACCGAGGGCTGATGCAGCTGTGCCCGAGGTAATGAACTATGCACACATTTGGCTTTAAGATCATTCATGTTGAATAAAATTGAAAAAAGCCTTTCTTCTAAATATATTACATATTGTGTGGAGGTGGGGTGGTCTTTGGGGACTGAACCACTGACCACACACACACACACACTCACTCACTCACTCACTCACTCACTCACTCACGTAATAGCTCAAGTCCAGTTCTCTAAGACTACAGGGGTTTAAGTGGTTAAAAGCTGTTCAGTGAGCTGTCAAAGGCTTTGTTTGCTTGGTTGGTTCCGTCTCCTTGAATATGACCCCATCATCTAACATTAGACCTGTTTGACGGTGGAGTTTCCTCCATGTTTGGCATGGTATTGGTATAGGATCCTATTCAGGTCGAAGATCTACTGATTTTTTCTTCACACCCACTTTTGAGACAGCGCCGCTACTCGAGGTCCTTTAGAACGATGAACTGCAGCTCTCAATGCAATCTCTATGAGAGGCATTGTAAAATACCGTAATTTCACTGGCTAACTTAGCCTGGTAAACCCTCCCTCCGGGAAACTCATTTCCATTTGATTTCAGGAGTGAGTCTGGCCTGATCGCCCATTCTGCAATATTGGCTGTGTACACCAAATGGACGAGCCTATCAGCGTCGTCGCACATCGTTCTGTGATTGACAGCGACAGTTGGCCAATCAGGTGGCGAGTTCGAGTGAGCCCGAATGGCACCGAGTGCAGCCTGAATGCAGCCGACAAAACACGAACGGCAGCCATCTTTTCTGTCCGCTATTTTCTCCGCTGTTTTTTTACTTCAAAAAGCTCTCAAACTTCTATTTTGAGGCACGGAATTTACTTATAAGATATCGTTTGGATAGAATTTAGTTGTTTAACTTCATATATGTGGTCAATTAATCATGACAGAGCCTATTTAAAAATACAAATTTAGAGAACCGGTAGGGGCGGGCAGTGACACTCATGTATCCCAATAAGGCAACCCATTTTGGGCATGGCCGTCTCAAAAGTCCCGTTGCGTCACATTCGTCTGGTGAACTGCTGATTGGCTGAAGGGGAAAAACGATCATTGGCTGAAGGGGTTGTCAGTCAACGGTATTACTCCCGCCCAACTCCAGCCCACAGCCAATATTGCAGAATGGGCGATCAGGCCAGACTCACTCCTGAAATCAAATGGAAATTAGATTTCCGGAGGGAGGGTTTACCAGGCTATGGTTAACTACTGAAGCTGTAGCACATTTTTTTGTGTTCTAATAAAGTGTCCGATTTGTTTAATTTATCCTTTTTAATGTCCCATATCTGCCATCTCGATATACTACCCACAATATACTATAATATACTCCATCAGTATGTCAAAACCGCTAGCATCGGAGATCTAGAGTTTAAGTGGTCGCATGGTATATACGTCACGGACGCAAAATTCAGACCAAATCTACAAACATTTGCATTATCTCAAGTGGCTCGCTCACTACCGACAAGCAATTGGTAGCGGACTGTTTTAACAGTTTCTACACCACCGTTGCAACCCAACGACTACATCAATCGTGAGGTAGACTCGGCCAAATACTGCGGCATGGTCATGCTGGACCTCCAAAAGGCGTTTGACACTGTAAACCACTCAATTCTACTTGATAAGCTGAAGGCGATTGGTTTTGATTGCACATCACTAAATTGGATGAGATCTTACTTGGAGGGTAGAGAACAAGTGGTTGACATCAACGGAACCATGTCCTCATCCCTCCCGGTGAGCTGCAGGGTTCCTCAAGGCAGCATTCTAGGGACGTTACTGTTCCTTCTATACATTAACGACATGAATGCTGCCTGTAACTGCAAACTGTTCCTGTTCGCTGATGACTCGGCACTCCTGATCTCGGGTGCGGACAAGTTGCAAGTTGAGGAAGCTCTCAGCTCTGAACTCTAAAAAATCCTTACCTGGCTTACCGATAACAAACTGTCACTACACCTTCGGAAAATTGAATCCATTCTCTTTGGGACAAAACATTCCCTCAGTAAAATGAAGGTAAATGACTTCAAGGTCAAAGTCGATGAAACAATCATCACTAGCAAAGAAGAGATTACCTATTTGGGATGTATTCTTGACAAATACCTGACAGGTGAAAGCATGGCAACAAAGGTGGTCAAAAGAGTAAACCAGAGAACCAGATTTTTGGGCAGAGTTTCCTCTTTTGTCAACCCCCAGGCCCTCAGGACCCTCTCAGGGGCCCTGATTCAGCCCCTTTTTGACTATGCTTGCTCCTCTTGGTACTCCAACACCTCAGTGTCACTGAAGACTAAGCTTCAAACCTCCCAAAACAAACTGATTCGACTACTTCTCGGACTGGGGCCCATGACCCATCTCTCTCCCACTCACTTTGCCAGCCTAGGCTGGCTAAGGGTGGAAGAGGGTTAAACAACAAAAAATGGGACTGGTCTTCAAAATTGTAAATGCAGATTTGCCCGAAATGCCCCCTATACCCGCATATCTGTATAAATACCTCGAAAAAGTGACACCCACGGTCACGAAACTAGAGGGAGCGTAAACAACAATCTGGTACCACCCACCCATAAAACAAACATGGGCAAATTCTCCTTCTACAGCACAGCCACCAAGGTATGGAATAGTCTAACCCCATCCCTCAAAAAATGCAGTTCGCTGGGCCCATTCAAAACAGCCCTAAAAACTTTCTGGAGGCCAAAAGAGGAGCTAGTACCAGTTTCCCTGTAGACAGACGACCCCCCCCTCCCTTTTTTTGGTATATATTTTTCATGCTTTTTTTGTACATAGTGGTATTTTTTCTCTGTATTTTTATGTTGATTTTTGAACTGTTTGGTTGCTACTATATATGTATGTCTATGAAATTAATTCAAGGACCCCAAAGGAAACAAGTCCGCAACGACTTTTTTGGTTGGACCTTTTAGACAAAAGTATTATAAATGTAACTGTGTTGTTTTACATTCTTTTGCCTAATACAAATGTCAATCAATCAATCAATCAATCCCATGAGGTTTTCAATACCCAGAAAACTGGCGAAAGTGGCCGTTTTCAAGATGTTTTGGTCATTATCTCTGGAACAGAAGGTCCAATTTGCTCAGTTCAAAGCTTGTTGGATGCGCGACTTTGAGGACATTAAGCACGCATTGACACATTTTCGGGTTATTTGTTTTTTTTTAGGGGAGGCGAGATCTTAGTTGGGCAGGCAACCGCGTGTCCTGCCTCTACAGTGGGTACGCCACTGGTCGGCGCTCGTAAAGACAGTGATGTCACTGAAATGCGACAACTTGTCTGTCTGCCGTCTCGCCTCTGCTGTGTTAACATTATGGGTAACTCGTTAAAGTGGCAAATTAAATGTGAAACACATCAACTATTAAGAAAACAAGAAGATATGTTGACAAAGACACTCCATACATTTGGAAACATATTTTTATGTAAATCAATATACAGTTAATGCAGGATCATTTTAAAAGTAGGCTAACTCTCATATCTCTCATAGGGAATGCATTGGCAGGTGCAGTTCATCGTTCTAAAGGACCTCGAGTAGCAGCGCTGTCTCAAAAGTGGGCGTGAATTTGTCGATTTTACTTGAGTAAAAGTAAAAAAGTGCTGGCATCAATACACACAGTGCCAAAGTAAAAGTATTAGGCAAATTTGTTTCAAAATGTGTCCAATTATTACTATATATTTTGTAAATAGTCGGTCCACAAACTCCGTCGCCACGATGCAACGCCTTGTGAGCTTGTAGATCGACTATCTAAATCTACAAAGTGACTGTATATAGCTTAAGGCTACAAATGTGTACTAGCCAATTCAATTCAATTCAAAGTCCCTCCACAGAGAACCTATAACGTCCATATGAAAATGAATATGGGAATTTGCAGAATACTGTGTTCAACTGAACTGGCCTTAATGATACCTGAATTCATTGACGGCCACATGTATGTGGCAAATAAACTGTGGCTAAAGCATTCCACCAATGCGTCACCCATTTTGAGTCAAATGCCCTCTGGTCAGTGGTGTTAAGTAACTAAGTACATTTACTCAAGTACTGTACTTAAGTACAATTTTGAGGTATTTGTACTTTACTGGAGTATTTACAATTTCCAATACTTTTACTTCTACTCCACTAGGGAGACCGGGGACAAAAGTAACACTTTTTGTATTTGCCTTCATAATTCACAGACTACTTGAAATATCCTAGTCATCTTTTGCTGTAAGAAACATATATGTGCCCTAATTAATAATACAATTTTTAAGCTTTCACTAATAAGGACAAGATTAAAATATTAATTTGAATGCAATGAGTCACAGTGTTGCAATTGCCCCCGTGACGGGGGCAGTTGTAACAGTGGTTGGGGGCAATTGTAACATTGTAAAAATAAGTCATATTAACACACTTTATTTCAAATAAAAGCACATCACTAAGTAATATGTATTTTTTAATAATTTAACATTTTTACTTACACATGTTTTGTGTACGTAATTACAATTATTTTGTATTTTTATTTGAATTATTTTATTTTTCAATTTAGTTTTTTCACGTGTATGTCATTTTTTTATGTAAATGTATTTTTACTTTGAAATGTAGTGACATTTACTAACATAAAAGTGTATAGTCCCAGACACAAAATCTGCTTGCATTGAAAACACATTGTTACAATTGACCCCGGTCACTTTGTTACAATTGCCCCCGATGGGGCAACCATGATAAAATCCCATATTCTAGCTAGAAACACCTATACTAGCATAGAATCAGAATCAGAATCAGAATCAGTTTTATTGTCACATCACAGGTTTACAAGGTAAAGAAGTGGGTGAAATTCGTTTTTGTACATCGTTCCCATCGCAACGTTAATTTCCATAGAAAGAAGAGGGGGGGGGGGGGAGAAGAAGAGGGGTGGGGGGCAAGTGGGAAGGAGATCAAAACAAGAGAGCAACAGAAGGCCAGACAAGTTATCTACATATTTACAAAGTACCTGAGATAATAAAAAACTAAGGTGCCTGAGCATAGCAGCAATGTATGTATACTGTGCATGTTATACTTATACTGTGCATGATATACATATGGACGTTAAGGTGCTTAGAGAAAAAAAGAGCACAATAAAAAAGACAAAAAAAAAGTCAGTGCGTTATACATGGGATTAAGGTGCAAAAGGTCAGTGCGTGTCCACCTAGGGTGGACTGACCCTAGTATAATCCGCAAGTAGCTCCATGAGGGAGTGCAGCAAAAAAAGTCATTTGTACCTGGTGTAGTCCACAGGTGTGTCCGAGGGGGAGCTAAGTCCAAGTCATTGTCCCTGGTATAATCCACAGGTGTGTTCAGGAAGAGCCAGAAAGGTTTTGCACCGCCTGCTGTCAGGCTGCTGAACAAGGCTTATGCCTCATTCAGCATCCTGACAGCAGCCGGATTAAAACTACACCAGAACCTGGTGGTGGAACTCTTGATACTGCGCTAGAGCCCCTTGCCCGGTCGCGGTCGTTGTAGGGGTTTGAACAGTCTGTGACTTGGGTGGTGCTTGTCCTTGATGATGCGCTTGGCTTTGACCACGCACCGCTTTTTGTACAGTTCCTGGAGCGCTGGGAGCTCGATTCCCATTATCCGCTAGGATAATAGGCTGCTGATGTTAATTTGTGGCCAATAACATAGAGATACAATTAATCTAAGTTTAAATCAGCTGACATCTTATCTTTAGACAGCAGAAGGAAAATACCGTACACTCAAAAATTTACGTTTACACCTAAAAATCTGTTTTTTGTTGAAAACTTCTGCTGAGATGAAATTATCATTCTATCCTTCCATAGGCAGAGAGAGGACCCTACTGAGCATGTGCACAAGAAGTCTCACCCCTCTAGCTTGTTCCTAATTAGAATTATTGAGTGTGTTACTTTTGCCCCCTGTTACTTTTGTCACTGGTCTCCCTACATCTCAGATAGTTAGGGAATTTTAGCAAGATGTTTAGACCATCTGTGAAAAAAATGACTACCAATAGCTTTCTTCACCAATGTGTTCTTATAGGTGTCTAGAATCACCTCTCAATTAATGCAAACCCAAATCCTCGTGGAAAACCCTGGAGAGCCAATCAAAGTTAAGGAGCCCAGAGGGCTTGGGTGAATAATATGAAAAAAAAAAAAAAAGTCTAAAATGAACTTGTGAGATGTCTAACTAGGAGTTTTCAGGGGTGCTGAATCCATTCCAACCATTCTTTTTGAGTAAAAATGTCTCCCTGGCCATCTAATATTGGTATATTATTATATATAGGTTATTGTTAAGCTGTAATGTAAAGCACAGTGCATAATCAACGGTAGGGGATTGGGGTGTTGTTTGAATTGATTCTATTCTATTCTGAAAAATAAAATAAGAAAATATTGCTAAACACTTGATAAGAGTGTACACCTACTGTGCACATGCTCAGTGGGATACACTGTCTGCATGTGGGGAAGGAGCGGGAGTGTTGCATCCTGGCAAATATTTCTGGACGATTTTAAGGTATGGTAGTTTATCTACTTTTTGGCATTTATTTTCCTCTGCTGGCAAAACTTTTGATTACTGTGAATTTAGAATATAAAATTTGTCTAGCCTATTGCTTACATTGAACAACCATTAGTTAAACAATCATGACACTTGTCTTTTAGTAAGCAGCAACATGGAAGAGGATTCTGTAGCTTGTGGCTTAAGGTGCTTCATCTGTGGTGGTCCTGAGACTGAGATTCAAAAGCTCTCAAAGGTCACCCAAAAAGGCTATGCACAGATTTTGTCTTATTCTTAGAGTGTGGATGATGCAGCATTAATCAGAAGACACAACAACGATGCTGTCAATGCCATGGTTGGATGGTTGGAAGAAGTAACTATCTACTGAAATTCATCAGCTGCAACTGTGAGGGAGACTGTAGTACACGCAGGTGACCCCCTGCTGTAAAAAGCAGGGGGTCAAGTGTATATCTGCTTGTGGCAAGTGTAATGCAGAATGCAAGAACATCAACTAGGCAGACGAGAAAAGGAGTGAGGAAGATGAGGAGTTGGCTGAGTAAGACTGACACCAGGTTTCATCAATACTGCACATTTCTTACTTTACATTTTTCTTGCAATATGTAATAAAATATGTTCCTATGGAAAATTAGTAGTTTTTTTACTCAAAACTAATGGTTTTAATAGATTCAGCACCCCTGAAAAACCCTAGTTAGACACCTCGCAAGTTAATTTTAGACCTTTTGTTCCCCTTTTTTTTCACCCAAGCCTTTGGGGCTCCTTCAGTCCCCATGCAGACAGTATCCCACTGAGCATGTGCACAGTAGGTGTACACTCTTATCAAGTGTTGCAAGTGTAGCAATATATTCTTATTTTATTTTTCAGAATAGAATGAATTCAACAACTCCCCAATCCCCTACCATTGATTATACACTGTGCTGTACATTACAACATAAGAATAACCAATATACCAATAGTATAAGGCCAGGGAGACATTTTTACTCAAAAATAATGGTTGGAATGGATTCAGCACCCCTGAAACCCCCTAGTTACACACCTCACAAGTTAATGTTAAACTTTTAATTATTTTCATATTTTTCACCGAAGCCCTCTGGGCTCCTTAACTTTGATTGGCTCTCCAGGATTTTCCACGAGGATTTGGGTTTGCATTAATTGAGAGGTGATTCTAGACACCTATAAGAACACATTGGTGAAGAAAGCTATTGGTAGTAATTTTTTTCACAGATGGTCCAAACATCTTGCTAAAATTCCCTAACTAAGAGGCAAATATTGTACTTTTACTCCACTACAATTATATGCTTTTTTGTTTGTGATTATTATTACAAAACATACATTAACCACTTCAGCATATACATTTCGGCCATTTGAAAATCTCCGATCTCCAAGCTCACAATGCGTCGCGATTGTGAGCTTGTAGATCTGCTATTTTCAAAAGATTTCTATATTTTATACATTTGAAAACTTGGGACATTCTGCATAATGAGCACTCTTGTACTTTAAGTATGTTTTGATACCAATTTGTTTGTACTTTTACAAGTTAATTTTGAATTCCGGACTTTTACACTGCCTCTGGTGCTATGCCTTTGACAGGATGTGTTGGTCCTGAAGGCATCAGCGGTCTGTCACCTCCATGAGCTTTCACTGTATCAGTTCATGGCAGAGTGTGAAGCGGCTAATATGAGGATCAGCATCTCTAAATCTGAGGCCATGGTTCTCAGCAGGAAACCGGTGGATTGCCCACCCTGTTAGGGCAGTGGTTCTCAACCAGTGGTCCGGGGACCACCAGTGGTCCTTGAGGTGGTTCCAGGTGGTCCCCAGCTAAATGATGGAGAGTTGGTAACCAAACGGACCCTTATAGATCTTGAAACCAAATGGACCGTACGGGTCCATTTGGTTTCATTTTACTCTCTCAAGAGTTCAATTATTGTTAAACATCTGCATTACAAGAAGTCTCCACAATTAGAGAATGTAGAAGAATTGTTATTTTGACAAAATCTTATCCAATGATAACAACATATTCTAAGTTTTGGGTCTGAGAGTCTAAATCTCATCAAATGGTGGTTCCGTGGCTCAAATGCCGAATAAATAATGGACCTTGATATGAAAAAGGTTGAAAACCACCGTGTTAGGGAATGAGTCCTTATACCCTAAGGGGGAGTGAAGGGAGTTCAATCATTTTGTGTTTTCGAGTGAGGGAACATCTTCATATCGTTCCTGCCCGCACCTATATGGTCATGAAATGCGGGTCACAACCGAAAGATCGAGACACAAGGTGGCTGCATGGCATCTCGCCTCCACAGGGAGGTTTTTCAGGCACGCCCAGCTGGGAAGGAGGCCACAGGGCAGACCAAGGTGGGGTGGTACCCGATGACATCTCCATGCTGGCCTATAGGAACGCCTCGTGACCGGGCCAGTCAGAGCTGGCTAATGTGGCCAGTGAAAGAGAAGTCTGATGATAAGCGGTTGAGGATGGATTGTACTCACAGTCGCGTGCGACAACGTGTCGGATATGTGGGGGTAGAGGGGGGAGAGGGGGGGGGTTTAATACATTTCCTGTGGAAGTCACGTGGTTTTGAAGCGTCTGTCGTGTCGCGGGGAGGGGGAAGGGGAGGGGGGCGGAATGAATGGGTGTGTGTGCGGAAAACGCTTGCTGCACGCAACTTTGTGAGTCCGGCCTTTGAGGAAAACCCGCGATCAGCAATGTCTCAAAGCTATCAAGATTGTCTTTTGTAAAGCTGAGCTATTTATTTGGCCAATGCTCTGTGTTTTTAAAGAAAGGTGAACTATCTAAATCCAGTAGAGCACTGAGCATTACGTCTTATTCCTGGATTTGCAAGCTTGCCAGTCTCAAGCAGAAAGTCATTAAGAAAGATTAATCAGCGAACACAATTGACACAAAGAGCATTAGTTCTAATACCAAGGAACTTATGGACCTTAAAGTTATACATTTGAATTCTGAATATTCAGCCATGAACAAACCTACATAGCAAGTAAAGCTTTTTGTTTGTTTTTAAGCCCATTTGAATGTAATCACATGCTGCTCAGAATCCTTGTGCATATGGCAGATTTTTTGTTAATTTGTTTTCCTTCTAATACAGTAGTAGTACTTAATAATAAATAAAATAACTACATTGGATTGATGGTATTCTGAATGCGGACACGATCGGTATTCTATCACTCGTTTGCAAGTGATACTGCCTGACTGCTACGGAGCCTGCTGCAGTTAATAATGCAGGTAAAGAAAGTTACACACACTACGAAATGCTACTGCTGCAGTTTAGAGGGAAAAGGCGAGAAAAGCGTGTTAAAATGTGTTATATGATTAAAAACATAGACAGTAGTAGGCCTATGGTAAATGATTGATCATCATCACAGTCACTGGTTGAGTAATGCAACAATGAGCGAGAATGGAGTAGGTTGGCTTATGTATAGACTCAAGTGGGGCCTGCTCTCTTTCACCAGTTTTTGGTTTCGCCGAGCCATAATCCAGACCGCTCTGTGGCTCTGCTTTCAGTTCTAACATTGTGGCAGTCTCAGAGTTAAACACTGAGGATTTTTCCTGTGTTCTTCCACCTTTATTCACTCTCTGTAGTCCTTGGGCCAAACCCCAAAATCTCACATATCGGTACCACCTGGGATGGCAAATTCTAGTTGGGATTTTTTTATTCCTATACATCCCTAGATATAATTTTTGTATGATAGACCTTCCTGAGGCCCAGCTAAATTGGGGTTATCAGCTGCTAAAGTTACCACCCCCCATTGAAAAATTGCATTTTAGACACATGTGCATATCTTGGTATTGGCTCACGTTCAGGACATATTACAATGTTTTATATTTTATGTTTGGTATCATTTTTAAGGGGACACTTTGAGCTTTCATTCAAGCCCTTTGGTGACTATGTATGATAAGTACAGTGGTCACTGGAGCTCTTCAAACCTTTAATAACCTTTTTTTTCTCACAATTTCCGCCTAAACCATATATTTTCTTTTAGTTCTGTGGCATCAAGAAACATCAGAGACACAAAACACAACAACTGGAATACTGACATGACCCTAAGGATTCAGGAAATGTATAATTTACCCATAGTATTTCATTCTGAGGTGGTCATTTTCAGCCTTATCTTAAACAAGCACTTTTTATGAGAAATAGGGTAAAACTAGAAGGTAAAACGTAGCCTTCTACCTACGGTGAAGCAAAAAGAAGGGTGTTTCTGTGAACAACTCGTTCGCAATTTAAAAAACCTGGGTTACGGAAGTAACCCTTAGTTTTGCTACATTGCTCTCTCGTAGTTCATATATGGGAGATATAAACCCCCGGAATGTATCTACAACCAATCTACAATCTACAAGTCCCACGTGGGAAACAAGGACCTGGAGACAGGGTGTTCACGCAACGCGCCCTTCATGAACTGGCACACCAGTGGTTGTTTCCCCGCGGTTTTTCCATCGAAACCAACATGGTTGGCCGAGATGGCCGCCAAGCATACTTTGATTGTGGAGAAGGCGTTTCCCAGATCCAACCTATCCTGTAGGAAGGTCAGGATGTCTGCGACCGAAGCCTGGAACGGGACCACAACCGGGGACTGGTCCAAGCACCACTCCTCGAACACACCCCACTTAGTTCCATAAACGGACCTAGTGGAGTGTGCCCTAGCGGCCTGAATAGTCGCCACCACTCTAGGTGGAAGCCCGGTCGCAGTCAAATTTTCTAATTTTCTCACGGGCCAGACCCACCGATCTAGGTCTGCGGGTCTGGGATGATGAATCTCGCCCCCCGCCTGCTGCAGCAGGTTCTCTCGCAGCGGGAGGGGCCAAGGTCGCTCGTATAGGAGGGGAGCTATCTCCGACCTCCAAGTGCCCCATGCTGGAGCCACCAGCAGCACCGTCAGGCCCCGGAGCCTGATCCGTTCCAGAGTGGGGTGGATCAGCTCCAGCGGAGGGAACGCATAAAGTAGCCCCCCCGGCAACTCGTGCGCCAGGGCGTCCAACCCCAGCGGAGCCTGGCCTTTCATTGAGAAAAACAGCGAGCATTTCGCGTTCTCCTCTGATGCAAACAGGTCCACTCGGGGCCGCCCGAACCTGACCTTTTTCGGCCGGTGGGGCTGTGAGCGCCTCAGCGTGAACAAGAGTAGTGGGAGGCCGCACGGTGCTCGGTGTGGCCCCCGGGTGGGGTGGGATCGGCTCCCCTGTTCAGAAGTCCAGGTACATGAGAGGCGTTGATTGACTCCAGGTGCGTGTTGCACCATAGTATCAACCTTCGTGCCAAGCCGTCCAAGGTAGGAGACCGCAGGCCTCCTTGCTTGTTGATGTAGGCCATGGTCGTGGTATTGTCCGTCTTGACCAGAACGTGACATCCACTGATGTGGGGTCTGAAGCGCTTTAATGCCAAAAAGACCGCCATCAATTCCAGGTAGTTGATGTGGGCCACCCTCATACTGCGGTCCCACACACCCCTGGCCACTAACCAAATAATAGGCCACACCCACTTCATCAACTACTTTAATTGGACACAGGTTTGTTTAATTTATTAAAAAAAAGGAGCAGTGTGATGTCCAAAAAGTGTGTTATATAACTTTTAATATGTTGTTGGCTATGAATGAAAATCCGCCTATTGAGAAAAATAACAAAATGTCAAAAAATATAAAAAGCTGCTCCTATGGAAAGGCTATCATATTTTTATTTACTTATATTGGCCCAAAAAACAATTTAGTATAGGTAAGGTTTTGCCGACTTAGTGGTACCGATATCTGGTCTGGCCCAAGGACTACTGTGGCAACGCGGAGGATGTACAGCGTAGACACGTTTCTTGTTTACAAACATTACTGGTTGTGTGCGCATTCCGGGTGCAAAACCACTTTAAGAGAAACACGCACAGCTGAGATGAATAAACTGTTTGATTGAGTCAGCTAAAGCCATAATCTGTGCTGTGTGATGTGATCATGTTACCCCGAGTGTCTCAAACAACTCGATAAGATAAGACCTTTATTGCTAGAAGGATGCATTCAAGATAATGAGAGTGATAAGAGTGTGGCGTTCCGTTCATCCCTAGCTGTGCACAAACCTGTTTATTAATTACCAGTGGTACAGTACAGTATAACGTACTGTACATGAACATGCGTGCACATGCAACAGCCACCCATGTGAATGGCAACGACGTGCACGATACTATCAGTTACGTAAGGACAAGTTACACACCTATTGTAAGTTACATGTCTTGCCATTTCTTTGAACCCCAGTTGGTTGCCTCCCAAGGCTCCCATTCTCATACTGTACTCTCTCTCTCTCTCTCTCTCTCTCTCTCTCTCTCTCTCTCTCTCTCTCTCTCTCTCTCTCTCTCTCTCTCTCTCTCTCTCTCTCGCTCTCTCTCTCTCTCTCTATATATATTAATATATACTATTATATATTATGTATATTACTATATACTATATTATTATTAAATAATAGGTTGAGCCCGTTAAAATCCTGCCTAGGGCATCACATTGCTCAGGGCTAGCACTGCTTGCTGGGAGCATAGTATTTTTTTCGCCCAAAATGTTATCCCACGATTGTGTAACCCATTTTTCACCCAGTGCCAATTAACTAAGCTTGTAATCCTGGGCACTACTCTCCCTCTGCCAGCCTGGGGAGAGCCCCGAACTGAGCTCATGCTTCCTTCAATGCATGCGAGTGAGCAGGCCGCTTCTTATCACCTGAAAGGGGGGAGTTTCTCCAGTAGGACATGGCGCGTGGAAGGAACGCGTTATTCCAACCAGTTCCTTTCCCCTCCATCAGGCGCCCTGGCTGACCAGGGGGAGGCAGTATAGAGACCAGGACTACTGCATGTTTTTTTTGTGAGGGTACCTACCCTAGGAGACACGGGAGAACATGCAAACTCCACACAGAAAGACCCTTTCGCCAACCCCACCTAGGGTATGGGCACTGAGAACACGCCCCCAGCACCCACAACGTCCCCGGCAGAAATCAAACCCAGGACCCTCTAGCTCTGAGGCGACAGCGATACCGACTGTGCCACCGTGCCCCTCCAGCAGCATAGTATATATCAGTGATATTCAACTAGCGGCCCGCAGGCCAAATCTGGCCCCAGTGGAACTTCCTTGTGGCCCCTGGACCACAATGTAAAAATTATGGTTGGTTGTACAGAATGACCATTTGAATGTTTTTCATAACCGTTAACTGAAGCTCGATAATGGTTAAGCAACCATTAACCGATAAGAATACAATGTAGGCTACTGTTTAGAATGGAGGAATGGTTGTGACTCACTTAGAGTCCTAAATTAACATCCACCAGTACTGCAGTACATACAAGAACCCAAATGTGTGAAAATGTAATCTTTGGTGAATATGTATTTCCTAATGTACTACTGTAGATCTGCTGTGCTGCGTGTTGTCGTAACACATCTAGATTAGGTAGAAGGCCACAGTTAGACAAGTTGGGGGCCACAAGACAACAAAAATGAACAAATGGTTAACCGTTTAACCGCAAACCATTAAGAAATGTGTAAGTGGTTGGTTAAAGGGTTAATTTGTTCTGCTAGAAATGTTTCATTCGTCATCAATAGCATCCTGGGCTGACCCATTTTTATGGGTCACTCTGACACTCTCAACTGATGGTTCTTGAAATACATCATAAGAGCTTGTGCTCAGCCGGGTGCTGAAAAAGATAAAGTAAACACCTTGCCTTCATACGAACATGTAAACACTTTCACCTTGCCAGCCTGCCTCCACCACTTTTCTCACAAAGATATGCTTCCATGCCAGGGACCATTGCACAGAACACACTGAAATATCTACTTCCTATTTTCTCAAAATCCAAATCAAAGCCTGTGTATTATAAAGAACTGGCACAGAAATTATCCAATCAAACATCAAAAGGCATAAATGCTATATGAAGCTAATAAGTTACCATAATGGACATAATTTGGCCATTGTTGTGTCCTATAGCACACAACAAACAGCCATACATTAACCACGAACACGGTCTTGTGGCCCTCGACTTCAAGTAATTTACACATGTGGCCCCCTGTCTAATCTAGTTGAATACCATTGGTAGTGACTCCATCAGTCCTTACCCAGATGTAGCCGAATGGCAAATATGCCACTTAAATTCATTGGACATTGCCTCACAAAAAAAGTAATTACTTAGAGTGCTGTGCCTTCAGTTAACGTAAGAGCCAATTTGGGCGAACAACTGAATGTTAACAGGCTCATTAGATGGCAGGAAACAAAAGCAAATGTCACATGGTGTTGCTTTGTATGGCCTGGAGTTTGCAGGTCAGTTCAACCACACATGATCCCTAGCATCCCTACTCTGGGGGTGAACATTAGGTGAAAATATCTGACCTACAAGCTCGTAGGGTTAGGAGTTGGTATGAGCTTGTAGATCAGTAGCAAACCTAGTATAGAGCCCTGGGGGACTCCGGTCAACTAAGTGTATAAGGTTTAAATGTTATAATGAAGGTAATCTTTTTAGTTTGAAGTAACATTCTGAGCTAAGCACATGACTGACACACAAACACAGCTGACAATTTAGTGGTTGCCGAATGGTTGATCAATATTTCAGTTTCACTTAATTTTTTCTAATGTTTTCTGCACATAATTCAGACCACAGTTTTGAAGATAAAGTAGCCATAGCGTTCAATTAGGTGAGTTTTTCTCTGAGTAGTTGGTCAATAACACACCCAGTGTATAACACAACTTTTGGGTTGTTAGCTCGATGAGCTATTATCAAAAGTTATGACCTACAGTATATTACTGTATATACCATGCATGGTGTCAGAGTTAATATTGACAGCAAAGTTTGATTTAATTTTAGTCATATTTGAGTCATCTGAAGTGTTTTAGTTTTTGTCTAGTTTTAGTTACTTAGTTAAGACTAAATATCATAAGATTTTAGTAGACTAAATCTACAGTTGATTTGACTTACTTGACTTAGGTATTCCTGTAGGCTCCTATGGAGCATAGGGCCGCAATCACAGTTGATTTAGTAAACAAAAAATGTATTTTGGCAGGCCTTGATGGCGTCATATTGCCTTATTTATACTTAGCTGTGTGCAAAAAACAGCCGATCTACAAGCTCACACGTTGCAGACACGTTGTGAGCTTCTAGATCGGCTATTTTCAGTCTAGTCTTTTAGTCTAGTTTTTATTTATTACATTTATTTGTACATTTAGTCATAGTTTTAGTCATCATAGCTTAGTTTTGAAAATGCGTATATCACAAATTGTTTTTTTGGCATGTGTGCAGAGTATTGCAATGCATTGATACATGTATTATTACCAACAATGGACTTTGCGTAATGGCGCAACACGATTTCGCATAACATAGATTTAGACTACAGCAAGAGCAGACCAGATGTAGACTATGAGTTAAAAGATGAGATGAGATATAAGATAAGATAAGATTTTTTTTTAACTTCAGTTCAGGTGACATAACAGCAGTGTCAGCCCCTTGACATCTCTGGTGTCATCCTGTGCTTCCCTACCTGTCCAGCAGATGTCCCCATATCCTACACTTCCTTACCTGTCCTCTAGATGTCCCTGCCTCCCCAGTGTGTTCTTTAGTAGTCAGTGTAATAATAAGTAATTGTCCGTTGTGTTTACATGTGTCCTGTTAGCCTGGTATTATATACTGTTTTCCCTGTTCCTCTGCTAGATTTGAAGCAGTGTTATGCTGTGTTTGTGTCTTCACTCCCTATAGCCTCCTAGTTGTTTGCCTGTGCAGTAGTTTCATTAGTTCCATCTCAGCTCATGTTCTGCCTGTGTTACTACTAGTGTGTTTGACTGTATGCCTGTCCCTAGACTCTTTACTATTACCTGCTCCTCCGTTTTGATTTGTTTGCCATATTTGCTTGCTTCCTGGTGCTGACCTCAGCCTGCTTCACTATCCAGTATAGGTCATATCCCTCTTGTCGTAATACAATAAATCGCAATATATTTCAAACCGCTCCATCTCCGCTGCATCTGCACTTGGGTCCTATTCTCCTCTCTGCACACATAATAACACAGTAGAATCTGTCCATGACATGGACCCTGGCCATTCAGTCCTTTGTGGAGTACAGCAGAAGAAACAACTTAGAAAAGGAGCTGGCTTATTACAGGCCTAGCCTTGCACAGTGGTTCTCAAACATGTCAAGGACCCCCATATTGATATTATTTTGGCCGTGGACAATGTCTAACTAAATTTGTATAGAAACAGAGGATTTTCAAAAGACAAACACACATACAACAAGGATACAAGACAGAACAAAAATAAAGAAATAAAAACTAGATAAAAAATAAAAGGACAAGACAACACAAAAAAAGGCTACATTCTACAATTGTTACAGTTACTACTCTAGTAAATATTTGTTATACATTGTCCATGGGCTGAAAGAAGAAAGACCACTTTTCACAATTTGTGTGTAACTTGTCCTATTGTAGTCTGAGTATGAAAGTTAGTTTTTCCATAGTGTAGATTTCCCCTATAATGTCCACCCATGCAAGCCTGCTTCGTAACCAGCTAACCTGAAGCATGCTAGCCCTCGACCTGCTAGTCCCGAGCCCATCGCTCCAGTCTCCCCTGCTTCCAAGCCTGCCCTCCAGCCTGATAGGCTGGAAGCCCATCTACCTATCCCTAGCTGACACCCCGACATAAACTCAGTCGGTCCGTCCGTGTATCCGTCCATGTGTGTGTCCGTCTGTCTGTGACCAGCTTATCTTTCAGCAATTTTTTTCAGATTGGCCTGTTATAGCGCCACTAGGAGGCCAATTTGTGCAAAACTTTTTTTTTTAATACTACTCCTACAGATTTTTTTCCAAACATGCCACAAATCGGTACACAGTATCTCTATAGTCATATGATGAACACGGATCTGTCCGATTTCCCATATTCCATCCTGATTGCCTAAGATTGGCTTCCAAAGTTTGCAGGATTGGTTCGTTTTGGACAAAATGCCTCAAATCATGAACGCAGCATGCAATTTCAGTGACATTTTGCACGCATATTCCAACTAGGCCGAGGAAGAAATGACACCCTTTTCACATTGACTGTCATAGCGCCACCAGCAGGTCTAATTTAGCAAAACCCATTTTTGGAACAAAATGCCTCAAATCATGAATGCAGTGTCCGATTGCCGTGAAAGGCCTAAGAAGAAACGGCACCCTTTGGAGGCCACAATAACCTGCCTGACCTGGCGGAGACCTGTGCTCCGAGGAGCACTTTTTCTAGTTTATTTTCTTTTTTTCTAAATTACCATGAAGAGTTTTGTCGTTGTTGGGTGGAAACCTTGTATGTCCAAAACGGTTTGTTTTCAGGAAATGGGGGTGGGGAGAACCTGGGTTCCGATGCATCCAATGTAGTTATTATTTAGTCACAAGCGCTTGTTAATGCTTTTCATATTGGATCAATATTTCTAAAACCCACAAGCCACATTTAACCATTTTCACTTTAACCTTCAAAATGTTTCATAAATAGCGATTTAAGTAAAACATTTTTTACAAGTACAGTACTTGAGTAAATGTACTTAGTTACAGTACTTTACACCACTGCAAACCTCTCAGCCATGTACACTAGACAAAACCAACACTGACCTTAGTCTCCATGATACATTATTGCACACTCTTCAGACGAGAACACCTTCTATTGCCTCCATGTGCCTCATGGGTGCCTTGTGTCCCCAGGCAGCTCCAAGACTGATGTAACTGTGGGAAATACAAAAAAGAAAAATGCTGAGTAAGGGCAGTGGTATATCAAATGTACGGTACAAGAATGCTGCAATGATTTGATTATTTGGGCCCCCCCCCCCCCCCAAATGATCAATGTACATACATATGAATAGCTTGGACTCACAGAAGCACTTGTTATATAACCCGAGTACATCTGAGTGAATATTTCTCATTTCTGAGCGATGGCGCAGATAATATCTATAGAGGAATTTATGAGCTTCAAACAAATCATCTCAAATCAAACACGCACGCACGCACGCACGCACGCACGCACGCACGCACGCACGCACGCACGCACACGCACACACACACACACACACACACACACACACACACACACACACACACACACACACACACACACACCTGGGGGCTGGATGATGTAGTGCTTGACAGCTGTAATTTGCAGACCCGGGCTCGGCTATAAAACTCAGGGAATTTGCAGGAACAGCGGTGGAAGACACTTTGTGCCAGTGTGGTAGAAGAAGTGCCTTTAAAATAAGACTCTGTAATCTCTTTGTTCAATCATCGGAGGGAGGAGCTAAGCTGTGGTCCGGCTCCCCCTGTGGCGCTGGGGTTCAGCTCATATCGCCTCCGGCCATGAATGAAACAGGGTGCAATGGTGGACCACATCCAACAGCACGACGCAAAGTCAGTGGTGGAAAAAGTACTGAAATGTTTTACTTAAGTATATATCGACACTGAAATGTAGAAAAACTCTGTTACAAGTAAAGTCCAGTATTCAAAATTTACTAAATTAAAAGTATTGGCATCAAACTATACTTAAATTACCAAAAGTAAAAGTACTCATTATGCATTACCCGTTTCACAAGGTATCATTATGTATAAAATGTACTTTTGAAAATAGCAGATCTACAAGCTCACAATGCGTAGATCGGCTACTTTGAAATAGCCAAAGTTTAAATAGGGCTGAAGGTTAATGTATGTTTTGTAATAATAATTCAAATCTACAAAGTAATTACTTACTTAAGTTTTCAAATAATTGTAGTGGAGTAAAAAGTGTATTTGCCTCTGAGATGTAGTGGAGTAGAAGTACAAGTATTGACAATTGGAAATACTCCAGTAAAGTAAAAGTACCTCAACATTTTACTTAAGTACAGTACTTGAGTACACCACTGGTCTCCGGCCACGAATGAAACAGGGTGCAATGTTGGCCAACATCCAACAGCACGACACAAAGTGAAGAAAAACAAAACACAGCAAAACTAGATAAAAGTACGGTGCATGTTTAACACGGACGCTGAACTGAAACTATGAAAATGAATACATATAGTTAGTTAGACTGTGGTCCCCCACGGCAAACTAGGTCTGCTCCCTTTTTCCCTCTACACCAAACCCGTTCTCCGAAAATAGTAGGTCTGCAAGCTCACAACGCATTGCGTTGGGAGCTTGTAGATCTGCTTGTTCGGCAAATGTTCAACCCCCAGACTAAGGACGCTAGTGACATCATATCACTATGACATAACTTTGATTTCCAAATATGAGTTATTTTTCTCTCTTGACTTCCAAAATTACATTTCAAAAATGTTGTCAAACATAATTATGTGAAAGTAAAAATGGGGATTTAAATCCAGTGGTTTGCGAGATTAGCCCTGGACAGACAACACACACACACACACACACACACACACACACACACACACACACACACACACACACACACACACACACACACACACACACACACACACACACACACACACACACACACACACACACAGAGAAGATTTGCTGCTCCATTCACTTCTTGTTTAACTTCTTACTGAAAAAGGCTGTATCTCGGCTCCTAAGCACTTTTTTTTTTACAATGTATTTTTGGCCTTGGCACAGGGGTGATATAGCCAGAAATATTTTTGGCACTGAATGAGTTAATTGGCAGGTCTTGAGCCCCCCCTCCAGTGGCTCCTTCATTTCCTTAAACATTGTTTTAGGCCTGGGGTCATTCTTACATCCTCCATTTGTAAAAATGTGTAGGCTACAGCTATACACAAAAAAAGAGAGAAAAAAAAAAAGAGAAAACAAATCTGGAAACTGTCTTGAAGGAAAATAAAGAATTTAGTGCATGGACAGATTTGTCCGCTTGATCTGCGGTGAGACATTAGCAAACCGCAAAAAAGTAATATTGTAAGACATTTCCAGAACAAGCACAAACCATTTGCTGGAAAGAGAAATGTGATTCCTGAACTGCAACAGAGAGCAAAGTAAATGTACTTTTAAAAATTGGATCACATCCTCAAACTCCAATAGTGCTGCTAGTTTAGTGGCAGCTCAGGATATAGTAGTAACGTAACGTGTTGAAAGCCGTTCACAGATGGACGGTGAAGAAAAGAAAATATCAGCTAATATATAAAAAAAAAAACACTAATAACTAAATTACTACATATCAATGAATGCTCATTTATACCTAACGTTAATGTTGATAGGCTAATTTAGGCTGTTTGGCCTTCATGATGTTTTGTGGCTCCAGATACTATTTTTATTAGGGCCTGAGCACTGCACCAGTGCGAAGCCCTATTGAAATTGCAAAGATTCTTCTTCTTCTTCTTCGCATAAATGAATCGTGTTTTTGAGGGCCTAAACATACTCAAAAAGTTTTGCACACACATCACACATGGCGAAAAATTACGTATTTTTGTTTGTCTCAAAAAGGGCCGTTTCCTAATGGCTCAATAGCGCCCCTCACAATACGGTTTCACCTACATGTGTAAAAATTGGTACACACCTGTATCATGTCCCGACTTAAAGTCTCTTGGAGCCATGACCTAAACCCAACAGAAAGTCAGCCATTTTGTATTTATTGTGGGGTTTTAGTGCATTTCATACCATTTGGTTCTTTAACAAACTCCTCCTAGGAAGATGGTTAGATCCACCACAAGAGACCTTAACGATCAAAAGCGTCAAACTTCCATGTTTCACCGCCAAACAGGAAGTGAACAGAGCCGATCTACAGGTACAGACTTGTGAGTCGCGTCACTTGATTCAGTTGAGGGTCCTTGTCCTTGAATGGAGACACTTAGGGCGCTATTCACAGGTCGCCCCTAAACCCTAAACCCTACCCTAAACCCTACCCTAAACCTGTTAAATACGGATAAGGGAGCTGCCCTGTCCCAAAACGTTATTCTGCACCTGCTCTACCCGTCACCCATTATGCCGACACCTTTATTTGTGCGTGGAGGCGTGCCCGTGGGCGTGTTGTTGCTATATCCCCCACATTGCTATTCTGCACACACACATGGGTACGGCTTTGGGAGGGGGCACAGCGGATTCTAAAAGCACCCGCAAAGGGCACACAGACACTGCAATGGCTTTGTGGAGACAGGAGGCAAAGCGTGCACCTCTCTCTACTAGGCTATTATTGTCAACACATCTCTGTGATTCTAATTTTACTATAATCAGCAGAAGGAAGGGTGTCAATTCCTTGTGTCAATTCTATTTATATAAGATGATAGTCTATTTAAAGGAGAATTCCGGACAAATTAAGTGTTATCTTTCATGTCTCGTTACTCACCTAGCGACGTAAAAAGTGGCGTTCTTTTTTTCCATATATTCCCCTGTCGTCATTTTTTAAACCCCCTCCGTTGTCATAATGGGAGCGCGTGGGTTAGTGAAGTTCGTCTATTATAACCGATGCAATGTTATTTTTTTCTCTACTACGATTCATTGTAGAGTCTCATGATAGTCAAACATGCGCTGAAAATTTCCAGAATCTGGCAACACGAGTTGCCAGGTTCTGGAAAGAAACAAGCATCCAGTGTTAAATCGTTCGCCATTAACGGCAGGCTCGCAGGAATTTTCAGCGCATGTTTGACTATCATGAGACTCTACAATGAATCGTAGTAGAGAAAAAAATAACATTGCATCGGTTATAATAGACGAACTTCACTAACCCACGCGCTCCCATTATGACAACGGAGGGGGTTTAAAAAATGACGACAGGGGAATATATGGAAAAAAAGAACGCCACTTTTTACGTCGCTAGGTGAGTAACGAGACATGAAAGATAACACTTAATTTGTCCGGAATTCTCCTTTAAAGAAGACAATTTGTGCATCTGCAATGCAATGCTCCACTTTACACGTCAGTTTTATTCATTGATTATGCAGGAAATAATTAACTGATTACAAAAATATAAAATTCTCTCTAATCAGTAATATGTAGGTGACAGAGCGCATGTTGGCCACAGAGCGCATGTTGGAACATGAGCCGTGTTGCCAGCCTTGGCGAGAAATAAGCAACCAGGTCTATGAAAACAAAAAGAAGCGACTATAAGGCCACATGAGCACTTCAAACTAGAGCTTTCATATCCCCTAAATATTTGAGCCTGGCTCGACCCATAATTGACAAATTGGGCCCAGCCCAGCCCGTCAGTCATTTTTCTAAACAAGCTGCTACTGTATGTGCGGCCTTTCATCATAAAGTTTAAATATAAAAACATCGAAATTAAACAAATATGTTTAACTCAGCATCAGCTATATAGTCTCAGTTATCTTGGCATATACTTAATTTTTTTATAAGATGATCGGATCATCTGTGATAGCACGTTTAGGAAACGTCTCATTTTCATTTTGTGCTGCTGTCTCGTTAAACCCAGCTGCGGGTGAATATTATATTATATATTATATATATTATAATATTATTATATTCCCCACGTAAACGCTACGTTCATGTTTACTGCATTAAAGCAGGGGTTCTCAATCTTTTCAGGCCATCGACCCCCCAAAATAACCATATTTGAACTGGGGACCCCCCCATTTTGTTTGACTCGGTTCCACAGATAAATATTGTGAAAATAGCAGATCTACAAGCTCACAATTCCTGGTGTTGTGAGCTCTGTTGTGGTGGCCTCGACCCACAGGTTGAGAACCACTGCATTAAAAGCTCCAAGCAAGTTACATGTCTAGTATGTTGTTGACCACGTAATGTAATGTTTTTGGTTTAGTGTTGTATAGGCTACTCCGTGGCGCGCGCACGCCTCATGCGCCGCTTGATCGCGCCTCATTGTTTATGCTGCCCAAAATAACAGATCTGTAAGCTGTCGACACGCCATGACGCAGAGCGTTGATAGCTTGTTTGTCTGTTATCTTGGGTAGGTAGGCGACGCACATCACGCGTCGCAGCAATGTATCTGGGTTTGAGAGGCTATGATTGATGTAAACTTAAACTGTAGCTCTGTTCGGGATTATTGAACAAAGGTGGATGATGAAAGAGAACGGGGACAAAATGGATGTAAGCTAACTGCGTCACTTCAGAGGAAACTAAATGGAGCTACTTCAGAGATGTTTACACACTCCTGGAATCCGTTGGTGGAAATAGAACAATAACAGCCAACATGAGTACATATAGACCTTTCCTAAAACTGGCCAATTTATTATAGCCATATGCTACTGTATGTCTGTGTACCACCGCCCGGCCCTGTGGTCGACCAGCTGGAGGTCCATGGCTGCCTGTAGGAGCGTTGTGGCAACATGATGTAATTAATTATTTGGGAGCAGCCGGTGTGTAAGATTCCAATAGTATAAATATTTGAAATGGCTTTCATATACTATTCCGGATCTGACTAATATGACAAGTTGCTTATTGTGAACACAATAGGCTACAAATTAATATACATTTTTATTTGGATAAAATAAAAAAATATAATTTGTATTTTGTTGCCTAGCCCAGCCCAACCCAAAGCCCGACAAATACGTGACCAATTGGACCCGGCAGGAAAACAAGCCCAATGTGGCTTATAATAATCAGACCAGGCAACAGTGCAGACAGGGAGATAGGAGAGCATATATTGGATTGGGATGACTGCTAGCGCAGTCTTCCCTTAAAGGCAATGGCTTCTGGCACGGTGATTGGTTATATCATTGTAACGCCCATACCACACCTATGCATAATGTAAGGGGTAGCGCAGGTGTTTAGTGGGTAAGGGAGGTGCCCCAGAGTACCAAAGTTTGTGGGGGAACGCCTCTTGCCTAGTCCTAAATCAGATATTAGTGTGTTTAGCAAACTCGCACCTGAATAGAGCGGATAGCCCCATCCCCATTCTGATTGGTCGAGTTTTCATAGTTTCTATCATTTGCCATAACTTTTGAACAGTTTGTCGTAGCCACTTGTGAGTCGTATCGTTGGACTCGGTTCAAAGTCCTTGTCCTGCATTGGTGTTACTTAGCTCCGCCCTCTCTTCTGATTGGTCGATATTTTTGCTTTAACTTCTGAACGGTTTGTCAAACAGTTCAAATTATTCGGTTGAGAGCCCTTGTCCTTCATTGGAGTTACTTCACCAAACATTTTTATTTTTATAGTGAAAAGTAGCTTAACACTGCCTGCCCTGGGTGTCATGCCATAAAAACATGTGCAATGACCCCCCCTCTCTCTCTCTGTCTCTCTGTCTCTCTGTCTGTCTCTCTCGCTCTCTCTGTCGGGCATTCATTCTCCCTCCTCTCCCCCATTGTCTCTGCACACACTTTACCTATACACACATAGCTTATACACATAATTGTTGCTCTTCTCGTGGGCCGGAGAGAAAGCCAGGTAAAACCAGAGGGAGCTAAAATATATTATTCAATCTCTATTCTCATCCATCTCTCTATATTCCCACGACTCCACTGAAAGTGTTTTCCTATTGGCAAATGTGGCAAGGCTTCGGTAATAAATCATGAGCAAACGCTGTGGCCTCCAGCTCGGGCTGACATAATTCCCGACAATTGGATTTCTCTCTCCGCGCATACGTTATCGTGGCTGGCAGGAGCACCGGGAACAACAGAGGTTCGACTCTGAGTGATCTCTGCAAAAAAAAAAGAAAGTGCAACCTTAACAGATAAACAAAACTATTGGACTAGCTATTCCCTCCGTCAGCTATACCTGCCTGAGCACATCATTCGACATGGCAATCGGTTCAGTCGCACAGCTCGCAGATAGATCAGGAAGCATTTTATTTAGTTGTATTAAATACTGTATGAGCAGTGAAATGTTGATGTGACATGCTCCACAGACTGTGCTAAACATATATAATATTAAACAAGCTGAAATAACAGTGTATAATACAATAATAACTAGAAAAAGTGCTCCTCGGAGCCTCCTGGTGGTACTATAATAGGCCAATGTGAAAAGGGAGCCATTTCTTCCTAGGCCTTTCATTGAGGCATTTTGTTCCAAAAATGTGTTTTGCAAAAATTCAAAATTCAAGTGGCATTTCTTCCTCAGGCTAGTGGGAATGTGTGTGCAAAATTTCACGGAAATCGCATGCTGCGTTCATGATTTGAGGTATTTTGTTCAAAACGGACCAATCCTGCAAACTTTGGAAGCCAATCTTAGCCAATCAGGATGGAATATGAAAAATCGGACAGATCCGTCTTGATCACATGACTATAGAGATACTGTGTACTGATTTGCGTGATGTATGGATAAAATCTGTAGGAGTAATATAAAAAAAATTGTTTTGCAAAAATCTGCCACCTGGTGGCACTATAACAGGCCAATCAGAAAAATGTGGGGCATAGGTTCTGCTCTGGCACCAGGCGTTCAGGCTTTGTAACGTATTACTCCCAGCACATTTATAACAATTTAAAAAGTAGGGAGAAATTACCATGAACCCTAGCGTCCCTATTCTGGGGTGAACATTCGCTGAAAATAAATAACCAGATTGTTGTTTTTAGGAGACTTAGTATAGAGCCCTGGCCCCTGAGGGACCCTGGTCAACTATGTATAGGGTTTAAGTGGTTGAATAAGCTGCCAAATGGGTCAGCAGCTTAACAATTTTAGAGTACTGTACATGCGCTTGCATGTGACCCACTCCAGTATAATCTACCTGAACTAGCTCACAAGCTATAGGTGTGATTTATGGTGAATCCACCATCCATTGTTGATAAGTTACTAATCTTAAGAAGCCATGCAATAGAAAGTGTGAAAATTTATTCAGAAACTAGATTGACTGGGAAAACTGTATTTTGTTTGATACCATCTGTCACCCCCCAAATATTGTGTTTGTGGTTCTTAATGCAAGAGCTAAAAGTAATTTTAGAGAGTCCATCTCTCTTTCGTAAAGATAGATTAGCTGAGTAAATGAGTTGATGGTTTCGTCCCTCATTCAAACTGGAACACCCATAAATAAAGGATGGCTATCGTCGCTGTTGGGTGGAAACCTTGTGTGTCCAAAACCGTTGCCCTTTGAGGAAATAGAATGAACTTATTCAGAAATAGTGAAAACAGCAGATCTACAAGGCCACAATGCGTAGCGATGCATTGTGAGCTTGTAGATAGGCTATTTTGACTACTTTTGCTTGTCTTGAATGATGAGGTTGGGCATAAGATGATAAATAACTACGTTAATAACTACGTTATTTATCAATCTAATAAAGATATATTTCATTTGTATGTGCTTATTCATATTTGCTAGCCAGCCTGCCTCTTGTGTGTCAGTTTGGTTGAACTGCCAAGGTCCCTCAGGCAGTGCCTGCAACTTTGTTTTTGTTTGATGGCTCCTAGTATAAGTCAACAATATAGAACGCCGAAGTCTGACGTCATTTACACATCCTTTGTTTGTCTACCTGGTTCGCAGTTTTCCACCCCCGTTCTGAATCCCATAGACGTATTTAATATCGCGTCAAATAAGAACTGTGTTCCAAAAATAAACAAATGACCACGGCGGGTTGACTCTTATGGATATGAAGCATCAACTGACGGTGAGAAAACGCTAATGTTACTTCCGCCGAATTAGTTACATTTTCGCCAGAAACAGACTGTATCAAATATAAGTGACTGACTATCATAAACGATACAGAACCTCCTCCCTGACAATAACGCCGACACGCGGTGTTTATTTTTGGACCACAATTCTTATATGAGACGATTCTAAGATGACCCAATGTTATTCTCCATAGAGAAATTACTTCCGCAAACCTGGGGATGAACGAGTGACGTCAGGACTTCGGTGCTCTATTAAGATAGTAGGTTAATCTCGGAATTGTGTACAGTATCGAGGTCGCCGTGAACCTAGTTGCCAAGGAAACGAAGCAAGATGGGGCCACAGACAACTGCTGATGTGATGACGGAAGGCGGAAACCCACACTATGTATAAAGCTCTGTATCTCTGTTTAAACTTCAGAAGAATATATCTGACGCTTGTAAGATCTCTTCTCTGGAATAAACCCAAATACTATTACAACTAGAAGTTTCCTCCCTTTATTGGTTTAATTAATTCACATCTGACCGATAGATATGGACCGGTATTTACTAGGGGAAAATAAAGCTATCATTGGAGATACAAGATTTCTGCCCGACAGCGATGATACATTAATTTAGCTGTGGGCAATAAATGCCAAACTATGCAAATAGCCACATGTTGCATATTTGCAGACGCTTCGGCCTTTACAAACACAGGCAGTGAAAGATTGGAGCATAAAAAAAAAATTGGACTTGCTACCAAGGTTGAACTGTTGCATCTGTGCTCTCTGCCTGCTCTGTCCAGCGAATGTGGAGTGTTTAGCGAGCGAGGCCAGGAAACAAACATGCAGATTAGGCGAGAGAAATTGGATTTGCACTGCACACAAAGGCATCTGAAACCATGAGGCGATGGGCTTCCCAGAACAGAGTTGGATACCGCAAGGCTGTGTGTGCTATGCTCTGTGTGTGTGTGTGTGTATGTGTATGTGTATGTGTATGTGTATGTGTATGTGTGTGTGTGTGTGTGTGTGTGTGTGTGTGTGTGTGTGTGTGTGTGTGTGTGTGTGTGTGTGTTTGGGGGGGGTTGTATTACTATACTTCTGAGGGGCACACGTCCCCACAAGTATAGTAGAATTTAATTAGTTATGCCTGAGTTATACACAATTCTAAATAGCTGATCTACAAGCTCACAACTGTATATTGAAGCTTGTATTTTCGGCTTCAGGGTTAAAAATTGATAAAAAAAATCCCAAAATGTCTAAAAA
Organism: Gymnoscopelus braueri; assembly: GCF_963280865.1. Taxonomy (NCBI): domain Eukaryota; kingdom Metazoa; phylum Chordata; class Actinopteri; order Myctophiformes; family Myctophidae; genus Gymnoscopelus; species Gymnoscopelus braueri. The sequence continues at coordinate 6,039,520 of NC_137606.1, forward strand.
ATATATTGATGAAAATGTTGATGTCCTCCCACATACAGTATAGTAGGCTAATACAAACGCGTGTGCGTGTGTGTGTGTGTGTCACAGAGAGACAGAGAGAGAGAGATAGAGAGAAACAGAGAGAAAGAGAGAGAGAGAGAGAGAGAGAGAGAGAGAGAGAGAGAGAGAGAGAGAGAGAGAGAGGGTGATGGTATCAGGATAAGAGCCAAGAGAATTCATCAGAGTCAGCTAGCGATCCAGAGGACAGCAGAGTGCTGGCCCTCATTATAGCCCCAAAACCTGGAATGGATTCACGAGAGGATGCTGTCACATGCAGCTCGGCCCTGTGAATACATTTTATATCCGCTTTCTCATTTTTCACGTTTTGTGTTCATTTGAAGAATGACACTGAATATTTTTACTGTAGCCTACGGCGCTCATGCACACAGGGTAAATACTTAAACGTGCACAATAACAACAAGCTGAAAATGCTCCGGGGCTCTTTATTGTCCCCTTTGTTCAAGTGTACCCTCTTAAAATGTACCAATTACGGTGTACCCTCTTAAAGTACTGACACGGTCAATAAAAGCGTGCATCTTTATGTCGTTAATAGGCCACTTCTGTGTGCTAAAGCAGACGGGGGAGGAGAAGGGCATCAGAGTATGACTCCATAATGAGTTTGCTAATCATAACGCTGTCAGGATTTGCAATATTACAAGAGTGTACTTATATGTGGGGCCATAACCTGGGCCTCTAACCTGAGTGTAGAGGCAGGAGGGTCGCTAGTTCAATTCCCTGGACGGGCCAGGGAAAGCGGGTGAGAAACGTTCTCTTCTTCCTACAACAGAAGATGCTGTTGTGTTCTTAACCCCCAGATTCTCTAGTATGCCCTATAGTAGGCCTATTTGCATAATGGAACATCAGATTTCAATTGGGGCTGCAGAGTTTGTAACACATAAGGACTACAACCTTGATTTCTACCTTAACAGGCAGCGCCAGCTCGCTATATTAGCCAGTAGCGTCCTGAGTAGTTGGTTAGAATAACAATGGAAGTGACATTTCCCGGTATGCCCCTGGGCGCAAGAAGTGTGTTTATTGAGTTGTTTATGTAATTAGGCCTATTTGTATATGAGACTAAGTTGAGGGATTGTTGTGGGACTTTATGTGTTGTGTCATAGTGTTAATTTGGTGATTTGTTGATATATGTGTGTTTTTATGTAAACTCCATGGCTGTGATGTTTGTTTCTTCTGATCACCCCTCTCCTCTTTCCCATTGGTGTCAAGTTGGATTGTGTGGTCTGATGTGTGTGCAGTTGCCACAATAAAGGGTGAATTCCGTGAACAATCGTTGGCATGGTTTGTTCTTCGTGTGAGCAAAGTTTGGGTCGTTGCAATACTATATAAACAAAGATGGCTGCCAATATTCATAGTCGTTGTTTTTTCATGCTGTTTGCTCTCTGCATGCAATGAAAGTGGTGGCAAGCCGCATGTGTAATAGAGTGAATTTGATTGAATATATAATTGCATCATATTTCTAAAGTGATAATCGGCTAGTATTGTCTGTTGATGACCTGCTCTGCTCTGAGATCGATTGCTCATGCCTGAGTAGGCCTGTAGGGGGAGCCACAGCCCACGTCCTCCATTCAATATACAACCGTTGAATGAGAGAAGACGTCTGTGTATTCTTTCATATATATATATATATATACTCCCCTGTTTCAGGTAATTATATGAGGAAAATGGTATCCGATGGATACAGATTGTGTCACGCAAGACCTGCACTTTGTGCTGTATGTGTTGTGAGGAATGAACAACGTTCTTAGTGTTTGTAGGGGTTTCACTGAGCTAAAACAGCCACATGAGCTAAGCTAAGCTAACGTAGCACAAGCTGCGTCTGCATGTTGTTGTCTGCATTTGTGTTGTTTCAAACCACTCGTTTATTGGTGGGATATGCTAATGTATGAAAGTAAGGATAAGAAATGGGAAACATTGCATTGAGTTAAAAGTGTTGATTAAAATGCAATGAATGAAAATAGTTAAAAATGGGTAATATTAATACTTGCTTACCTACAGTATATACAGTATTTACCTGGGGGTTCTGGAATGGAAGCGATGCTAAACAATGTTAATGATTACCTATACACTTGCCTGGTTCTATGATGGTGAAGATGTATCTGAATGTGATAATTGATTCAATATACAACCGTTGAATGAGAGAAGACGTCTGTGTATTCTTTCATATATATATATATATATACTCCCCTGTTTCAGGGGTTCAACATAATGGAGGCACTGCTGAGATGAACGAAGTGAGGACCATCCTAGTATCCACAAGGACCCCTCTCATCGAGCATCTCCCCAAAACAACTCAGGCAGCAGAGGACAAAGTGGCTATAACAGAGGGCCAAAAGTTAATGGTACGTGTGTGTGCATTCTGAGGGAGCAGCAACGTTCATTGAAACAGTGGAACCCTTCTACACCAGCACTGTTGTCCACCTACCTGCTAAAATGGAGACTGAATTGGAGACCTTACAGCTAAAGATTAAAGGAGAATTGTACAGACTTACCACAGAGCAATTGATAAAAATCATTGACTTTCTACAGATATCAGGGTCACAAAAAGAGAATGTGACAGGCAAAACTCGCAATGCTCTTATCTCACATGTCATAACATTCGTTGAGAGTAATGATCTGAAAAGCCTTGAAGATGAAGGCATGGCAGACCTGCTGATTTTAAAGGATATGATGAACACTATTCAAGTTACCAGTGAAATAAGTGCATCAGCTACATCAAAACAGAACGAGGACCAGGAAAAATTGCAAAGGGAGCTAGAGGCACTGAAACTTGCTCTGCAGCAGAAGGAAAGTGAAATGCAGGGGTTGGTGAACAAAACGGTGGACCATACTCTAGACCACAACTCGCCACAAAAGAACATGGCACCGGCTCATCCAGATAGCGCACCCTGGCGCAAAGAGTACAAAATATCAGGTCAAATAGGAGAACTTGGACAGAAAGATAGACTCACGTTTTCTAGTCTGGCACGCCAAATCGAGAATGGGCTGAGCAAAGGCTATCCAGACCTAGAAATAGTGGACGCTGTGATCAGAGCTATTGTACCAGGCCTGCAGCTGCGGAGTTACCTTGAGGGAAAAAAAGACCTCACCTTACCTACCTTACGAAGAATCCTCAGATCTCATTATCAGGAGAGGAGTGCAACAGAGCTGTACAAACAACTTACCGCAGATGCCCAGGGTCAAAAGGAGACCCCACAGAACTTTCTCCTGCGTACAATGGACCTGAGACAGAAAATTCTGTTCGCCTCTCAGGAGGCAGAGTCTGGCCTTAAGTATGACCCCGCACTAGTACAGAGCCTTTTCATGCATACAGTACTTACTGGCCTACAGAGCGACAGTGTAAAGAGCGACCTACAACCTTACCTCCTAAAGACATCTACCTCAGATGAGTTGCTCCTGGAGAAACTTAATGTTGCATGCTCTAATGAAAAAGAAAGACATGATAAAAAGAGACAGAACTTACCTCCTCGTCCCACTAATGTCCATGTACTGCAGTCCAGTGATGTTCCTGTCGAAAAGAAATGTAACTCACTACAGCAGGCAACCACGCCCTCACCTGATTTGTTAACAGAGCTTAAAGAATTACGATCAGACATGGTGATGTTAAAGGATCTGAAAGCCGAGGTGGCCCACATCAGAGAAAGTATCCAGAAGCCAACACAGGGGCCTCAGCAATATCAGCCGGCGGGCAGAGAACAGGACAGCATGCCAGCTTACCACCCAATGCATGTACCACCACAGTATCCTCCCATGAGTAGAGAGCATGAAAATATGCCAGCCTACACTCATCAGTCAGGGCCGATACAGGGGCACTGGTCAGCTCAAGGACCGAGACCAATGAGAGAAACTGCACAGTTCCAACAGAGATTTGCACCCCAACGATTCTACCCAGCACCGCGTGCCCGACCTGTATGCCCCAACTGCAGACAGGATGGTGTGGAGAACTGCCAGCATTGCTACAATTGTGGAAGTAGTGAGCACTTCCGTGCTGGCTGCAGAATGTACAGAGAACCAAGACCAACCCGTGAGAGCCCTTTAAACGAAGAACGGTCGCTCCCACGGGACCGGAAGTGACCAGACAAATAAATGTGTCTCAATGCTGTGTAAATTGTGGAAGGAAAGAGGAAAATCAAACATTGAAACAGTGCTCTGTATGTAAGAAAACACTTTATTGTTCGAGAGAATGTCAAGTTATCCACTGGTCAGAACATAAAAACAGCTGTACACCAGGCAGCTGCTCAAGAGAAGAGAGACAAAGACCTTACACATGTCACAATATTAATGATAAAGGCAAGAACAGTCAGAGAAGAAATCACTCCACAGTGATTGATTTGGTGGGAAGGAAATGTCTCATCGATGTCTACTTACAAGGACAGAGAACTCGGATGCTATGGGATACGGGCTCACAGGTGTGCGTTATAGATGAACAGTGGAAAGCGGAACACTTGCCTGGTGTAAAACTGAGAGATATCGCAGAGATTATCGATCCACTTGAACCCTTACAGCTTGAAGCTGCAAATGGAACCGAAATGCCCTATGTTGGTTATATTGAAGTGACATTTAGTCTGGCAGCTGACACTAAAGAGCTCCACATCCCAGTATTGGTGTTGAAAGGTAACCAGCAGTCTCTTCCCATACTTGGTTTTAATGTTATTGAGTGCATTGTGGTGAACAGTCAACAGAATCAGACAGAATACACTCATTCAGAGAACTTGGTGAAGACAGTGGAGATAGCTTTCCCAGGTTTGAAAAAGAACCAAGTAAGGGCTTTCATCAACGCAGTGAGCACAGAACAGATGTGTGAGTATCCAGTAAAAACAATGATTGGGAAAATCACTGTGCCAAAACATAGTGCTGTTCAGGTGAAATGTCGGGTGCAGGCAAGGCCCTTTGAAGAGGACACAACACTTGTATTTGAGCCAGATGAGAACCAGCAATGGCCAGAAGGGCTTGAATTTTGTGACACTCTCTTAGTAGTCAGGAAAGGAGCTTCACCAAATGTCACTGTGGATGTGCAGAACCCCACCAACCATGATATCATCTTATCAGGGAAAACCCTCATCGGCACTGCACAGCCCGTCAAGTCAATATACCCAGCCAGCATACTCGAAAAGGCTCACTCACCTGTTACTGTAAATCACATCCAGAATCAGGGTGCCAACAAGAATGACAGCAGTGAGGAGCTGTGGGACCCCCCTGTTGACCTGAGTCACATGGGTGGAGAGCAGAGAAAAACAGTAAGTCAAATGCTACGAGAAGAATCCAGCTCATTCTCCAGATCTGATAATGACATAGGCTATATTGAGAAGTTACAGTTGAAAATCTCATTGAAAGACAGTGACCCAGTGGCACGAACATATGTGTCTGTCCCGAAGCCTTTGTACCAGGAAATGAAGGAATACATACTTGATTTGATCACACAAGGCTGGGTTGAGAAATCAAACTCATCTTATTCTTCTCCTGTGGTTTGTGTAAGGAAAAAAGATGGCACACTGCGCTTATGTATAGACTACAGAGAGTTGAACAAGAAGACTCACCCTGACCGCCAACCCATCCCCAGGGTACAAGACATCATGGATAACCTGGGGGGGAACACCCTGTTTTCACTGTTGGACCAAGGAAAAGCGTACCACCAGGGGTTCATGGCCAAAGAAAGCAAGCACCTGACAGCCTTTGTGACCCCTTGGGGCTTGTATGAGTGGGTTAGAATCCCATTTGGGCTCATGAATGCACCTGCAGCATTCCAACGCTGCATGGAGGAGTGTTTAGATGATTTGAGGGATGAGATATGTGTCCCATATCTGGATGACACCATTGTTTTTAGCAAAACGTTTGAAACCCATGTCAACGATGTCAGAAGAGTACTACAGCGCCTGCGGCAGTATGGGATTAAACTCAAGCCAAGCAAGTGCGACCTCTTCAAGACTCAAGTCCGGTATCTTGGAAGAATTGTGTCTGCAGAAGGTAGCAGAATGGACCCAGCCGATACTGCAGCCGTACGGGCTCTGAAAGACAAAAAGCCAAAGACTGTTGGTGAGCTGAGAGGTATTATGGGCTTATTAAGCTACTATAGGCAATATATAAAAGATTTTTCACGCATCGCCAGCCCGCTCTACGACCTACTCAAAGGGCCGGAGGAAGAAAAAAACAGACAATACAAAGGAAGGACACTGCAGACAAAGGCAAAGACCAGAGGGGTACCGTCAAGCACGCCAGTCAAGTGGACAGACATGCACCAACAAATCCTAGAGCAGCTGATTGACTGTTTAGTTCAGCCTCCAGTCCTTGGATTTCCAGACTTTTCTCAGCCTTTTATCCTTCACACAGACGTGTCCAACAAAGGATTAGGAGCTGTGTTATATCAGCGACAGACTGGGAAACTCAGAGTCATTGCGTATGGATCACGGACTTTGACAGCACCAGAGAAAAACTACAATCTCCACTCAGGGAAATTGGAGTTTCTGGCTCTTAAATGGGCCATCACCGACAAGTTTCGTGATTATTGGGCGGTGAAACCGCCCCTATAAGTGAGATTTGGAAAAATGTACATTTTCCTGCGCTGTGATCTGGGCCCAGGAAATTTGTAGAATTATCCTGCGCTGTGATTGGCCAATCACAGTCTATTCAGGACTGTGATTGGCCAGTGTCACATGACACATGTGCATAGCCCTATATAAGAAAGCATAACTTGAAAAAAACCAAAAAAATGTTTTTTTCAAGTTATGGTTTCGTCCATCATAAAGAGTGTTTCAATAAATGTATTTATCTTTTGTACATGATTGGTTGACTCCATTCAGTATTGTGATTAGCTAGCAATACACCGCCCACTTCACACAGGGTGTGATTTTTTATATTACGCCTCATTCTTCACAGTGTACAGTGATAATAACCCACTCACATATGTGTTATCCACCGCCAAATTAAATGCAACAGGAAGTCGATGGGTCGCAGAACTTGCTGATTTCAATTTCACCATTAAATACCGCCCAGGAAAAGAGAATATAGATGCGGACAGTTTGTCTAGGATGCCAATAGACATGGAGACACTAATGCGACACTGTACAGAGGAGATGTCGTATGAGGCAGTGGGAGCAACTTCACAGGCGGTAGGTGCACAGCAAGAGTCCAACATCTCATGGTCGATGGGTGTCTCGGCTACGGGTGCAGTAACAACCAGAAATGCATCTATTGTACCATTCACAGCAGCAGAGATACAACGGAGCCAGAGGGACGACCCACACATAGAACCGGTGGTGCAGTACAAACTGTCAGGAACGAGACCAGTGGGGAGGGAACTGAGAAGTCTCAGCATGCACAGTCGATGCCTGTTGAGGGAATGGGATAGACTTGAGATATGTGAAGGTGGAGTTCTCTACAGAAAAACAGCAAACCGAAGACAACTGGTGCTACCAGAAAGGCATAGAGCTACAGTGCTCAAGGAACTACATGATGAAATGGGCCATCAAGGAATAGACAGGACAACATCACTGATACGAGAAAGATTCTTCTGGCCATATATGCAAAGAGAAGTGGAGCAGTATGTCCTTAGCAGTTGTACCTGTCTGAAACAGAAAACACCCTGCCGGCAGACGAGAGCACCACTCACCAGTATTATCACGACCCAGCCGTTTGAGCTCGTCTCAATCGACTTCCTCCACCTTGAGAAGTGCAAGGGTGGTTATGAATATATACTTGTGATCATTGACCACTTCACTCGCTTCGCCCAGGCGTATGCTACCACAAATAAGTCAGGGAAAACTGTGGCTGATAAAATCTTTAATGACTATGCACTCAAGTGGGGCTTTCCGTCGAGGATTCACCATGACCAAGGTGGGGAGTTTGAGAATCAGCTCTTCTCCCAACTGAGCAAGTACTGTGGTGTCGCTGGGTCGAGGACAACGCCCTACCACCCACAGGGAAATGGACAAGTAGAGCGCTTTAATCGCTCGTTACTTCAGATGTTGAAGACGCTTACTGACCAACAAAAGACAAATTGGAAGGATTCTTTGAATAAGATGATACACGCATACAATTGCACTCGGTGTGAAGTAACAGGGTTCTCCCCATTCTACCTCCTCTTTGGGCGGTCCCCACGACTACCCATCGATATGCTATTCAACTTGAATCCTGAACCAAGGGGTGGCAGTCACAGTGACTATGTGGAGAAATGGAAGAAAGGGATGGAAGAGGCCTATAAGATCACACAAGGAAACATGCATAAAGCTACAGTAAAGAGCAAGAGAGCTTATGATACCAAGGTGAGGAGCTCAGCATTGTACCCAGGGGACCGTGTTTTAGTGAGGAACATGACACCTCGCGGAGGCCCGGGCAAGTTGAGAAATCATTGGGAAGACACTATCCATACTGTTGTTCGTCAAGTGGGAAAAGATGTACCAGTTTATGAGCTGAAACCAGAACAAGGAAAAGGGAGATCCAGGGTATTGCACCGCAATCTTCTCTTGCCCTGTGACCACCTACCACTGGAAGCTCAGGTACAACCACGCGTGAAACCACGGAGAGGGGCAGCAGAGACAAATAAAGACATTGATGAAGTGGATGAAGAGGATGAAGAAGAGGAGTACTACTTGGTGGATATGCCACTTCAACGGCCATGCCAGCCACCCGATCAGCCGGGTGAAGCTCAAACAGAGGAACCTGTTGACAGTTGGCTGTCTCAGCCGGAGGACATAGGTGAATGGGGGGACTCAGTTGACCCTCTACCCGAACACGAGGAGAGCCAAGTGGATTACTTACCTGACAGCAACGGAAACCAAGTCACAAACGTACCTGAGAACGCTCAATTGGAGAACTTACCTGTGGGAGAAATACCTCAGTCACCAGTTCAAGGTGTTGAAGAGGAGCAGGCATCTCACCGGCCTCAGAGAGAGTGTAGACCACCAAAGATCTTCACGTATGACCAGCTTGGAAATCCAACTTGTCACAACATAGGAGCGCTGCCTTATTATGCAAATTCCCAAGTGCCATGGACAGTTCCGATGCTGCCTTACTACTACCAGCCTCCCTTCATTTATGGAATATAGACTGTTGAATTTGCACCCATTTTCATGCACACTCAGCATCATACACTGTCACCCACTCGTGGACTTGAAACAAAGCCGGGCGTCAGACATACTCACAGACTGTTACACACACACACAACGAACAACTAACATGGACAACAAAGCCATGAAGATTGACGCCTATAACGAGGGTATAAAAAGAGTTCCAGAATGTAACGTTGCATTGAACTGTACTTGTAAAAATGAAAAAAAGAGTTCCAGATTGTAACTACACATGTGCATTGAAATATATTTGTGAAAAGAGTTCCGGAATTGTAAAAAGAAAAAGAGTTCCAGATTGTAACCACACACCACACTCAAGGGTCAAAGGTCACAATGTTGTGGACAACATCTATTTTTGAGGGGGAGTATGTAATAGAGTGAATTTGATTGAATATATAATTGCATCATATTTCTAAAGTGATAATCGGCTAGTATTGTCTGTTGATGACCTGCTCTGCTCTGAGATCGATTGCTCATGCCTGAGTAGGCCTGTAGGGGGAGCCACAGCCCACGTCCTCCATTCAATATACAACCGTTGAATGAGAGAAGACGTATGTGTATTCTTTCATATATATATATATATATACTCCCCTGTTTCAGGTAATTATATGAGGAAAATGGTATCCGATGGATACAGATTGTGTCACGCAAGACCTGCACTTTGTGCTGTATGTGTTGTGAGGAATGAACAACGTTCTTAGTGTTTGTAGGGGTTTCACTGAGCTAAAACAGCCACATGAGCTAAGCTAAGCTAACGTAGCACAAGCTGCGTCTGCATGTTGTTGTCTGCATTTGTGTTGTTTCAAACCACTCGTTTATTGGTGGGATATGCTAATGTATGAAAGTAAGGATAAGAAATGGGAAACATTGCATTGAGTTAAAAGTGTTGATTAAAATGCAATGAATGAAAATAGTTAAAAATGGGTAATATTAATACTTGCTTACCTACAGTATATACAGTATTTACCTGGGGGTTCTGGAATGGAAGCGATGCTAAACAATGTTAATGATTACCTATACACTTGCCTGGTTCTATGATGGTGAAGATGTATCTGAATGTGATAATTGATTCAATATACAACCGTTGAATGAGAGAAGACGTCTGTGTATTCTTTCATATATATATATATATATACTCCCCTGTTTCAGGGGTTCAACACATGGTCCTGTGTTAAGGGCCCCGTAAGGCGAGGCATTTATTAATCAGACTGTGGTTGTACTGGACAGCACCCTAGTGTCAATATTGTGTCGTTGGCAGTGGTAGATCTGTTTTTTCTCTCATGTATTATAATTAAGTACAATTTCAAGGTGCATTTTCTTTTTTTGTGTATTTGCTTTTTTTTACTTAATAAAACGTGTACTCTACTACATCTCAGAGGCATATATTGTGCTTTTTAATCTCTATTTTATACTTCATCTATTCGAAAACAGCAACCAATAAGCTGTATAAGCTCACAACACGGAACCTATTGCAAAATTTGCAACGCATTGTGAACTTTTAGATCGGCTATTTTCCCAAAAAAATAACAAATGAAATGTAGTACTTTTACTTTAGTATATTTTGATGCCAATATACTTTTGTACTTTTAAGTAGAATTTGGAAAATCTTGAATTCAGGACTTTTACTTGTATCAGAGCAATTGACACAGTGGTATTGCTACTTGTAACTAAGTAAAAACTCTGAGTACTTCTTTCACAGCTGTTCGTTGGGAATGTGAAGCAGGGGTAGTAAAAGCGCTCACGCACGCTCAGGCGACCGCAGACGGCCCTCAGTGAAATCGATGGCATTCGTTTGGAACCCCAGCCTCTGTGTGGACATAATTTCACACAGTGACCAACATCATAACACATGGCCCTGGCCATTATGGTTCCATTACGAGAGGAAAAACACTGCAGTAATGATGTATTTTACACCGCTGTACACACACCAGCTTACTTTCATGGGCACTTAACTGTGTAACCTTGTTTACCCAGCATCCCTGTGGAGCTGGAGGTTGGAGGTTGGGGGCGGATCGATTGGAAGTGCAGGTGTGGGCGGATGTGGGTGGTTTGTGGGATGCCATGCCATTGAAATAAATACTTCTTGGCACACTGATTTTATGGATCACACCACAGCTTATTCAGCACGCACGTACGCTTTATAAAATTAGTATAGATGTACTATCACCCTGTGATAGTACATCTGTCAGTGTTTGTGTCCTCGGTTATTGTCTTGCAAGCCCCTGATTGGTCGAGCATGACGCTCGTCAGATGTTTGACTGACCTTCACACAGAGGTGGAAAGTAGCTACCGGTAAGTACATTTCCTCAAGTACTCTACTTATCCAATTTGGAGGTACTTTTTTAAATACTTCTGCTCCATTAAATCTCATGAGGCAAATAAAACAAGTACTTTTTCCTCAACTACAAATAGAGAGAGAGAGAGAGAGCTTTAGTTACCAGTTACTTTTGCAGATACATATTTTTTTATTGTTACAAAACATACATTAACTACTTTGCCTATTTCATACTTCAGCTATTCAAAAATAACCGATCTAAGCTCGCTTGTAGATGACGTATAAGTTTTACAAATGTTGAAAAATCGGAGTACTTTTAATTTGGTACTGTAAGTATATTTTGAGTATTATATTATTGTGGTATTGCTACTTTTACTTAATAATAATTTAAAAAACAGCACCAGAGTTGTGCTGAAAAGTTTAGTCCAGTGATGTCACAAGTTTTAAAGATCAAAGCACAAAATCTTTGTGTTTTGCCAATTATTTGGGGGCCTACTTGCAAAACCCTAAGGCCCACCAGTAGGCCCCACTCCGCAGGTTGGGCACCCTTGCAGTAAACCCACAAATGTGAAAACTACAACCCTGTGGCCGTCACACTGACATAATGTCCTTGTTCACTGTGTTTACAGTAAAATAGTCTTCAATATGAATTATGTCGATGCAACGATAGTCATCAACAATTAACTGAAATGCAAATTGCTGCTGTCGGGCAGAAACCTCTTATCTCCTTTTTTTTTTTTTTTTTGTAAATTAATGCCCTACTTGATCATAATACTATAGCGTCACACAAAAGCACCAGAAGTAGCAGATCTGCAAGCTCGAAACGAGGCGCGAGGTGACACGTTTTGAGCTTGCAGATCAGCTATTTTTGATACATTTGAATTTGAATCCTGAAAAGTAACAGTTTTGGAGATATGACGTTTCCACTCAAGACTGAAATACAAATCCTGTACGGGCCCATACAGTTCGTTTTCATTACACTCTTCTGGGGTTAAATTAAGACTAAGGACTTTACTCTGAGAGTTATCGGGGTCCTTGAAATAAAACAAGTTTGAGAACCACTGCTCTAAGTTATATCTATGTAATATTTGTGTGGTACATCATCACAAAGGGGCACAATCATGGCTCTTCATCTCAAGGAAGTTGAGTAACAATTTTAGATAAAAGGTCAGGAAGAACCTCTTGCATTCATTCATCAGTTCTTTCAGAATGAAAAGGGGCGGCCATAGCTGAGTGGGTAGAGAGGCCGTCTGGTAATCAGAAGGTCACTGGTTAGACTCCTGGCCCGCCCAGTAATACCTGTCGAAGTGTCCCCGAGCAAGCTCCCCTCTGAGCGCTCATCAAGAAACTGAATTAATAAGGTCTACAAATCAAAAGTTCTGGGACAAAGAAAAGTGATTATGGGTTAAAGGGATAGTTCACCCCGAAAAAAACTTTTTTTCTATGGATTAGTCACCCCATCATGGAGACTTGAATTCATGGGCATTTTTTTGTTTTTGTCGCATTCCTAAGCCAATAATTTGATGACCGGCAGCGGTTCCGGTAGGAGACACAAAGAGTCTACTTTGTGTCTCCTACCGGAACCGCTGCCTACCGGTCCCCTGGTCATCAAATTATTGTCTTAGGAATGCAACAAAAAAAATATATATATCCATGAATTCAAGTCTCCATGGGGTGACTAATCGATAGGGAAAAAATGTTTTGGTGAACTATCCCTTTAAAGGGATTCTAGGCTAACCTCACTCCGTCAAATGGAAGAAGCTTGCGACACACATTTTGTTTCACAGCGTACTTGCATCTGAGACTTCGGGCGCAGAATCGATGACAGACGGAGTTTCATTTTTTCAAGCTACTAGGCAGGTGATTGGATGATCCCGCCCCTAGCAGCCGCTGATTGGTTCGTATGCGCAGCGGTTCGGGCAGCTTTACTCTGTGAGCAATCCCAGACCCTCCTTCCTGAAACCAAATGCAATGCAATGCATGAGATTTCCGGAGGGAGGGGGTGTTTACCAGGCTAATTCTAGGCAAGTTCAGAGATGAAAAAAAGAAAAAAACTGTTGTCAAACAGTTGACTGACAACCCCTTCAGCCAATCAGCAGTTCAATCCCCTTCAGCCAATGAGCAGCTCCTTTTCCCCATCTCCAGCCAATATGACGCAGGGGGACTTTAGAAGGGGCCATGTCGAAAATAGGTTGCTTTATTCGGATACATACGTGTCACTGCCCGCCCCTGCCGGTTCTCTGAATTTTTTTTTTTTTAATAGGCTCTGTCATGATAAATTGACCACATATATGAAGTTAAACAACTAAATTATATCCAAACGATATCTTAAAAGTAAATTCCGTGCCTCAAAAAAGAAGTTTGAGAGCGTTTTAAAACCGAAAGTAAAAAGTAAAAACTGCCCACAGAAAACAATGGCGGCTCGTTCCATTTTTGTCGGCTGCACTCAGTTCCATTCGGTTTCACTCGAACAGTTCACATGGACACGGACGCGCACATGCGTGCGTTTCATTTACGTCCTGGACACCCAGATGTCAAAACATAAACAGTAGGGAAAATACGGATTTCAGAAAGAGGACTGTGTTTCAATGCAGGAAAACACCCCAGTATCATTATATAGTGGCTGATAGAGGGGAAAATATATATATGTATATATATATATATATATATATATATATATATATATATATATATATAAATATTTTTTAAATGTAGGCTTAATGTTGCCTAGAATCCCTTTAACTTCAACAAATCAGGCACTTTGTTACAGCTAAATTCATCATGGGTTTTCTCAACATTTTAGATTGATGTACAAGTAGGTTAACCAAAGCGGGAAACAGTGGAACCACTAATTTTGGGTCAAATTAATGAACTGCAACGCGTATGGTGAATAACAGCATTTTATTCCTGCAATGGGGTTTAGGTTGTCACGCTCATGACATTTTTGTTTGACAATTAATTGTCATTCAAATAATTGTGATTAATGATGTATTCGTTTTTGGCATTGAACATTGGAACCTGTCTTATGGGTGGGTGGGCGTCTCACATGTAACATCTGGATTTGATTGGCCAAACTTCACGTGACGTAATGCATATTTAATACATCTATTAAATATACATTACATTTCTGGTTGTCCTTTAGGCTTTGTACAGGGCAAATATACAAAGAAATGACTGACAGTGACCGTTACCAATACTACAGCCGGTGACCGCCATGGTAATCAGAAGGTCACCGGTTAACATCCCGGCCCGCCCATACTTGTTGAAGTGTCCCTGAGCAAGACACTTTAAACCCTAACTGAATTTCCCCCGCGGGATTAATATGGTTTTCAAAGTACTGGGAGAAAGATATATGATCATGAGTGAACTTCAAATATGCAATAACCAAACTATTTTCCACACTTGCACTAAAACATGGGATCTGACCAGTACAACTACAGTCTTACACGGTTCTTACACTGAGCAGCTCCACTGGAGCAGTTTGGGGGGTTCAGGGCCTTGCTCAAGGGCACTTCAGCAATGTTAGGTCACAAACGCACTCCTCTAATTTTTAGGTCACCGTTGCCCACCCTGTTACAGCTCAATTCATTATGGTTTTCTTAACATTTTAGATTGACAACAATTAACCAGTAGGAAACAGTGTAACCACACATTTTTTTGTCAAATTAATTAAGTGCAATGCTGGTGAATAATAACATTTTATTCCCGCAATGTGGTTAAGGTTGTCACGATTATTAAATTTTTCATACAAATAATTGGCATTAATGATGTAATAGTTTTTTGGCATTGAACATTCAAACATATAAAAAAGACTTATGTTTCTGTTAGGGCTGTCATGATCATAAAATTTTAGTTGACGATTAATTGTCATACTGACAATTGTGATTAATTATTTAATTGCTTTTGGCATTGAACATGGGAACATATAAATCCTTCATCTAAAATAACAGTGTTGAACCAAAGTGCTGTACACTCAGTAACAAAATACTAAAATTAGGTTAACCAGGTTAGGTACAGTAGGTTTGTGGACCAGCAATGTTCTGAATTCGCCAATCAGGATGGAATGTGATAAATCGGACGGATCCGTCTTGATCACTTGACTATAGCGAAAATGTGTACCGGTTTGCGTGATCACCGTGATGAATCAAGTTTTGTAAAAAATCGGCCTCCTGGTGGCGCTATAATAGGGCAATGTTGAAAGGGTGGCATTTGTTCCTCAACGTAGTGTGAATGTGCGTGCAAAGTTTCACGGCAATCGGACACTGCAATCAGAGATTAGCTGTTCACAGACGGACACACACACACGGACGGACGGACGGACGGACGGACGGACAAGGGGCTCTCGCCATGCCTTTCGGCCTGGCGGAGACAATAAACAGGACAACATATAGACACAATGCCTAGAGGAAACAGCAGCTTCTCAATCTGAATGTTCAAACGCCAAGGAGTACAAGTGAGTTTTCAAACTTGATTTAAACACTGGGAGTGAAGGAGTGACTGGTCAGTAGACCTCAAGACCCTCTTGTGGAGACCCTTGTAGTAGACCCTTGTAGTAGACCTTTGTAGTTAGTGGGAGGTAGAAGCTCCGATATGTACAATGGTGCCAGCCCATTTAAAGACTTAAATACTGAATCCTGTAATGAACAGGGAGCCAGTGTAGGGAGGCAAGAATCGGGGAGATGTGATCATACCTCCGTGCCCCTGTTAAGAGGCGAGCGGCCACGTTTTGGTCTAACTGTAGTCGTGACAAGTAGGCTTGGCTAACGCCAACATAGAGTGCATTGCAGTAGTTGAGTCGGGTTGAGATAAAAGCATGGATAAGACGTTCAAAATCAGAAAGGGTTACAGCAGACTTGACTTTGGCTAAGAGCCTCAGGTGATAAAAGCTGGATTTAACAACAGAGTTAATCTGTTTGTCAAACTTAAAATCGATAAATAAAAATGGTGTTCTCTTTTAGGCTTTTAAGCCAGAAATTGCAGAGGGCAGATATGACCAATAACTTAAATACAGTACAGAGTCTATTACTGAAATATACAAAGAAATTATTGACAATGACCGGTACCAATAATCAAAATGAATAATGCACTATTTAAATGCCCAAAATATGGACACAAGGATGAAAGTCATTTAAAAAAGTGTGGCCAACAACATGTAAATAATGATGGAAATTATTCTAATAATTATGCAAAATAATTGCGATTAGCTCTAATAATTGTTATCAGGCGATTGTGTAATAATTGTGATTGTGGTGTGTTTTGTTTTGTTTGTTTAGTTAACCACATGAACCAGAGAGTCAAACAATACACTCCCTCAGCGAGCTCCACGGAAAGAGCCTGTGGGAGTGTCTACCTCTGCCCCCGCCCCCACCCCTCTTTTTTCTATAAATATATATCTTGCTGCTAGTGGCCTTGTAACTGATATGCAATGTATTGTAATATGGTATGTCTTGATGAATTGAGTACAATGCACCACAATGGGAACAAGCCCACCTGGGGCTTTTTGTGTTATCCGTTTAGCATAGCTTTTTTGACTGTACTGCCACACTGTTAATCAAACATTGTAATAAAGTATCAATCAATCAATCGATCAATCGATCAATCAATCAATCAATCAATCAATCAATCAATCAATCAATCAATCAATCAATCAATCAATCAATCAAAGCCCAGAGGACTCCGGTCAACTAGAGTTTAAGAAAGCTGACAATGTGACTGTGATGGGACCATGAACTGGAAAAATCTTTTTGGGTGCTTTAAATTTAAAGTGTCAATTTATATTTACATACTGTGATCACAGCTGCACACAGTCTTGCCCCCTCCTATTGTAACACTTGAACTTCCATCTAACTTTGAAATGGAATTGATTGTTGTTGTGCTTTCTTTTCATTCATTTGTTCTGATCTGCATCGTAACCCCAAACAAACTGTTTTACGGTTCGTTGTACCTTTGAACAAGATCTGCCAATCAAAGAACAACGTGGACCAGCATCACTGCACAAGGCACGGAAAATTATATTTTAATAACACATAAGCAAAAACTATTCAAAGTGCTTTACATAAGGCATGGAAAGGGATTTCAATAAATACATTTAATGAATAGAATTAATACAATTATAAGCAAAATAAATATACTGTAGCATGAATAGAATAAAAGTTTTACGATTATATAGACAGTAACTCTGCCGAGTTGCAACCGTCAGCAAATGAGCGAACTCATCTTTGTCTATTTATCCGTCTACTGTTCATGTGGAAATTACTGTGATACTCGTTGCTGAGTTTGTGTTCCATCGAATTCCATCTTTCATCTGAACAAAAATATTCAGTGTGCTGCATTCCTTCTTTGGTTAAGAATATAAACCCCTCATTTACAATGATGCCAAGAAAACAACTGGAAAAATACTAGTACGTTTGGAGTCTGCAGTGTACAGTAGCCTACTTGCTGTGCTCTTTTTCCCCCCCTCTACACTTTGTCAAAATAGACGATCTACAAGCTCACTAACGCATCGTGTTGCAACACGTTGTGAGCTTGTAGCTCTGCTCTGTTTTGGTAATACTAATCATAATAATAATAATGATAATAATAATTTGGTCCCCACTCCTTGGGGTGGTTTTCTTCACTGTACATTTGCACATACGTGACATTTGCCCAATGCATTCACCCATCCTATACTACTAGGAGCAGTGCGTAGCCAGTAAGTAATATGACGCCTGGGAAGCAGTTAGGGGTTAAATGTCTTGCTCAGGAATTCACTTCGACACATTGCTGAGGTCTCGAGGCTTTCCCAGGAGGGCTCTCTAATCATTCAATGTTCCCCTCAGAATAGGGACGCTCGCGCTCAAGTGGTTAAACCATATTTTGACCCCTGTCCGTCCGTGTGTCCTTCTGTCTGTCAACAGCTAATCTCCGGCACCGTTGGCCCGGTCGTTGCGAAACTGTGCACACACTCCCTGGATGCCAATCCAGAACCTCTACCCCACATTTTTCACATGGACCTGTTATAGCGCCACCAGGAGGCCGATTTCTGCAAAACCCATTGTTTTATATTACTCCTACAGATTTTATCCAAATTTCACGCACATCGGTACGCATGATCTCTATAGTCATGTGATCAAGATGGATCTGTTTGATTTTCACATTCCATCCTCATTGGCTAACATTGACATCTAAAGTTTTCAGGAGTGGCCCATTTTCAACAATTGCCGCAAATCATGAAAGCAGCGTCCGATTGAACTTGGCACACAGATTCACACTACACACTACTACACACTTTTCTTTTTTAGATTACTCCTACAAATTTTGTCCAAACATCATGCAAATCAGTACACATTATCTCTAGAGTAAAGTGAGCAAGATGGTTCCGTCCGCTTTTTGTCTCCGCCAGGCCGAAAGGCATGGCGAGAGAGTATGGTTTACCCTCCGTCCGTCCGTCCGTGTGTCCGTGTGTCAGTGTGTCCGTCTGTCAGTGTGTCCGTCTGTCCGTCTGTCACCAGCTAATCTCCGCCACCGTTGGCTTGATCGCAGCGAAACTGTGCACACACACTCCCTGGATGCCAATTCCGAACTTCTGCCCCAAATTTTTCACATGGGCCTTTTATAGCGCCACCAGGAGGCCGATTTGTGCAAAACATATTTTTTGACAGTACTCCTACAGATTTTGTCCAAAAATCTCGCAAATCGGTACACAGTATCTCTATAGTCATTAAACAAAAAAATTCTTTCAGATTTTTCATATTCCATCCTGATTGGCTAAAAATGGCTTCCAAAGTTTGCAGGAGTGCTCCATTTTCAACAAAATGCCTCACAGCATGCAATTTCAGTGAAACTTTGCACGCGTATTTCCACTATGCCGAGGAAGAAATGCCATTTGAAAATTTTCAAATCAGCCTCATGGTGGTGCTATAACAGGCCGATTCATGTTTTTACCTATAACTGCACCGATCTGTGTAAAACTTTGTATGCGCACTCCCTAGAGGTCAAGGAAAAACCTTTGCCCTGCATTTTTCCCATCTGCCTTTTATAGCGCCACCAGGAGGCCGACTTATGTAAAACACATTTCTTTATATTACTCCTTCCGATTTTATCCAAATTTCACGCAAATCGGTACACATGATCTCCATAGTCATGTGATGTTTTATTTTTCATATTCCATCCTCATTGGCTAAGATTGACATCTAAAGTTTGCAGTAGTGGCTTGTTTTGAACAAAATTCCGCAAATCATGAACGCTATGTTGAGGAACAAATGCCACCCTTTTAACATTGGCCTGTTATAGCACCACCAGCAGGTCTAATTTAGCACAAAAAAATGTTGCACAAAATGCCTCAAACCATGAATGCAGTGTCCGATTGCCGTGCAAGGCCTAAGAACAAATTGTACCCTTTAAACATTGGCCTATTATAGCGCCACCAGGAGGCCACAATAACCTACCTGACCTGGCGGAGACCTGTGCTCCGAGGAGCACTTTTTCTAGTTTATATTCCATCCTGATTGGCGAATTCCAAAAATTGCTGGCCCACAATAACCTTCCTGACCTGGCGGAGACTTGTGCTCCGAGGAGCGCTTTTTCTAGTTTTGAATGTTTTCCCATTACTAGTTATTTGGTGTGGCTGTGTGTACCGGGCATTTCATATTTGCCGGTACCAAAAATAATTGTGTCCATTTGACCTTAGCAAAGTTCTCGTCTCAGCACAGTTCATTTCAAATCTTCTGCTTGGGAGGCGATGTGATGATGGCTTCTGGTTTGAATAGCAAGGAACAAGATTACTTCATTATTTCTCTGTCTGTTTGAGTCGCCTTGTCCAACCACACTCCTGGGGAGCCAGCACTGCAGGCTTTCATTTGATCTTAATTGGGGACTAATTTAGACCTGGGACATCAGGTGAATGCAACTAATTATCTGGTAGAATGGAAAAACATTCTTTGTCCCCAGGAACCGGAGCTGAGAATGGTCTTTGTAAAATAATGCTCTTGGATTCTAAGAAATGCGGTAATTGTTATAATTTGCTGATTCTGAGGAACTTAAGTTATGGCTTAATTTCATCTTGTCTAAGGGTAATTGTATCAAATCTATAATTATATTCCCTTCATATAAAACACGTAGTCAGCTTCAACCCAGTGGTGGAAAGTAACTAAGTAAATGTATTGAAGTACTGTGCTTTTACTACAATTTTGAGGTACTTTTACTTTACTTCAGTATAGTATTTCTGTTTTTCGATACGTTTTACTTCTACTCCACTCCAGCTCAGAGGTATATTGTACTTGTTTTACTCCACTGCAATTATTTGACCGCTTTAGTTACTTTGCAGGTTTAGATCATTATTGCAAAACAAATATGTACCACTTGACTTAAGCACCATTTTATAATTTGGCTATTTTAAAATAGCTGATCTACAAGCTCACAATGCAGGTGCTTGTACATCAGTTATCTTTGAACAAAAGTTGCCAATACTTTTGTACTTACTCAAGTCAAATATTTTAATACAGGTATTTTATTTGAAACACATTGCTTCAACCACTGCAGGAACATTTGGGACTTTTTGTTTTGATAGAGGAGAGAAACATTAAGGCAGAAGACATTTTTACGGATTTCAACATCTCCACATTAGCGATTCAGTAGACTTGGTATTGATTCAATCATTTGAAATGCATTTATTTCACATCAATTGGTCTCAATTTATCATAGCGTTGTGGAAGAGAAGGAAGGAAGAAATGATGAATTTCAAATGTAAAAATCAAACATTAATGTGTGCAAAACCAGATTTAACATTCAGTATTATCTTTGCAAAACATTTATCTTCGTAACTATGTTGATACCATTATGTGAAAGTTATTCTCCTCTATAGATTGGATGGCAATGATGTGCAAAATGTAATCGTTTTTTTTTTATGTATTGTGGCAGTCCTGCCCCCTCTGCCTCACTGTTGGCTAGCCAGCAGCCTTAGTGATTAGTGCAGAGTGGAGCAGGCCGTCAGACCAGAGCCTTCTATTAGAGAGTTGCGCCAATGAGGGGTCAGAAACAGCGTCGGTCACGTGGTTCATGTAGCTGGAAATAGTGACAAGGAGCCGTCCACTTCAATGCATTCCGATGTACTTCCGGTTCAGGGATTTGTCACTATTCGCCAATGTATGTGTATGTAGAAGACCTGGCCCGAAGAAGTGGACGGAGTTGGCGTAACTCTCTAATAGATGGCACTGCGTCAGACCAACTGAGTACATGGGTGAGGGGTTTTGGGACCTCTCCTTCCAATTTCTCATTCTCTCTTTTTCCTCCCCTGAAGCAGGTTCTGCTTGGGCTGCCACCTGGCCTGTTTGGGGCTTAACCCTTTTTTGTTTAGTCTGCATTACACCTTTTTATACAACATTCTCACACAGCACATTCCACACATCCACACACTGCAGACACAACTGACTACTGACTCATTCACACCTCATACCAGTTTATGTTTTGATTATTGCCCTATTTCTTTAATTTAATAAAATAAAGAATAACATTTGACTTCTGTGTGGAGTTGTGGACTCCCTTGCTTTTCCCCTAGTACATGACAGTATGTACATTTACAAATAAAATGTTCCATTTTAAGGAGTGTTATGTTGCCGTGAATTTCAGCACAAAAAAAAACGGACCACAATTTATGATAACTGTTATGCCAAGAAAACCTCAGAGTGAATGATTCCACGGGCAATAAAAAATGCCACCTTCGAAAAACTGCCTCTATCACAGAGTTTCATGATTAAAATGTACTTTTAAATTCCCTTTAATCATGGTTAAATTACCCTGAGTATCTATCACTGGTGCTCCTCGTGATATTGGCTTTTTGGTGCGTCCAGCATAGACCCAGACACCACTTAATTTTTAATTTCCTTTCAAGGTTCATTGCCTATTCCCTGAGACACTTGTCACAGCTCATACAGTTCTTTTCTGTGACCCTGAACTGTCAACAGCCTCCTCTTTCCTCTAAGATGCACAACTACTGCTTGACTCTTTGATTAGATAATATCTGGATTTTCTTCATGCATCTCTCATCTAATGATCCTTCAATTTCTTTATTATTACGGGGCCAGAGCTCAGCTCTGGACCTGTTTTATTATTCCCTGTATTCTGTTTCTTCTGCCACTTTTCGCAGTTCTGGGTGAACCGTGCTGTCGCTTTTTACGAAACTCGGCCATATGGTAGATGGTCATGAAAAACTATCAAGAAATAAATCTCACATTCTTTCGTCAAAAGGTGGCGCTATAGCACTCAATTGAAAATGTCAACTTTGAACAGGTACAACTCATGCCCTGTTTGACCTACAGCCATAAAACTTCAATACACACATGCGTCTACTCATGATGAACAACTTTAACCCTCTGACTTTTGACCTCTGACCTTTAGATCTCCCACCATTTTGAATTATATGAAAAACAGTTAAAACCTATCTCCTCCTGGGATTTTTGAGTAATCTGCACGTTTTACACATGAACTTTGGACCTATGCCGACAAACTGATGCAAAAGATTTTCCATAAGTGAAAAAATGAAGCTTTAATGAGCCAATGAATATTGCAGTTTTATGACAATTATTCATCTGCCCCTAACACATACATGCAGACTCACATTTCTTTGAAACTTTGCGTTAATGTTGAGGGTCATTCCAAATATTACTGAAACCAATCTTACTCCAATTGGTCAAAGGGGGGCGCTATAGCGATTTTTTGAAAGTGCAAACTTTAAACAGGCAAAAGTCATGCCTCGTTTGGCCGACAGCCATTAAACCTGCTTACACATGTGCCTTGACTCATGAGGAACACATGTATCACGTTGACCAGTAAGCTCCGCCCTTAGATTGTCCACAATTTTGAGCAGTTTGAAAAACACTTAAACCCAGGATTTTTCAGCTATTTGTGTGAAACTTAGGGGTGTGCCGACTAATTTCACCAAACGATACGATACGATATTTGGCTCACAACTTCGATACGATTTCGATACGATACGATACGCACTTTTTTTATTATGAAAAATATATGGGGGAGAAAAAAAGCAAATGCAAACAAATAATTCTGTTTTTGCATTATTCAGATATGCGAACTTGTAGCTTTTCAGCTACAATAGCCGTTTTGAATCCAAATAGGGCAATAGTGTGACACCTGACCCGAAAAAACAACAACATGTTGTCACCCTTTTCACCTCGGGGCTGTTTGCATGCCTGATTATTTTGTAAAAAAAAATACATATCGTCACGAAAACGTATCGCGATATATCGCGGGACGATATATCGGCACACCCCTAGTGAAACTGTATCATCTGTGTGATCTCCTTTTTCACAAGTTCTTGTCTGTTGGTCCAATGGCTTCTCCCTTAAACGTGTGACTCACAACCTGAAGCTTGCCAGTTCAAGCCTCACTTGATGCGGACTTCATTAAAGTTGCATTGCACACAACATGATTGTGTCAATTAATACATGTGCAATTGTTAAACATAACCTGAAATACTTATTTGAGAGGGTATGTTTTTGCAATGTATGACATACTTCATTCTGAAAATAGCCGATCTACAATCTCAAAACTTTTCAGATAGCAACGTGTTTCTGAGTTTGTAGATCGGCTGCTTTCACTGGTTCAGTTTTATCTTCAACAGACAACCTCATAGTCTGGTTCCTTATGCTTAGATTTACAATGTTGTCGGATTTTTTTGAAGATTTGCAAAACTATACATTTTTGGAAAGGTTATTGTCTAAGGAATCAGAAAATCAATGTTTGCATTTGCCCAGATGTGTATATGGCGGCCATATTGGCAATTACAAAATGGCCACCCTAAAATGTACGTTTTTTAATATCTCGGCCTCTAAATAAGCTGGAACATTGATTTTAACTCCTAAACCTACATTTTCAGTGTTGAGGAATCCAATGGTGGTAATTATAAAGCTACAAAACTTTACAATATTAACCCTTAGATGCATGACTTAGTCCAAAATGACCAGATGTGGTTGTTTTCTTGCAATATCTTTGTAATTAAAAAACATTTATCAATTCATATTGAAGATTTGCAAAACTATACATTTTTGGAAAGGTTATTGTCTAAGAAATCATAAAATCAATGTTTGCATTTGCCCAGATGTCTGTGGCCATATTGGAATTGACAAAATGGCCGCCGTAAAATGTATGTCTTGTAATATCTTGGCTTCTAAATAAGATGGAACATTGTTTTTAATGGCTAAACCTACATTTTCAGGGTCAAGGAATCCAATGGTGCAAGTTATCATTTCATTTTTTGTATCATCCCATTGACATAATCCATCATATGGGTAAAAACAGCACAGCCCAGGCAGTCAGTCAGATACTAACTCAGTGTTCTTTTTATTTCTTTTAACTGTGAACTTTGGATGTTTGTGTAACCATCTTAAACATCATGACATGTGTAATCTTAGACAGTCTATGCATCATCATAATCATCATCATCATCATCATCATCACTTTCGTGCGTCACAGCTTGGGAATCGTCATCGTTCTGACACTGGCTGCTGCAATGACACATTTCAGTATAGGCTAAGTCCTTAGCTTTGCAGGAACATCTGCCAGAAGAACAGTCAGATTTACACTTGCATTGAACCATCTCAAGGATGGCCTTTTGGGCTGGGAGGACCTCTGTGGTCGTTGGTTTCAGCATGCCATCCAAGTGTTTGAAGTACCCATTTTGCAGGGGATGCAACTGTGGATCCTGCATATTAATGGCTGCTTGTGCCCATGCCCTTGTTTGGACATGGATTCTCAAGATGTGCTGCTTCAGAGCTCCAGGTGTTGGAGGGAGCTTGTCACTTTCTGCCCTGTGTTTGCAGAACAGATGCCATCGCAGTTCAGGGATTGTCTTGATGTTGATACCCTTGGGTGAGTAAGCTGTAAGGACTCCAGTGTTGACAGCATTCCTTCCATCACTTCTGCTTCATCCAAAAGCATCTGTAGAGCATTGATAACATCTTCATCCGTTTTGAGGTAGACCTGCAGCCAGGTTGCCTTGCCTACCATCAAACACATCCCGATGAGCAGGTTCCTCTCCCATGACAAGACGAAGGCTGATCTGACTGACTATCTTGATACCAAAACACTAGAGTACAACAGGGGATCCTCCAAGCTGATCATCACGTCTGCTTCTAGATACACCAGGAGCAACAAAGACCTGGTCTTTGAAGAAAATAACCACGAAGAAGCAGACACACTGCTGATCCACCAGGCTGTGCTGGCTTCACAGCGAAACCCACCTGATGCACCGTTGGTATTTTTCTCCCCAGATACGGACGTTTTTGTGCTAGTCACAGCAAACTATGACCTCCTGCTGATGAACACGTCCATTTCTATGGCCTCTGGTGTTGTGCAGATTGAAGATTGTGGCGAGCTCTAGGTAAAGAAAGAGCAAAGGCTTTGCCAGCCTTCCATGCATTCACTGGGGCCGACAACACAGGGAGGTTCTCCCGTATAAGCAAGGCAACCTGGCTGCAGGTCTACCTCAAAACGGATGGCGATATTATCAAAGCTCTGCAGATGCTTTTGGATGAAGCAGAAGTGACAGAAGGAATGCTGTCAACACTGGAGTCCTTTGTATGTGCAGCTTACTCACCCAAGGGTATCAACATCAAGACAATCCCTGAACTGCGATGGCATCTGTTCTGCAAGCACAGGGCAGAAAGTGACAAGCTCCCTCCAACACCTGGAGCTCTGAAACAGCACATTTTGAGAGTCCATGTCCAAACAAGGGCATGGGCACAAGCAGCCATTGCTCTGCAGGATCCACAGCTGGATCCCCTGCAAAATGGGTACTTCAAACACTCGGGTGGCATGCTGAAACCAACGACCACAGAGGTCCTCCCAGCTCCAAAGGCCATCCTTGAGATGGTTCAATGCAAGTGCAAATCAGACTGTTCTTCTGGCAGATGTTCCTGCAAAGCTAAGGACTTAGCCTGTACTGAAATGTGTCAGTGCAGCAGCCAGTGCCAGAACGATGATGATTCCCAAGCTGTGATGCACGAAAGTGATGATGATGATGATGATGATGATGATGATGATGATGATGATGGATAGAGACTGTCTAAGATTACACATGTCATGATGTTTAAGATGGTTACACAAACATCCAAAGTTCACAGTTAAAATAAATAAAAAGAACACTGAGTTAGTATCTGACTGACTGCCTGGGCTGTGCTATTTTTACCCATATGATGGATTATGTCAATGGGATGTTACAAAAAATGAAATGATAACTTGCACCATTGGATTCCTTGACCCTGAAAATGTAGGTTTAGCCATTAAAAACAATGTTCCATCTTATTTAGAAGCCAAGATATTACAAAACATACATTTTACGGCGGCCATTTTGTCAATTCCAATATGGCCACAGACATCTGGGCAAATGCAAACATTGATTTTATGATTCCTTAGACAATAACCTTTCCAAAAATGTATAGTTTTGCAAATCTTCAATATTAATTGATAAATGTTTTTTTAATTACAAAGATATTGCAAGAAAACAACCACATCTGGTCATTTTGGACTCAGTCATGCATCTAAGGGTTAATATTGTAAAGTGTTGTAGCTTTATAATTACCACCATTGGATTCCTCGACACTGAAAATGTAGGTTTAAGAGTTAAAATCAATGTTCCAGCTTATTTAGAGGCCGAGATATTAAAAAACGTACATTTTAGGGTGGCCATTTTATAATTGCCAATATGGCCGCCATATACACATCTGGGCAAATGCAAACATTGATTTTCTGATTCCTTAGACAATAACCTTTCCAAAAATGTATAGTTTTGCAAATCTTCAAAAAAATCCGACAAAATTACATAGTGAACCAGACTATCAGCCTGGACAAAGCTATAGCACTATAGGTAATGTTGCAGCCCGTCAATCCGAAGGTTGAGGGTTCGATTCCTGTTAATGGCAATAGGTTGACACGTCCAATCAATCCATTCTGCTTCCATCCTTCTCTCTCTTCAATCTATTGTTTCCATGTCTCTCTCTCTTCAATCTATTCCGTTTCCATGTCTCTCTCTCCGCCTATTATGTTTCTGTGTCTCTCTCTCTCTCTCTTCAAACTATTCCGTTTCCATCTCTCTCTCTCTCTCTCTCTCTCTCTCTCTCTCTCTCTCTCTCTCTCTCTCTCTCTCTCTCTCTCTCTCTCTCTCTTAAAACCTCAAGGTTGCCAGTTCAAGCCTCACTTGATGCAGACTTCATTTAAGTTGCATAGCACACAACATGATTGTTGCGAAAGCGGAAGGAGGCGTCCGACCAAGTGGAGCTTACTATATCACCGTGCTTGGGTTGTGTGTGTGTGTGTCTGTCCCTTATTTATGGTCTTTCTGTGTGTGTTCACGCTCTCATTGGCTCGCGCCCCCATGTGACTCGAAACTCTGTGCTGAAATGCCAGCAGCTGCACTGCCTGTATACAGCGTGTGTTCACGCTCTCATTGGCTCGCGCCCCCATGTGACTCGAAACTCCGTGCTGAAATGCCAGCAGCTGCACTGCCTGTATACAGCCGGCAGAGTGCGGCAGAGTGCACTACTACAGTGTGGTTGAAATATAGCACCCTCAGTCAATCTGCGTTCGCTTCCAGCGTTCACGCGTCTTACTTGTGTCAATTAATGCAAGTGCAATTGTTAAAGATAACCTGAAATGCTTATTTGAGAGTATGTCTTTTCAATGTATGACATACTTCATTCTGAAAATAGCCGATCTACAATCTCAAAACTTTTCAGATAGCAACGTGTTTCTGAGCTTGTAGATCGGCTGCTTTCACTGGTTCAATTTTATCTTCAACAGACAACCTCAGCCTAGACAAAGCTATAGCACTATAGGTAGTGTTGCAGCCTGTCAATCCGAAGGTTGAGGGATCGATTCCTGTTAATGGCAATAGGTTGAGACGTCCAATCAATCCATTCTGCTTCCATCTTTCTCTCTCTTCAATCTATTATGTTTCCATGTCTCTCTCTCTTCAATCTATTCCTTTTCCATGTCTCTCTCTCCGCCCTTAGATTGTCCGTAATTTTGAGCAGTTTGAAAAACACTTAAACCCAGGATTTTTCAGTTATTTGCGTGAAATGGTATCATCTGTTTGACCTCCGTTTTCACTGGATCAGGTCTGTTGGTCTAATGGCTTCCCGCTTAAGTGAATGTTTCACAACATCAAGGTTGCTGGTTCAAGCCTCACTTGGTGGAGACTTCATTTAAAGTGCATTGCAAACAACAAGACTGTATTAATGAATACATATGCAATTGATAAAGATAACATGAAATGCTTATCTGAGAAGGTATGTTTTTGCAATGTATGACATACTTCATTCTGAAAATAGCTGATCTACAATCTCAAAACCTTTCAGATAGCAACGTGTTTCTGAGCTTGTAGATCGGCTGCTTTCACTGGTTCACTTTTATCTTCAACAGACAACCTTAGCCTGGACAAAGCTATAGCACTATAGGTAGTGTTGCAGCCTGTCAATCCGAAGTTGAGGGTTCGATTCCTGTTAATGGCAATAGGTTGAGATGTCCAATCAATCCATTCTGCTTCCATCTCTCTCTTCAATCTATTATGTTTCCATGTCTCTCTCTTCAATCTATTCTGTTTCCATGTCTCTCTCTCTCTCTCTCTCTTCAATCTATTCCGTTTCCATGTCTCCCTCTTCAATCTATTCCGTTTCCATGTCTCTCTCTCTCTCTCTTGAGGGGCGGCCATAGCTGAGTGGTTA
This sequence comes from Gymnoscopelus braueri, assembly GCF_963280865.1. Classification (NCBI taxonomy): domain Eukaryota; kingdom Metazoa; phylum Chordata; class Actinopteri; order Myctophiformes; family Myctophidae; genus Gymnoscopelus; species Gymnoscopelus braueri. The sequence goes on from NC_137606.1 coordinate 6,068,622, forward strand.
GTGAGCCAGCCTAGGGAGCCAGAGGCCCTAGTTGCCCCAGGTACGATTCCAGGCCAGGCCAGAAAATGAAATTTGTCCCTGAGCAAGACTCTTAACCCCTAATTGCTCACAGGCCCTCATTGGAAACAAGACCGCAAGGACTTTCATGAACGGACCTGTTAAAGGAATTATCCTTATCTCTTCAATCTATTCCGTTTCCATGTCTCTCTCTCTCCGATCTACAATCTCACAACTTTTCAGATAGCAACGTGTTTCTGAGCTTGTAGGTCGGCTGCTTTCACTGGTTCACTTTTATCTTCAACAGACAACCTCAATCTGTACAAAGCTATAGCACTATAGGTATTGTTGCAGCTTGTCAATCCAAAGGTTGAGGGTTCGATTCCTGTTAATGGCAATAGGCTGAGATGTCCATTCAATCCGTTCTGCTTCCATCTCTCTCTCTCTTCAGTCTATTATGTTTCCATATCTCTCTCTTCAATCTATTCCGTTTCCATGTCTCTCTCTCTCTCTTCAATCTATTCCGTTTCCATGTCTCTCTCTCTCTCTTCAATCTATTCCGTTTCCAAGTCTCTCTCTCTCTTTCTCTTCAATCTATTCCGTTTCTCTCTCTCTCTCTCTCTCTTTCTCTTCAATCTATTCCGTTTCTCTCTCTCTCTCTCTCTCTCTCTCTCTCTCTCTCTCTCTCTCTCTCTTCAATCTATTCCCTCTCTCTCTCTCTTTCTCTTCAATCTATTCCGATTCTCTCTCTCTCTCTCTCTCTTTCTCTTCAATCTATTCCGTTTCTCTCTCTCTCTTTCTCTTAAATCTATTCCGTTTCTCTCTCTTTCTCTTTCTCTTCAATCTATTCCGTTTATCTCTCACTCTCTTCAATCTATTCCGTCTCTCTCTCTCTCTCTTTCTCATAATTATGTTCTTTTAGAAAGTGAGCAACAGCAACAGTCCACCTGGCCTATTCCCATGGATTGGATCTACCCACCTCACCTGCTGTCATTCCCTCTCAATCCATAATCACACCTGCCCTCACTCACTCCTCATTAGTCTCTCTCTCTCTCTCTCTCTCTCTCTCTCTCTCTCTCTCTCTCTCTCTCTCTCTCTCTCTCCTCTCTCTCTCTCTCTCTCTCTCTCTCTCGGCCCCGCTTATCGCTGGCCGAAAGGCATGGCGAGAGAGTATGTTTTACCCCTTGTCCGTCCGTCCGTCCGTCCGTCCGTGTGTGTGTCCGTCCGCCCATCTGTCTGTGAGCAGCTAATCTCAGGCACCGCTGGCCCGGTCGCTGCGAAACTGTGCACACACACTCCCTGGATGCCAATTCAGAACCTCTGCCCCACATTTTTCACATGGGCCTGTTATAGCGCCACCAGGAGGCCGATTTGTGCAAAACCCATTTACTCCTACAGATTTTATCCGTCATGCAAATCGGTACACAGTATCTCTATAGTCATGTGATCAACACGGATCTGTCCGATTGGTTGGCTTCCAAAATTTGCAGGATTGGTCAGTTTTGAACAAAATGCCTCAAATCATGAACGCAGCTTGCGCTTTCCGTGCAATTTCACACGCACATTCCCACTAGGCCGAGGAAGAAATGCCACCCTTTTCACATTGGCCTGTTATAGCGCCACCAGCAGGTATAATTTAGCAAAACAAATTTTTGGAACAAAATGCCTCAAATCATGAATGCAAGGTCCGATTGCTGTGAAAGGCCCAAGAAGAAATGGCACCCTTTTCACATAGGCCTATTATAGCGCCACCAGGAGGCCACAATAACCTAAGTAGTATATAGAGGCACCTTTGTTGCTAAGCTAACATGCTAATGCTAATGCTAATGCTAACATGCACCATTATGCTAATTAATGCAGATGCTAACATGCTAATTGTGTTAGCATGACGTCACAAACCTGAAATTCCTCACATTCTTGACATTCCAGGCTAATATTTGTGACGTCACAGGTCACTTTCCAGTACCTGACCCTACCGCTAGGGGAAATAGTGGCGCTGTTGAGCACATTCCTGACATGTTTGACATTCCTCACATTCCTGGCATGTTTGACATTCTTGACATTCCATAATCCATAATTCATAATTTCAGATGTATTATTTCATTACTCAGTCAATTTAATTAAAATCGATGATGTCACAGGGCACAGTGCAATACCAAAACCTACCCATAGGGGATAACATGTTAAGCTAATATGCTAATATGCTAATAGCGTTAGCATGATGTCACAATGCATAGTGCAATACCAAAACTTACCCATAGGGGATAACATCCTAAGCTAATATGCTAATATGCTAATATGCTAATTGCGTTAGCATGATGTCACAATGCATAGTGCAATACCAAAACATGGGACCATCAGTGGTCCTTGATAGGGGTTCCAGGCGATCCCCAGTTAAATAATGAAGAGTTGGTAACCAAATGGACCCTTATAGATCTTCCTCTATAAATCTATTTTTTTTTTCATTTTGTTTTTCTACAAATGAATTAACACTAATTATATACAATATTCTTTGAACAGCGGCCGTAGCGTTGGTAGTTAAAGGTGGAGTCTGACTTAGCCCCCATGGGGGGCCCAGAACATAGACTCGAGTTCAGTGTAACAGAGGGGATATGCTGTCATATGGCTCTCGTCACTATCATTATCAGCCACGGTTTTAGAAAAGCAACATACACAGCCAAATTGCACAATTGCATGCTGGGTGATTATTTCCAACCAATGGGAGCAAACCGTAGGGACACAGTGTCAGTGGCTTCTCTCAGAGTGTCTGTGTTCACACCTATGGTGTTAGAGCTTGTTTTATTGGGGGCCCACAGCTGCAACCACACATAGTGTAGTTTTGTCTTGTTTTTACTCCACTACAATTATTTTTAAAACTTAACTTGAAAAGTTACTAGATACTTTGCAAATATAAATGATTACATTATAAAACATATACATTAACCACTATAGCCTTATTTTATATCTAGGCTATTTGAAAAATAGCCGATCTACAAGCTGTGTGTGTGTGTGTGTGTGTGTGTGTGTGTGTGTGTGTGTGTGTGTGTGTGTGAGTTGGGACAGGCTGGGCCTGTGACGTGTGAAGTCAGACACCCCCCGGCAGCCCATGGTGTGTGTGTGTGTGAGTGTGTGTGTGTGTGTGTGTGTGTGTGTGGGTGTGTGGGTGTGTGGGTGTGTGGGTGTGTGTGTGTGTGTGTGTGTGTGTGTGTGTGTGTGTGTGAGAGTTGGGACAGGCTGGGCCTGTGACGTGTGAAGTCAGACACCCCCCGGCAGCCCATGGTGTGTGAGTGTGTGTGTGTGTGTGTGTGTGTGTGTGTGTGTGTGTGTGTGTGTGTGTGTGTGTGTGTGTGTGTGTGTGTGTGTGTGTGTGTGTGTGTGTGTGTGTGTGTGTCATAATTACAGCTAGTTAGAGGGGTTCTTCCACTACCCCCCTCCCTAATAGAACACAGAGGTTGGTGAAAGGGGAGATGGGGGACTATTGGTCACAGTTGGTACTGCACGCATACATACAATAATCTAGCAATCTCTCATTAATAATAAAATATGACTGCACATGTTTTATAAATCCTCATGTGTAGTTTATAATACGTATTATATGCCAAACACAGTGTTTTAAGTTGGGGCTAAGTTTAAAATGTTGCTGTTTTATTAAATTGGATCAGTAAATAACTCCAACCATGAACCAGCGACATTAGTTTTATCGTGTTTTAATGTTACTCTTAAAAATCTGTGTAATATCTCACATTTTCTTCCTCTAACAAGCTCTGGCATCCTTTGAAACCTATGTTATAAGGGTGGTACAGACACATTTTCAAAAATGCTCCGAAAATCATCAGATCTACAAGCTCTGATGAGACAAGGGTTTTGTAATAAAACAACTTATGAGAGGGGGATACCACTAGACCCCCTCCCTCCTATCATTGTTCTTACCCCCTCCAATGTTTTTTCACACCTTTTTGCTAGAAGTTGGCTCTCGGAGGCTACCCACCTGTATACACATGTCTGTCTGTCTGTCTGTCTGTCTGTCTGTCTGTCTGTCTGTCTGGATCTACTTATCTGTGAAGAGTAGGTGTCATAAAGTCAATGAGGTGTCATAAAGTGTAATTTCATCTCTTGTGCTCTCTCTCTCTCTCTCTCTGTCTCTATGTCTCTCATTTTCAATGCTAGTACGAGGTTATAGTAGTGTAGCCTTGTCCCCTTCTCAGGGGAGCAGCTTCAAGTGATGTGTATCACAAAGTTTTATTGTGAGTTGGGTTGTCTGAGGTGTGACGTGTGAAGTCAGTTTGGTTTGATGTGTTTTTATCTTGTCATAATTTGGGTCTTATAATATGTCTTGCGTTTTACAGAGCATCCTAGATTGTGTTTTGAATAGTTTTTTCATTGAGTGTATCGTTACTCCCTGATCATGTGTAGGTATACAAAAGTAGTTAGATAAAGCATGTTACAGTTACAGTTATGTCCGAGTTACAGTAATGTTAGAGTTTAAAATCATGTAATGTTAGAGTTTTGTTAGAGTTAGAGTAATGTCAGAGCTACAGTAATGTCCGAGTTACAGCAATGTTAGAGTTAAAGACATGTAAGAGTTAGAGTAATGTTAGAGTTTTGTTAGAGTTCAGTAATGTCAAAGGTACAGTTATGGCAGACTTACAGAAATGTTAGAGTCACAGTATGTTAGAGTTACAGTATTGCTAGAGTTTTTGTCAGAGTTCAGTAATGTTAGAGTTACAATATTGGCAGAGCAACGGTAATGTTAGAGTTAAAGTTATGGCAGAGTTACAGTAATGTTAGAGTTAAAGTTATGTTAGAGTCACAATATGTTAGAGTTACAGTATTGTTAGAGTTTTGTCAGAGTTAAAGTAATGTTATAGTTTTCATATGAGTTGATGTAACGGCAGAGCTACAGTGATGTTAGAGTTAAAGTTATGACAGAGTTAAAGTTATGACAGAGTTAAAGTTATGTTAGAGGCACAATATGTTAGAGTTACAGTATTGTTAGAGTTTTTGTCAGAGTTCAGTAATGGTACAGTTAAAGTAATGTCAGAGCTACAGTTATGTTAGAGTTAAAAGCCATGTAAGAATTAGAGTCAAAGTAATGTTAGAGTTCCAGTAATATTAGAGTTAAAGTTATGTTAGAGTCAAAGTAATGATAGAGTTTTTGTTAGTGTTCATTATGGTAGAGTCACAATATTGGCTGAGTTACAGTAATGGCAGAGTTGCAGTATTTGTTAGTTACATTTATGGTAGAATAGAAGTTATGCTAGAGGTCAGTAATATTAGAGTTACAATACTGCCTGAGTAACGGTAATGTTAGAGTTAAAGTTATGTTAGAGGCACAGTAATGTTAGAGTTAAAGTTATGTTAGAGTCACAGTATGTTAGAGTTACAGTATTGCTAGAGTTTTTGTCAGAGTACAATATTGTAAGAGTTACAATATTGACCGAGTTACAGTAATGTTAGAGTTAAAGTTATGTTAGAGCCACAATATGTTAGAGTTACAGTAGCGTTGAGTTACAGTAATGTTAGAGTTAAAATATCGGCAGACTTACAGAAATGTTAGAGTTAAAGTTATGTTAGAGGCACAGTAATGTTAGAGTTAAAGTTATGTTAGAGTCACAGTATGTTAGAGTTACAGTATTGTTAGAGTTTTTGTCAGAGGTCAGTAACGTAAGAGTCACAATATTGGCTGAGTTGCAGTAATGGTACAGTTAAAGTAATGTTAGAGTTAAAGTTATGGTAGAATTAAAGTTATGCTAGAGGTCAGTAATGTTAGAGTTAAAATATCGGCAGACTTACAGAAATGTTAGAGTTAAAGTTATGTTAGAGTTACAGTATTGCTAGGTTTTTTTTTTGTGTCAGAGTTCAGTAATGTTAGAGTTAAAGTTATGTTAGAGTAACAATATGTTAGAGTTACAGTATTGTTAGAGTTTTTGTCAGAGTTCAGTAATGTTAGAGTTAAAGTTATGTTAGAGTAACAATATGTTAGAGTTACAGTATTGTTAGAGTTTTTGTCAGAGTGCAGTATTGTAAGAGTTATAATATCGGCAGACTTACAGAAATGTTAGAGTTAAAGTTATGTTAGAGGCACAGTAATGTTAGAGTTAAAGTTATGTTAGAGTCACAGTATGTTAGAGTTACAGTATTGTTAGAGTTTTTGTCAGAGTTCAGTAATGGTACAGTTAAAGTAATGTTAGAGTTAAAGTTATGGTAGAGTTAAAGTCATGTATGAGTTAAAGTAATGTCAGAGTTAAAGTAATGTTATAGTTTTCTTAGAGTTGATGTAACGGTAGAGTTAAAGTTATGTTAGAGTTAAAATTATGGCCAAGTTATGCTAGATGTCAGTAATGTTAGAGTTAAAATATCAGCAGACTTACAGAAATGTTAGAGTTAAAGTTTTGTTAGAGGCACAGTAATGTTAGAGTTAAAGTTATGCTAGAGTCACAGTATGTTAGAGTTACAGTATTGTTAGAGTTTGTCAGAGTTCAGTATTGTAAGAGTTAAAATATCGGCAGACTTACAGAAATGTTAGTCACAGTAATGTTAGAGTCACAGTAATGTTAGAGTTAAAGTTATGTTAGAGTCACAGTATGTTAGAGTTACAGTATTGTTACAGTAATGTTAGAGTTAAAGTTATGTTAGAGTCACAGTAATGTTAGAGTTACAGTAATGTTAGAGTTAAAGTCATGTAAGAGTTAAAGTAATGGCAGAGTTAAAGTAATGTTATAGTTTTCTTAGAGTTGATGTAACGGTAGAGTTAAAGTTATGTTAGAGTTAAAATTATGGCCAAGTTATGCTAGATGTCAGTAATGTTAGAGTTAAAATATCGGCAGACTTACAGAAATGTTAGAGTTAAAGTTATGTTAGAGTCACAATATGTTAGAGTTACAGTATTGTTAGAGTTTTTGTCAGAGTTCAGTATTGTAAGAGTCACAATATCGGCAGAGCTACAGTGATGTTAGAGTTAAAGTTATGACAGAGCTACAGTGATGTTGGAGTTAAAGTTATGTTAGAGGCACAATATGTTAGAGTTACAGTATTGTTAGTTTTTTTTTTGTCAGAGTTCAGTAATGGTACAGTTAAAGTAATGTCAGAGTTAAAGTTATGTTAGAGTTAAAGTCATGTAAGAATTGAGACATGTAAGAGTTAGAGTAATGTTAGAGTTACAGTAGTGTTAGAGTTACAATATTGGCAGAGTTAAAGTAATGTTAGAGTTAAAGTGGTGCTAGAGTTACAGTAATGTTAGTTTTTGTCAGAGTTTAGTAACGTAAGAGTTACAATATTGGCCGAGTTACAGTAATGCTAGATTTAAAGCTATGTTAGAGTCACAGTAATGTTAGAGTTTTGTCAGAGTTAAAGTAATGGCAGAGTTAAAGTAATGTCAGAGTTAAAGTCATGTAAGAGTTAGAGTAATGATAAGTTGTGTTGAGTTTTGTTAGAGGCCAGTAATGTTAGAGTTGAAGCAGTGTTAGAGGTAAAGTTATGTCATAGGTAAAATAATGGCCAAGTTATGATTGATGTCAGTAATGTTAGTTAAAAATGTTAGTTACAATATTGACCGAGTTACAGTAATGTTAGAGTTAAAGTTATGTTAGAGTCACAGTAATGTTAGAGTTACAGTAATGTTAGAGTTAAAGTCATGTAAGAGTTAAAGTAATGGCAGAGTTAAAGTAATGTTATAGTTTTCTTAGAGTTGATGTAACGATAGAGTTAAAGTTATGTTAGAGTTAAAATTATGACCAAGTTATGCTAGATGTCAGAAATGTTAGAGTTAAAGTTATGTTAGAGGCACAGTAATGTTAGAGTTAAAGTTATGTTAGAGTCACAGTATGTTAGAGTTACAGTATTGTTAGAGTTTTTTGTCAGAGTTCAGTAGCGTAAGAGTTACAATAATGGCTGAGTTACAGTAATGGTACAGTTAAAGTAATGTTAGAGCTAAATTGAGCTAAATTGTGGTAGAGTTAAAGTCATGTATGAGTTAAAGTAATGTCAGAGTTAAAGTAATGTTATAGTTTTCTTAGAGTTGATGTAACGGTAGAGTTAAAGTTATGTTAGAGTTAAAATTATGGCCAAGTTTTTGCTAGAGTTCAGTAATGTTAGAGTTACAATATTGGCAGACTTACAGAAATGTTAGAGTTAAAGTTATGTTAGAGGCACAGTAATGTTAGAGTTAAAGTTATGTTAGAGTCACAGTATGTTAGAGTTACAGTATTGTTAGAGTTTTTGTTAGAGTTCAGTAACGTAAGAGTTACAATATAGGCTGAGTTGCAGTAATGGCAGAGTTACAGTATCTGTTAGAGTTAAAGTTATGGTAGAATTAAAGTTATGCTAGAGGTCAGTAATGTTAGAGGTACAATATTGGCAGAGTAACGGTAATGTTAGAGTTAAAGTTATGGCAGAGTTACAATAATGTTAGAGTTAAAGTTATGTTAGAGTCACAATATGTTAGAGTTACAGTATTGTTAGAGTTTTTGTCAGAGTTCAGTAATGTTAGAGTTTAAAATATCGGCAGACTTACAGAAATGTTAGAGTTAAAGTTATGACAGAGCTACAGTGATGTTAGAGTTAAAGTTATGTTAGGGGCACAATATGCTAGAGTTACAGTATTGTTAGAGTTTTTGTCAGAGTTCAGTAATGGTACAGTTAAAGTAATGTCAGAGTTAAAGTTATGTTAGAGTTAAAGTCATGTAAGAATTAGAGGCATGTAAGAGCTAGAGTAATGTTAGAGTTACATTAGTGTTAGAGTTACAATATTGGTAGAGTTAAAGTAATGTTAGAGTTAAAGTTGTGCTAGAGTTACAGTAATGTTAGTTTTTGACAGAGTTCAGTAACATAAGAGTTACAATATTGGCCGAGGAACAGTAATGCTAGATTTAAAGCTATGTTAGAGTTAGAGTTAAAGTTATGTTAGAGTCAATGTAATACTTTTTTTTTTTTTTTCTCCAAAAGTGCAGTAATGTTAGAGTTCAGTAATGGCAGAGCTAAAGTAATGCTAGAGTTTTGTTAGAGTTACAGTAATGTCAGACTTACAGTAATGTCCGAGTTACAGTAATGTCCGAGTTAAAGTCATGTAATAGTTAGAGTAATGTTAGAGTTTTGTTAGAGCTCAGTAATTTTAGAGTTTAAGTAGTGTTAGAGCTGAAGTAATGTTAGAGTTAAAGTTATTTTAGAGTTAAAATAATGACCACGTTATGCTAGATGACAGTAATGTCAGAGTTACAGTAATGTCAGAGTTACGATAATGTTAGAGTTAAAGTTATGTTAGAGTCAAAGTAATGGTAGAGTTACAGTAATACTACATTTTTTCAGAGTTACAGCAATGTTAGAGTTAAAGATATGTAAGAGTTAGAGTAATGCTAGAGTTACAGTAGTGTTAGAGTCAAAGTAATGCTAGAGCTAAAGTTATGTTAGAGTTACAGTAATGTTAGAGTTAGAGTTATGTTAGAGTCGCAGTATGTTAGAGTTACAGTATTGTTAGAGTTTTTGTCAGAGTTCAGTAATTTAAGAGTTACAATACTGGCTGAGTTACAGTAATGGCAGAGATACAGTATTTGTTAGAGTTAAAGTTATGGTAGAATTGAAGTTATGCTAGAGGTCAGTAATGTTAGAGTTACAATATTGGCAGAGTAACGGTAATGTTAGAGTTAAAGTTATGGCAGAGTTACAGTAATTTTAGAGTTAAATTTATGTTAAGGGCACAATATGTTAGAGTTACAGTAATGTTAGAGTTTTTGTCAGAGTTCAGTATTGTAAGAGTTACAATATCGGCAGAGTTAAAGTGATGTTAGAGTTAAAGTTATGACAGAGTTACAGTAATGTTAGAGTTTTTGTCAGAGTTCAGTAATGGTACAGTTAAAGTAATGTCAGTGTTAAAGTAATGTTAGAGTTAAAGTCATGTAAGAATTAGAGTCATGTAAGAGTTAGAGTAATGTTAGAGTTTTTTGTTAGAGTTCAGTAATGGTAGAGTTATAGTAATGACAGAGTTACAGTAATGTTAGAGTTTTGTCAGAGTTCAGTAATGTCAGAGTTACAATAATCGCCGAGCTACAGTAATGTTAGAGTTAAAGCTATGTTAGAGTCACAGTAATGTTAGAGTTACACTAATGTTAGAGTTAAACATTAGAGTTAAAGTAATGTTACTTATGTTTCTGTAATACACAGAGAGAAGAAAATATATATTACATGATACTGCAAGCAAGCAAAACACAGTATCATGTAAAATATATTTTCTTCTCTCTATGTATTACAGAAACATAAGTAACATTACTTTAACTCTAATGTTTAACTCTAACATTAGTGTAACTCTAACATTACTGTGACTCTAACATAGCTTTAACTCTAACATTACTGTAGCTCGGCGATTATTGTAACTCTGACATTACTGAACTCTGACAAAACTCTAACATTACTGTAACTCTGTCATTACTATAACTCTACCATTACTGAACTCTAACAAAAAACTCTAACATTACTCTAACTCTTACATGACTCTAATTCTTACATGACTTTAACTCTAACATTACTTTAACACTGACATTACTTTAACTGTACCATTACTGAACTCTGACAAAAACTCTAACATTACTGTAACTCTGTCATAACTTTAACTCTAACATCACTTTAACTCTGCCGATATTGTAACTCTTACAATACTGAACTCTGACAAAAACTCTAACATTACTGTAACTCTAACATATTGTGCCCTTAACATAAATTTAACTCTAAAATTACTGTAACTCTGCCATAACTTTAACTCTAACATTACCGTTACTCTGCCAATATTGTAACTCTAACATTACTGACCTCTAGCATAACTTCAATTCTACCATAACTTTAACTCTAACAAATACTGTATCTCTGCCATTACTGTAACTCAGCCAGTATTGTAACTCTTAAATTACTGAACTCTGACAAAAACTCTAACAATACTGTAACTCTAACATACTGCGACTCTAACATAACTCTAACTCTAACATTACTGTAACTCTAACATAACTTTAGCTCTAGCATTACTTTGACTCTAACACTACTGTAACTCTAGCATTACTCTAACTCTTACATATCTTTAACTCTAACATTGCTGTAACTCTGAAAAAATGTAGTATTACTGTAACTCTACCATTACTTTGACTCTAACATAACTTTAACTCTAACATTATCGTAACTCTGACATTACTGTAACTCTGACATTACTGTCATCTAGCATAACGTGGTCATTATTTTAACTCTAAAATAACTTTAACTCTAACATTACTTCAGCTCTAACACTACTTAAACTCTAAAATTACTGAGCTCTAACAAAACTCTAACATTACTCTAACTATTACATGACTTTAACTCGGACATTACTGTAACTCGGACATTACTGTAAGTCTGACATTACTGTAACTCTAACAAAACTCTAGCATTACTTTAGCTCTGCCATTACTGAACTCTAACATTACTGCACTTTTGGAGAAAAAAAAAAAAAAAGTATTACATTGACTCTAACATAACTTTAACTCTAACTCTAACATAGCTTTAAATCTAGCATTACTGTTCCTCGGCCAATATTGTAACTCTTATGTTACTGAACTCTGTCAAAAACTAACATTACTGTAACTCTAGCACAACTTTAACTCTAACATTACTTTAACTCTACCAATATTGTAACTCTAACACTAATGTAACTCTAACATTACTCTAGCTCTTACATGCCTCTAATTCTTACATGACTTTAACTCTAACATAACTTTAACTCTGACATTACTTTAACTGTACCATTACTGAACTCTGACAAAAACTCTAACAATACTGTAACTCTAGCATATTGTGCCCCTAACATAACTTTAACTCTAACATCACTGTAGCTCTGTCATAACTTTAACTCTAACATTTCTGTAAGTCTGCCGATATTTTAAACTCTAACATTACTGAACTCTGACAAAAACTCTAACAATACTGTAACTCTAACATATTGTGACTCTAACATAACTTTAACTCTAACATTATTGTAACTCTGCCATAACTTTAACTCTAACATTACCGTTACTCTGCCAATATTGTACCTCTAACATTACTGACCTCTAGCATAACTTTAATTCTACCATAACTTTAACTCTAACAGATACTGTAACTCTGCCATTACTGCAACTCAGCCTATATTGTAACTCTTACGTTACTGAACTCTAACAAAAACTCTAACAATACTGTAACTCTAACATACTGTGACTCTAACATAACTTTAACTCTAACATTACTGTGCCTCTAACATAACTTTAACTCTAACATTTCTGTAAGTCTGCCAATATTGTAACTCTAACATTACTGAACTCTAGCAAAAACTTGGCCATAATTTTAACTCTAACATAACTTTAACTCTACCGTTACATCAACTCTAAGAAAACTATAACATTACTTTAACTCTGACATTACTTTAACTCATACATGACTTTAACTCTACCACAATTTAGCTCAATTTAGCTCTAACATTACTTTAACTGTACCATTACTGTAACTCAGCCATTATTGTAACTCTTACGCTACTGAACTCTGACAAAAAACTCTAACAATACTGTAACTCTAACATACTGTGACTCTAACATAACTTTAACTCTAACATTACTGTGCCTCTAACATAACTTTAACTCTAACATTTCTGACATCTAGCATAACTTGGTCATAATTTTAACTCTAACATAACTTTAACTCTATCGTTACATCAACTCTAAGAAAACTATAACATTACTTTAACTCTGCCATTACTTTAACTCTTACATGACTTTAACTCTAACATTACTGTAACTCTAACATTACTGTGACTCTAACATAACTTTAACTCTAACATTACTGTAACTCGGTCAATATTGTAACTAACATTTTTAACTAACATTACTGACATCAATCATAACTTGGCCATTATTTTACCTATGACATAACTTTACCTCTAACACTGCTTCAACTCTAACATTACTGGCCTCTAACAAAACTCAACACAACTTATCATTACTCTAACTCTTACATGACTTTAACTCTGACATTACTTTAACTCTGACATTACTTTAACTCTGACAAAACTCTAACATTACTGTGACTCTAACATAGCTTTAAATCTAGCATTACTGTAACTCGGCCAATATTGTAACTCTTACGTTACTAAACTCTGACAAAAACTAACATTACTGTAACTCTAGCACCACTTTAACTCTAACATTACTTTAACTCTGCCAATATTGTAACTCTAACACTACTGTAACTCTAACATTACTCTAACTCTTACATGTCTCAATTCTTACATGACTTTAACTCTAACATAACTTTAACTCTGACATTACTTTAACTGTACCATTACTGAACTCTGACAAAAAAAAAACTAACAATACTGTAACTCTAACATATTGTGCCTCTAACATAACTTTAACTCCAACATCACTGTAGCTCTGTCATACTTTAACTCTAACATCACTGTAGCTCTGCCGATATTGTGACTCTTACAATACTGAACTCTGACAAAAACTCTAACAATACTGTAACTCTAACATATTGTGACTCTAAAATAACTTTAACTCTAACATTTCTGTAAGTCTGCCGATATTTTAACTCTAACATTACTGACATCTAGCATAACTTGGCCATAATTTTAACTCTAACATAACTTTAACTCTACCGTTACATCAACTCTAAGAAAACTATAACATTACTTTAACTCTGCCATTACTTTAACTCTTACATGACTTTAACTCTAACATTACTGTAACTCTAACATTACTGTGACTCTAACATAACTTTAAACTCTAACATTACTGTAACAATACTGTAACTCTAACATACTGTGACTCTAACATAACTTTAACTCTAACATTACTGTGACTCTAACATTACTGTGACTAACATTTCTGTAAGTCTGCCGATATTTTAACTCTTACAATACTGAACTCTGACAAACTCTAACAATACTGTAACTCTAACATACTGTGACTCTAGCATAACTTTAACTCTAACATTACTGTGCCTCTAACAAACTTTAACTCTAACATTTCTGTAAGTCTGCTGATATTTTAACTCTAACATTACTGACATCTAGCATAACTTGGCCATAATTTTAACTCTAACATAACTTTAACTCTACCGTTACATCAACTCTAAGAAAACTATAACATTACTTTAACTCTGACATTACTTTAACTCATACATGACTTTAACTCTACCATAACTTTAACTCTAACATTACTTTAACTGTACCATTACTGAACTCTGACAAAACTCTAACAATACTGTAACTCTAACATACTGTGACTCTAACATAACTTTAACTCTAACATTACTGTGCCTCTAACATAACTTTAACTCTAACATTTCTGTAAGTCTGCCGATATTATAACTCTTACAATACTGCACTCTGACAAAAACTCTAACAATACTGTAACTCTAACATATTGTTACTCTAACATAACTTTAACTCTAACATTACTGAACTCTGACAAAAACTCTAACAATACTGTAACTCTAACATATTGTTACTCTAACATAACTTTAACTCTAACATTACTGAACTCTGACACAAAAAAAAAACCTAGCAATACTGTAACTCTAACATAACTTTAACTCTAACATTTCTGTAAGTCTGCCGATATTTTAACTCTAACATTACTGACCTCTAGCATAACTTTAATTCTACCATAACTTTAACTCTAACATTACTTTAACTGTACCATTACTGCAACTCAGCCAATATTGTGACTCTTACGTTACTGACCTCTGACAAAAACTCTAACAATACTGTAACTCTAACATACTGTGACTCTAACATAACTTTAACTCTAACATTACTGTGCCTCTAACATAACTTTAACTCTAACATTTCTGTAAGTCTGCCGATATTTTAACTCTAACATTACTGTAACTCAACGCTACTGTAACTCTAACATATTG
>NC_137606.1:6083722-6196222 GCF_963280865.1 Gymnoscopelus braueri
TTACAATACTGCCTGAGTAACGGTAATGTTAGAGTTAAAGTTATGTTAGAGGCACAGTAATGTTAGAGTTAAAGTTATGTTAGAGTCACAGTATGTTAGAGTTACAGTATTGCTAGAGTTTTTGTCAGAGTACAATATTGTAAGAGTTACAATATTGACCGAGTTACAGTAATGTTAGAGTTAAAGTTATGTTAGAGCCACAATATGTTAGAGTTACAGTAGCGTTGAGTTACAGTAATGTTAGAGTTAAAATATCGGCAGACTTACAGAAATGTTAGAGTTAAAGTTATGTTAGAGGCACAGTAATGTTAGAGTTAAAGTTATGTTAGAGTCACAGTATGTTAGAGTTACAGTATTGTTAGAGTTTTTGTCAGAGGTCAGTAACGTAAGAGTCACAATATTGGCTGAGTTGCAGTAATGGTACAGTTAAAGTAATGTTAGAGTTAAAGTTATGGTAGAATTAAAGTTATGCTAGAGGTCAGTAATGTTAGAGTTAAAATATCGGCAGACTTACAGAAATGTTAGAGTTAAAGTTATGTTAGAGTTACAGTATTGCTAGGTTTTTTTTTGTGTCAGAGTTCAGTAATGTTAGAGTTAAAGTTATGTTAGAGTAACAATATGTTAGAGTTACAGTATTGTTAGAGTTTTTGTCAGAGTTCAGTAATGTTAGAGTTAAAGTTATGTTAGAGTAACAATATGTTAGAGTTACAGTATTGTTAGAGTTTTTGTCAGAGTGCAGTATTGTAAGAGTTATAATATCGGCAGACTTACAGAAATGTTAGAGTTAAAGTTATGTTAGAGGCACAGTAATGTTAGAGTTAAAGTTATGTTAGAGTCACAGTATGTTAGAGTTACAGTATTGTTAGAGTTTTTGTCAGAGTTCAGTAATGGTACAGTTAAAGTAATGTTAGAGTTAAAGTTATGGTAGAGTTAAAGTCATGTATGAGTTAAAGTAATGTCAGAGTTAAAGTAATGTTATAGTTTTCTTAGAGTTGATGTAACGGTAGAGTTAAAGTTATGTTAGAGTTAAAATTATGGCCAAGTTATGCTAGATGTCAGTAATGTTAGAGTTAAAATATCAGCAGACTTACAGAAATGTTAGAGTTAAAGTTTTGTTAGAGGCACAGTAATGTTAGAGTTAAAGTTATGCTAGAGTCACAGTATGTTAGAGTTACAGTATTGTTAGAGTTTGTCAGAGTTCAGTATTGTAAGAGTTAAAATATCGGCAGACTTACAGAAATGTTAGTCACAGTAATGTTAGAGTCACAGTAATGTTAGAGTTAAAGTTATGTTAGAGTCACAGTATGTTAGAGTTACAGTATTGTTACAGTAATGTTAGAGTTAAAGTTATGTTAGAGTCACAGTAATGTTAGAGTTACAGTAATGTTAGAGTTAAAGTCATGTAAGAGTTAAAGTAATGGCAGAGTTAAAGTAATGTTATAGTTTTCTTAGAGTTGATGTAACGGTAGAGTTAAAGTTATGTTAGAGTTAAAATTATGGCCAAGTTTATGCTAGATGTCAGTAATGTTAGAGTTAAAATATCGGCAGACTTACAGAAATGTTAGAGTTAAAGTTATGTTAGAGTCACAATATGTTAGAGTTACAGTATTGTTAGAGTTTTTGTCAGAGTTCAGTATTGTAAGAGTCACAATATCGGCAGAGCTACAGTGATGTTAGAGTTAAAGTTATGACAGAGCTACAGTGATGTTGGAGTTAAAGTTATGTTAGAGGCACAATATGTTAGAGTTACAGTATTGTTAGTTTTTTTTTTGTCAGAGTTCAGTAATGGTACAGTTAAAGTAATGTCAGAGTTAAAGTTATGTTAGAGTTAAAGTCATGTAAGAATTGAGACATGTAAGAGTTAGAGTAATGTTAGAGTTACAGTAGTGTTAGAGTTACAATATTGCAGAGTTAAAGTAATGTTAGAGTTAAAGTGGTGCTAGAGTTACAGTAATGTTAGTTTTTGTCAGAGTTTAGTAACGTAAGAGTTACAATATTGGCCGAGTTACAGTAATGCTAGATTTAAAGCTATGTTAGAGTCACAGTAATGTTAGAGTTTTGTCAGAGTTAAAGTAATGGCAGAGTTAAAGTAATGTCAGAGTTAAAGTCATGTAAGAGTTAGAGTAATGATAAGTTGTGTTGAGTTTTGTTAGAGGCCAGTAATGTTAGAGTTGAAGCAGTGTTAGAGGTAAAGTTATGTCATAGGTAAAATAATGGCCAAGTTATGATTGATGTCAGTAATGTTAGTTAAAAATGTTAGTTACAATATTGACCGAGTTACAGTAATGTTAGAGTTAAAGTTATGTTAGAGTCACAGTAATGTTAGAGTTACAGTAATGTTAGAGTTAAAGTCATGTAAGAGTTAAAGTAATGGCAGAGTTAAAGTAATGTTATAGTTTTCTTAGAGTTGATGTAACGATAGAGTTAAAGTTATGTTAGAGTTAAAATTATGACCAAGTTATGCTAGATGTCAGAAATGTTAGAGTTAAAGTTATGTTAGAGGCACAGTAATGTTAGAGTTAAAGTTATGTTAGAGTCACAGTATGTTAGAGTTACAGTATTGTTAGAGTTTTTTGTCAGAGTTCAGTAGCGTAAGAGTTACAATAATGGCTGAGTTACAGTAATGGTACAGTTAAAGTAATGTTAGAGCTAAATTGAGCTAAATTGTGGTAGAGTTAAAGTCATGTATGAGTTAAAGTAATGTCAGAGTTAAAGTAATGTTATAGTTTTCTTAGAGTTGATGTAACGGTAGAGTTAAAGTTATGTTAGAGTTAAAATTATGGCCAAGTTTTTGCTAGAGTTCAGTAATGTTAGAGTTACAATATTGGCAGACTTACAGAAATGTTAGAGTTAAAGTTATGTTAGAGGCACAGTAATGTTAGAGTTAAAGTTATGTTAGAGTCACAGTATGTTAGAGTTACAGTATTGTTAGAGTTTTTGTTAGAGTTCAGTAACGTAAGAGTTACAATATAGGCTGAGTTGCAGTAATGGCAGAGTTACAGTATCTGTTAGAGTTAAAGTTATGGTAGAATTAAAGTTATGCTAGAGGTCAGTAATGTTAGAGGTACAATATTGGCAGAGTAACGGTAATGTTAGAGTTAAAGTTATGGCAGAGTTACAATAATGTTAGAGTTAAAGTTATGTTAGAGTCACAATATGTTAGAGTTACAGTATTGTTAGAGTTTTTGTCAGAGTTCAGTAATGTTAGAGTTTAAAATATCGGCAGACTTACAGAAATGTTAGAGTTAAAGTTATGACAGAGCTACAGTGATGTTAGAGTTAAAGTTATGTTAGGGGCACAATATGCTAGAGTTACAGTATTGTTAGAGTTTTTGTCAGAGTTCAGTAATGGTACAGTTAAAGTAATGTCAGAGTTAAAGTTATGTTAGAGTTAAAGTCATGTAAGAATTAGAGGCATGTAAGAGCTAGAGTAATGTTAGAGTTACATTAGTGTTAGAGTTACAATATTGGTAGAGTTAAAGTAATGTTAGAGTTAAAGTTGTGCTAGAGTTACAGTAATGTTAGTTTTTGACAGAGTTCAGTAACATAAGAGTTACAATATTGGCCGAGGAACAGTAATGCTAGATTTAAAGCTATGTTAGAGTTAGAGTTAAAGTTATGTTAGAGTCAATGTAATACTTTTTTTTTTTTTTTCTCCAAAAGTGCAGTAATGTTAGAGTTCAGTAATGGCAGAGCTAAAGTAATGCTAGAGTTTTGTTAGAGTTACAGTAATGTCAGACTTACAGTAATGTCCGAGTTACAGTAATGTCCGAGTTAAAGTCATGTAATAGTTAGAGTAATGTTAGAGTTTTGTTAGAGCTCAGTAATTTTAGAGTTTAAGTAGTGTTAGAGCTGAAGTAATGTTAGAGTTAAAGTTATTTTAGAGTTAAAATAATGACCACGTTATGCTAGATGACAGTAATGTCAGAGTTACAGTAATGTCAGAGTTACGATAATGTTAGAGTTAAAGTTATGTTAGAGTCAAAGTAATGGTAGAGTTACAGTAATACTACATTTTTTCAGAGTTACAGCAATGTTAGAGTTAAAGATATGTAAGAGTTAGAGTAATGCTAGAGTTACAGTAGTGTTAGAGTCAAAGTAATGCTAGAGCTAAAGTTATGTTAGAGTTACAGTAATGTTAGAGTTAGAGTTATGTTAGAGTCGCAGTATGTTAGAGTTACAGTATTGTTAGAGTTTTTGTCAGAGTTCAGTAATTTAAGAGTTACAATACTGGCTGAGTTACAGTAATGGCAGAGATACAGTATTTGTTAGAGTTAAAGTTATGGTAGAATTGAAGTTATGCTAGAGGTCAGTAATGTTAGAGTTACAATATTGGCAGAGTAACGGTAATGTTAGAGTTAAAGTTATGGCAGAGTTACAGTAATTTTAGAGTTAAATTTATGTTAAGGGCACAATATGTTAGAGTTACAGTAATGTTAGAGTTTTTGTCAGAGTTCAGTATTGTAAGAGTTACAATATCGGCAGAGTTAAAGTGATGTTAGAGTTAAAGTTATGACAGAGTTACAGTAATGTTAGAGTTTTTGTCAGAGTTCAGTAATGGTACAGTTAAAGTAATGTCAGTGTTAAAGTAATGTTAGAGTTAAAGTCATGTAAGAATTAGAGTCATGTAAGAGTTAGAGTAATGTTAGAGTTTTTTGTTAGAGTTCAGTAATGGTAGAGTTATAGTAATGACAGAGTTACAGTAATGTTAGAGTTTTGTCAGAGTTCAGTAATGTCAGAGTTACAATAATCGCCGAGCTACAGTAATGTTAGAGTTAAAGCTATGTTAGAGTCACAGTAATGTTAGAGTTACACTAATGTTAGAGTTAAACATTAGAGTTAAAGTAATGTTACTTATGTTTCTGTAATACACAGAGAGAAGAAAATATATATTACATGATACTGCAAGCAAGCAAAACACAGTATCATGTAAAATATATTTTCTTCTCTCTATGTATTACAGAAACATAAGTAACATTACTTTAACTCTAATGTTTAACTCTAACATTAGTGTAACTCTAACATTACTGTGACTCTAACATAGCTTTAACTCTAACATTACTGTAGCTCGGCGATTATTGTAACTCTGACATTACTGAACTCTGACAAAACTCTAACATTACTGTAACTCTGTCATTACTATAACTCTACCATTACTGAACTCTAACAAAAAACTCTAACATTACTCTAACTCTTACATGACTCTAATTCTTACATGACTTTAACTCTAACATTACTTTAACACTGACATTACTTTAACTGTACCATTACTGAACTCTGACAAAAACTCTAACATTACTGTAACTCTGTCATAACTTTAACTCTAACATCACTTTAACTCTGCCGATATTGTAACTCTTACAATACTGAACTCTGACAAAAACTCTAACATTACTGTAACTCTAACATATTGTGCCCTTAACATAAATTTAACTCTAAAATTACTGTAACTCTGCCATAACTTTAACTCTAACATTACCGTTACTCTGCCAATATTGTAACTCTAACATTACTGACCTCTAGCATAACTTCAATTCTACCATAACTTTAACTCTAACAAATACTGTATCTCTGCCATTACTGTAACTCAGCCAGTATTGTAACTCTTAAATTACTGAACTCTGACAAAAACTCTAACAATACTGTAACTCTAACATACTGCGACTCTAACATAACTCTAACTCTAACATTACTGTAACTCTAACATAACTTTAGCTCTAGCATTACTTTGACTCTAACACTACTGTAACTCTAGCATTACTCTAACTCTTACATATCTTTAACTCTAACATTGCTGTAACTCTGAAAAAATGTAGTATTACTGTAACTCTACCATTACTTTGACTCTAACATAACTTTAACTCTAACATTATCGTAACTCTGACATTACTGTAACTCTGACATTACTGTCATCTAGCATAACGTGGTCATTATTTTAACTCTAAAATAACTTTAACTCTAACATTACTTCAGCTCTAACACTACTTAAACTCTAAAATTACTGAGCTCTAACAAAACTCTAACATTACTCTAACTATTACATGACTTTAACTCGGACATTACTGTAACTCGGACATTACTGTAAGTCTGACATTACTGTAACTCTAACAAAACTCTAGCATTACTTTAGCTCTGCCATTACTGAACTCTAACATTACTGCACTTTTGGAGAAAAAAAAAAAAAAAGTATTACATTGACTCTAACATAACTTTAACTCTAACTCTAACATAGCTTTAAATCTAGCATTACTGTTCCTCGGCCAATATTGTAACTCTTATGTTACTGAACTCTGTCAAAAACTAACATTACTGTAACTCTAGCACAACTTTAACTCTAACATTACTTTAACTCTACCAATATTGTAACTCTAACACTAATGTAACTCTAACATTACTCTAGCTCTTACATGCCTCTAATTCTTACATGACTTTAACTCTAACATAACTTTAACTCTGACATTACTTTAACTGTACCATTACTGAACTCTGACAAAAACTCTAACAATACTGTAACTCTAGCATATTGTGCCCCTAACATAACTTTAACTCTAACATCACTGTAGCTCTGTCATAACTTTAACTCTAACATTTCTGTAAGTCTGCCGATATTTTAAACTCTAACATTACTGAACTCTGACAAAAACTCTAACAATACTGTAACTCTAACATATTGTGACTCTAACATAACTTTAACTCTAACATTATTGTAACTCTGCCATAACTTTAACTCTAACATTACCGTTACTCTGCCAATATTGTACCTCTAACATTACTGACCTCTAGCATAACTTTAATTCTACCATAACTTTAACTCTAACAGATACTGTAACTCTGCCATTACTGCAACTCAGCCTATATTGTAACTCTTACGTTACTGAACTCTAACAAAAACTCTAACAATACTGTAACTCTAACATACTGTGACTCTAACATAACTTTAACTCTAACATTACTGTGCCTCTAACATAACTTTAACTCTAACATTTCTGTAAGTCTGCCAATATTGTAACTCTAACATTACTGAACTCTAGCAAAAACTTGGCCATAATTTTAACTCTAACATAACTTTAACTCTACCGTTACATCAACTCTAAGAAAACTATAACATTACTTTAACTCTGACATTACTTTAACTCATACATGACTTTAACTCTACCACAATTTAGCTCAATTTAGCTCTAACATTACTTTAACTGTACCATTACTGTAACTCAGCCATTATTGTAACTCTTACGCTACTGAACTCTGACAAAAAACTCTAACAATACTGTAACTCTAACATACTGTGACTCTAACATAACTTTAACTCTAACATTACTGTGCCTCTAACATAACTTTAACTCTAACATTTCTGACATCTAGCATAACTTGGTCATAATTTTAACTCTAACATAACTTTAACTCTATCGTTACATCAACTCTAAGAAAACTATAACATTACTTTAACTCTGCCATTACTTTAACTCTTACATGACTTTAACTCTAACATTACTGTAACTCTAACATTACTGTGACTCTAACATAACTTTAACTCTAACATTACTGTAACTCGGTCAATATTGTAACTAACATTTTTAACTAACATTACTGACATCAATCATAACTTGGCCATTATTTTACCTATGACATAACTTTACCTCTAACACTGCTTCAACTCTAACATTACTGGCCTCTAACAAAACTCAACACAACTTATCATTACTCTAACTCTTACATGACTTTAACTCTGACATTACTTTAACTCTGACATTACTTTAACTCTGACAAAACTCTAACATTACTGTGACTCTAACATAGCTTTAAATCTAGCATTACTGTAACTCGGCCAATATTGTAACTCTTACGTTACTAAACTCTGACAAAAACTAACATTACTGTAACTCTAGCACCACTTTAACTCTAACATTACTTTAACTCTGCCAATATTGTAACTCTAACACTACTGTAACTCTAACATTACTCTAACTCTTACATGTCTCAATTCTTACATGACTTTAACTCTAACATAACTTTAACTCTGACATTACTTTAACTGTACCATTACTGAACTCTGACAAAAAAAAAACTAACAATACTGTAACTCTAACATATTGTGCCTCTAACATAACTTTAACTCCAACATCACTGTAGCTCTGTCATAACTTTAACTCTAACATCACTGTAGCTCTGCCGATATTGTGACTCTTACAATACTGAACTCTGACAAAAACTCTAACAATACTGTAACTCTAACATATTGTGACTCTAAAATAACTTTAACTCTAACATTTCTGTAAGTCTGCCGATATTTTAACTCTAACATTACTGACATCTAGCATAACTTGGCCATAATTTTAACTCTAACATAACTTTAACTCTACCGTTACATCAACTCTAAGAAAACTATAACATTACTTTAACTCTGCCATTACTTTAACTCTTACATGACTTTAACTCTAACATTACTGTAACTCTAACATTACTGTGACTCTAACATAACTTTAACTCTAACATTACTGTAACAATACTGTAACTCTAACATACTGTGACTCTAACATAACTTTAACTCTAACATTACTGTGACTCTAACATTACTGTGACTAACATTTCTGTAAGTCTGCCGATATTTTAACTCTTACAATACTGAACTCTGACAAACTCTAACAATACTGTAACTCTAACATACTGTGACTCTAGCATAACTTTAACTCTAACATTACTGTGCCTCTAACAAAACTTTAACTCTAACATTTCTGTAAGTCTGCTGATATTTTAACTCTAACATTACTGACATCTAGCATAACTTGGCCATAATTTTAACTCTAACATAACTTTAACTCTACCGTTACATCAACTCTAAGAAAACTATAACATTACTTTAACTCTGACATTACTTTAACTCATACATGACTTTAACTCTACCATAACTTTAACTCTAACATTACTTTAACTGTACCATTACTGAACTCTGACAAAAACTCTAACAATACTGTAACTCTAACATACTGTGACTCTAACATAACTTTAACTCTAACATTACTGTGCCTCTAACATAACTTTAACTCTAACATTTCTGTAAGTCTGCCGATATTATAACTCTTACAATACTGCACTCTGACAAAAACTCTAACAATACTGTAACTCTAACATATTGTTACTCTAACATAACTTTAACTCTAACATTACTGAACTCTGACAAAAACTCTAACAATACTGTAACTCTAACATATTGTTACTCTAACATAACTTTAACTCTAACATTACTGAACTCTGACACAAAAAAAAAACCTAGCAATACTGTAACTCTAACATAACTTTAACTCTAACATTTCTGTAAGTCTGCCGATATTTTAACTCTAACATTACTGACCTCTAGCATAACTTTAATTCTACCATAACTTTAACTCTAACATTACTTTAACTGTACCATTACTGCAACTCAGCCAATATTGTGACTCTTACGTTACTGACCTCTGACAAAAACTCTAACAATACTGTAACTCTAACATACTGTGACTCTAACATAACTTTAACTCTAACATTACTGTGCCTCTAACATAACTTTAACTCTAACATTTCTGTAAGTCTGCCGATATTTTAACTCTAACATTACTGTAACTCAACGCTACTGTAACTCTAACATATTGTGGCTCTAACATAACTTTAACTCTAACATTACTGTAACTCGGTCAATATTGTAACTCTTACAATATTGTACTCTGACAAAAACTCTAGCAATACTGTAACTCTAACATACTGTGACTCTAACATAACTTTAACTCTAACATTACTGTGCCTCTAACATAACTTTAACTCTAACATTACCGTTACTCAGGCAGTATTGTAACTCTAATATTACTGACCTCTAGCATAACTTCTATTCTACCATAAATGTAACTAACAAATACTGCAACTCTGCCATTACTGTAACTCAGCCAATATTGTGACTCTACCATAATGAACACTAACAAAAACTCTATCATTACTTTGACTCTAACATAACTTTAACTCTAATATTACTGGAACTCTAACATTACTTTGACTCTAATTCTTACATGGCTTTTAACTCTAACATAACTGTAGCTCTGACATTACTTTAACTGTACCATTACTGAACTCTGACAAAAACTCTAACAATACTGTAACTCTAACATATTGTGCCTCTAACATAACTTTAACTCTGTCATAACTTTAACTCTGTCATAACTTTAACTCTAACATCACTGTAGCTCTGCCGTTACATCAACTCATATGAAAACTATAACATTACTTTAACTCTGACAAAACTCTAACAATACTGTAACTCTAACATATTGTGACTCTAACATAACTTTAACTCTAACATTACTGTAACTCTGCCATAACTTTAACTCTAACATTACCGTTGCTCTGCCAATATTGTAACTCTAACATTACTGAACTCTGACAAAAACTCTAGCAATACTGTAACTCTAACATACTGTGACTCTAACATTTCTGTAAGTCTGCCATAACTGTACCTTTGACATTACTGAACTCTAACAAAACTCTAACATTACTCTAACTCTTACATGTCTTTAACTCTAACATTGCTGTAACTCGGACATTACTGTAGCTCTGACATTACTCTAACTCTAACAAAACTCTAACATTACATGATTTTAAACTCTAACATTACTGTAACTCGGACATAACTGTAACTGTAACATGCTTTATCTAACTACTTTTGTATACCTACACATGATCAGGGAGTAACGATACACTCAATGAAAAAACTATTCAAAACACAATCTAGGATGCTCTGTAAAACGCAAGACATATTATAAGACCCAAATTATGACAAGATAAAAACACATCAAACCAAACTGACTTCACACGTCACACCTCAGACAACCCAACTCACAATAAAACTTTGTGATACACATCACTTGAAGCTGCTCCCCTGAGAAGGGGACAAGGCTACACTACTATAACCTCGTACTAGCATTGAAAATGAGAGACATAGAGACAGAGAGAGAGAGAGAGAGAGCACAAGAGATGAAATTACACTTTATGACACCTCATTGACTTTATGACACCTACTCTTCACAGATAAGTAGATCCAGACAGACAGACAGACAGACAGACAGACAGACAGACAGACAGACATGTGTATACAGGTGGGTAGCCTCCGAGAGCCAACTTCTAGCAAAAAGGTGTGAAAAAACATTGGAGGGGGTAAGAACAATGATAGGAGGGAGGGGGTCTAGTGGTATCCCCCTCTCATAAGTTGTTTTATTACAAAACCCTTGTCTCATCAGAGCTTGTAGATCTGATGATTTTCGGAGCATTTTTGAAAATGTGTCTGTACCACCCTTATAACATAGGTTTCAAAGGATGCCAGAGCTTGTTAGAGGAAGAAAATGTGAGATATTACACAGATTTTTAAGAGTAACATTAAAACACGATAAAACTAATGTCGCTGGTTCATGGTTGGAGTTATTTACTGATCCAATTTAATAAAACAGCAACATTTTAAACTTAGCCCCAACTTAAAACACTGTGTTTGGCATATAATACGTATTATAAACTACACATGAGGATTTATAAAACATGTGCAGTCATATTTTATTATTAATGAGAGATTGCTAGATTATTGTATGTATGCGTGCAGTACCAACTGTGACCAATAGTCCCCCATCTCCCCTTTCACCAACCTCTGTGTTCTATTAGGGAGGGGGGTAGTGGAAGAACCCCTCTAACTAGCTGTAATTATGACACACACACACACACACACACACACACACACACACCACACACACACACACACACACACACACACACACACACACACACACACACACACACACACACACACACACACACACACACACACACACACACACACACACACACTCACACACCATGGGCTGCCGGGGGGTGTCTGACTTCACACGTCACAGGCCCAGCCTGTCCCAACTCTCACACACACACACACACACACACACACACACACACACACACACACACACACACACACACACCCACACACCCACACACCCACACACCCACACACCCACACACACACACTCACACACACACACCATGGGCTGCCGGGGGGTGTCTGACTTCACACGTCACAGGCCCAGCCTGTCCCAACTCACACACACACACACACACACACACACACACACACACACACACACACACACACACAGCTTGTAGATCGGCTATTTTTCAAATAGCCTAGATATAAAATAAGGCTATAGTGGTTAATGTATATGTTTTATAATGTAATCATTTATATTTGCAAAGTATCTAGTAACTTTTCAAGTTAAGTTTTAAAAATAATTGTAGTGGAGTAAAAACAAGACAAAACTACACTATGTGTGGTTGCAGCTGTGGGCCCCCAATAAAACAAGCTCTAACACCATAGGTGTGAACACAGACACTCTGAGAGAAGCCACTGACACTGTGTCCCTACGGTTTGCTCCCATTGGTTGGAAATAATCACCCAGCATGCAATTGTGCAATTTGGCTGTGTATGTTGCTTTTCTAAAACCGTGGCTGATAATGATAGTGACGAGAGCCATATGACAGCATATCCCCTCTGTTACACTGAACTCGAGTCTATGTTCTGGGCCCCCCATGGGGGCTAAGTCAGACTCCACCTTTAACTACCAACGCTACGGCCGCTGTTCAAAGAATATTGTATATAATTAGTGTTAATTCATTTGTAGAAAAACAAAATGAAAAAAAAATAGATTTATAGAGGAAGATCTATAAGGGTCCATTTGGTTACCAACTCTTCATTATTTAACTGGGGATCGCCTGGAACCCCTATCAAGGACCACTGATGGTCCCATGTTTTGGTATTGCACTATGCATTGTGACATCATGCTAACGCAATTAGCATATTAGCATATTAGCATATTAGCTTAGGATGTTATCCCCTATGGGTAAGTTTTGGTATTGCACTATGCATTGTGACATCATGCTAACGCTATTAGCATATTAGCATATTAGCTTAACATGTTATCCCCTATGGGTAGGTTTTGGTATTGCACTGTGCCCTGTGACATCATCGATTTTAATTAAATTGACTGAGTAATGAAATAATACATCTGAAATTATGAATTATGGATTATGGAATGTCAAGAATGTCAAACATGCCAGGAATGTGAGGAATGTCAAACATGTCAGGAATGTGCTCAACAGCGCCACTATTTCCCCTAGCGGTAGGGTCAGGTACTGGAAAGTGACCTGTGACGTCACAAATATTAGCCTGGAATGTCAAGAATGTGAGGAATGTGAGGAATGTGAGGAATTTCAGGTTTGTGACGTCATGCTAACACAATTAGCATGTTAGCATCTGCATTAATTAGCATAATGGTGCATGTTAGCATTAGCATTAGCATTAGCATGTTAGCTTAGCAACAAAGGTGCCTCTATATACTACTAACCTACCTAACCTGGCGGAGACCTGTGCTCCGAGGAGCACTTTTTCTAGTTATTATTATTATTATATTTTCTTTCTTAACTAATACAAAGTTACACAATGGAACCAATCCAAGCCCCCAGAGTTGCTGAGAAACATTGAAGCTGCCACCCCAGTGGCCAAAGCTGGAACTGCAGGCGGGGAGAAATACATGCACGCGCAAAACATACTGAGAGATATTTATATTTATACATATACATATGTAAACATATTATACATACATACATATGCATTTACATATAAATATGCATCTCGAGTGTATTTAATAAATATCTCCCGTTCAATCCTTGACACACGGGCTGCCGTAGAACGCAAAAAGGACACTAGTGCGCATGCTCATAACTCTATGGGGATACAAAATCGAACCAATAATTCTACTTCCGGCAGGTTTCCGGGTGCTTCAAAACGCCACTGAGCACATTCATTGAAATGATAGCTGGGGGCGGGGCAATCCGCCCTCTAGTTATATTATACCTCTATGAACCAATCATGATGGTTCCAACAAAACGTGCCAAGCTATGCCATGGTGTGGGTGTGCTGTAATGAATTATTGCAATGTAATGCATGCCATTTACATTACATTACATTACTGTAGAAAATCCCTTCCTGCTCAGCCCTAGGTGGGAGGAGCCAGACCGGGCACTTGCCTAAATTGGTAACACACCTGCACTCTTTTGTTTCTATTATAGTTTAAAATCATCATCACCATTTCAATCACCACCTTCATCCTCAATCATTGCAACCAATGCTTGTACTGTTTGCTGAAATAAATATCTGACCTTTTATATATCCATCTGGTCAACTGGTTATACTTTGAAGGGTATCCTGATGCCTGAGTATTATTTCACCACATACCGAGTCAATTTGACATGGTCCTTCGAAACCGGGATATTTGGCCATCAGGCATAGACCAGAAATATTAAAACTGACCAGATGGAAACAGTATGGCAAAGTTTATGGCAACAGTACTGGAGCTCCTTTTACCGAACCTTGTATGCACAGCCAGCACCTGGCTATCCTATAGCCCAGGCTACCTGGCTGCTCCCAGCCACAGAGTCATGGGGTCAGTGAACATGATGGCAGACTTGCTGCTACTGCACCAACCCCCCAGCAGTACACCTATCAGCTTCAACCTTCGGCCCAGCAGTACCAGGTCCAACCTTCTGCCCAGCAGTACCAGGTCCAACCTTCTGCCTTCTGTCGCAAACAAACAAAGAAACGTTGTAATTGTTAGGATAATTAGAGACTTGGTGCTGAGGCAAACATAGTTATCCCTGCTATAATAGGCAGATAATATTCTCCTTAATGTTTTTTATCCTGTATCCAGTGTTAGATATTCCCCACAAGGGCTACTCAAGTGATAATGTCAGGTGTTTTGGTTCAAATGAACAGCCAAATGGCGACCTCTAAAACAGCATGGTACGCATATTTTTAGAAGCTCAAATTCCAGGAGTTTGAGGTCACACAATCTAACTAGCTAAGCACCCTCCCAATTCCTAACCCTGACCGTAACCACACTAGCCTGGTAAACCATCCCAGGACTGGGATGGTTCACCAGGCTACCACACCAAACCACACCAAACTCAACCCTAAGCATCTCTAAATCTGATACATTATAACCTTATACTTTACCTAAACTAAACCAGTGGTTTTCAACCCTTTTCATATCAAGGTCCATTATTTTTGGGGCATTTGAGCCACGGACCACCATTTGATGAGATTTAGACTCTCAGACCCAAGACTTTGAGTATTGTGTTGTCATTGGATAAGATGTTGTCCACAATTCCATGCTGTATTGATGTTGGTACCAATAGGAGAGATAACAAGCAAACGTTGATCAATAATAACAATTCTTCTACATTCTATAATTGTGTAGATCTCTAATTGTATAGGGTCCAACTCTCCATCATTAACTTTCCATCATTTAGCTGGGGACCACCTGGAACCCCCTCAAAGACCACTGGTGGTCCCTGGACCAGTGGTTGTAAACCACTGGGCTAAATCAACTCTAACCTAATGTCTAAAACCACCATTTTAATATCAAACCTGTACTTAGGGTGGTTCCGCTCGCTGTGGCTGCTCACACAATGCAACGAGGGAGCCAGGAGTTCAGGAGCCGCTACCCTTTTTCTTCTTCTTTTGCACTGAAATGCAAAGCCATCGATGCACATCAACTAGTGTGAAATAAATGAGAAAGTTGGACTGTCTGATGTTATCTATGAAGCATCTTTAGAAATCTCTAAATGGCTCTTTGTCATGGTGGGTCGCCTTATGTCCAGTCCATATAGGTATATATACAGCGGCCTGTCTGATCCGTGATGTGATCAACCAGATATCATCTACTGCTGTCTACTGAATGAGTCCTATTCATTCAGACGCCACCATAATAGTGTATTATGCGTAAGCCAATTCACTGGCACTGTAGCGCTACCTTCTGTTTCATCTCTCTGCTGTCGTACAGTCTGATGAAATTTGCTCTGAGATGTTGTGGGTTGTGTTGTGAAGCACTTTGTAAACTTGTTTTTAAAAGGTGCTATACAAATAAAGATTATTATTATTATGACTATCAAGCCGGAATCCGAGATAGAATCAAGACAATAGATGTATGCTGCTTTTTTCTCATGTGTGTGGCAAGTACAGATTTAACGGTACACGTACGAACCGAGCCATTGCGGTACGGGGAGTTCGGTATGTGGTACTGTAATACAGTAGTAGGTATGTGGCAATTACCCGAAAATAAACCGAAACCACATTTTGGAACCAATAACCGACCCCAACCTTGAATAATCGAGAAGACGTTTTATTTGTCTTTCTTATATATATTTATTTAATAATTGACTAAATCGATTGGTTTGATTAACCACTTATGCCCTGTATTATACTTCATTGTACAAAGGTGGTGTACCAAAATATTGAAAATAACCGGTGTACAAGCTCATAACGTGTTGCGAGAGATTTACTAATTTTGAATGAGTCCCGGACATTGGTGTGTGTGGTCGCATTTGTGCGTGGTGTGGTGTTTGCTGTGCATGTACTGTATCAGCCTTTCATACATGTCCATTTGAGTGTTATATAAATCATTATTATACAGAATGTCAGGTCACCTCTCAATATAAGATCCATTTTCTATATTATATAACTGCCAGTGTGAGGTGTGTGCGTATGTGTGTGTGTGTGTGTGTGTGTGTGTGTGTGTGTGTGTGTGTGTGTGTGTGTGTGTGTGTGTGTGTGTGTGTGTGTGTGTGTGTGTGCGTATATGCTTGCACGTGTGTGCGTGCTTGCGAGCTTTTAAATACAACAATCATCCTAACATGAATAGTCCAGACATTATGTTTTTCAATATGTTCATCAATGATCGACCTTGACCTTTGACCACCAAATTGTACCATTATGTCAGATATCGAGTTGTATTGAGTTGCTTTGTTTTGTATTGAGACATACAGACATCCTGGACACAGAGAGTGTGTGTGTGCGTGTGTACAGTATATGCGTGCACGTGTGTGCGTGCTTGCGTGCTTTTAAATACAGCAATCATCCTAACATGAATAGTCCAGACATTATGTTTTTCAATATGTTCATCAATGATCGACCTTGACCTTTGACCACCAAATTGTACCATTATGTCAGATATCGAGTTGTATTGAGTTGCTTTGTTTTGTATTGAGACATACAGACATACTGGACACAGAGAGTCCTCATAACAATATTTATCACTTTGCAGCTCAACTGAAGATACACTTTGACCCCAATTTACCATCACGTAATTTAAAGCATAGCTAGAACAAATTGCAATGTGTGTTATTGGAGGGGAGTATAATATGTTAAAGACGAGCTGAAATACACACTTTTAGAGCATATCTGTGGTCATGGAGAAATGATTAACAGTAAATGAAAAAAACATTTTGATGTTTGTGTATTTTTATGTCAACTTACTTCCTGTCAAACGAAAACATCAGCAAGCCCCTATGAATAATCATGAATCATATGATTTCATTCACCTGTGTGATTCCTATAGCTTATGTTTCTCCACACACAGCTGATTATCATATGGAGACACTGTTGGCTGCTATTTTGAATCTAATTAAAGATGACGGCTGGACGTTGTGTTACAAATATTCCAATTTTAAACTTAGGCTGCGATTGGCAGAGACACAATCAGCCTCAGTTTCAGAAGAAAATTTTAGCTAAACTGGGACTTACATTAAATACCTAGTGAAATGATTTATTTTTGCTCATTTTAGTTTCAGTCTAAAACAGTGGTTCAACCAATCCGAAGGTCCCGTCCCCTCAGGCTATGGGAATTCTGGATTCTTACTCACAGCAGCCGTGCAGCAGAACGGAGCGTTTGTGTAGCCTGTTGCTCACGCAATTCAAGGGAGAGAGAGAAGCCAGTGTGACGCATGTTTGTTATTACGTTGCTTATTTCTAACTTTTTTTTTTCAGGTACATATTTTAATCTGCTGATTAAGTTTAAATCGAGTAATACACCGTCTTGACGTCATATTTAATGAGATTCAAAACAGAGTAGCTCTGTAATTAAAATCAGGTGTGTTTGGAGGAACCTGCAGCTATGTGAATCACACAGATAATTAAATCAAGATTCATATTTATTCATAAGGGCCTATGTCATCACACAGTATGTTTGCGTTTCACAGGAAGTAAAGAAAATGTATTTTTTCTAAAAGTCTTTATCACATTATTTAACCCTAATATGGTATGGCATGGTAGAGTATTAATACAGTATATTACTAATACATCTGCAGTGGTTGGAAGTGGTCTCCCTAGTCCCTACTCATTTACAACCTGGTGTCGGGTAGGACACCTATACCGACAATATTAGTAGGACACCTACTGACAATGTTAATAAAGTTAAGTTAGCAGACAGCACACCGGATTGTACAATAGGTGTGCCGCCAACTTTATTGCAGTTTGGCAATTGTTGCAATTACCTCTATCCGTCAGGGAAGGGAGACGATAGACATAAAATGTAAGGATTGTACCTTTAAATACAATAAAAATACTATGCACTTACATACTCACACAGGTAAATGGACTGGAACAAGGCCATTGTAAAGTGTTAACTTTTACTTCCATTGAGGAATGAAGGCAATCAATCCAAGTTGTTATCTTAGTGACTATACTATCCCATGGTCCTGGTCTGGAGTCTAAGCGATCACTGCAGGAATCCAGTGTGGTTATATGGAGGATGCTATGTTGATACAGCTTATAAATCATTATGATTGGACCCAAATATCCTTTGTAATGCCTACCAGATGTGTTACCAAATATAAAAGTATCATTGTATGTTGAAGACTAAATAGTACAATACATAAATGTTATAGTCCCAAGTCATGGAATAAACCTTCTTTTAACCACTTTAACCCTATATTGACCACAGTCCTCCAGTGGTTTATCCTTGACCCCCTCCTTCTTCCCCTCTACACCGAACCAAATAGCTGATATGAAAACTCACAATGCATCGCAACGCATTACAGATCTGCAATTTTTTGCTGAATGCTCGTCTATTTTTTTGCTGAATTGTTGCCCATTATGACATGCCCGCAATAGGGAAAATAGCGTTCATGTGTTCAACCTTATTAATGTAACGTAATGATTAAAAAAGTTCTCATACAATGTCAATACCCAAGGTCCATTTCTCTGTTTATATGAGCCTGATGCTATAATTTTAGCCTGTAGTCTAATGAGTGAAGAATTAGCTACTTTGTTTTTTTGTGTCATCATTGCGTGATTATATGAGACTGTCTTATTTTTCCTTACGTTCCTGTGAGATGTTTAAGTGTGGTGCCTGTCTGCGTTGAGACAGGCACTAGAGGTTAAGCTACATTAATTGGAACACGCTCACCGCAACATAAGAGAAAGATGGTCTTAATCGGCACAAACATCCTCATTAGTATTGTCAACCACAAAGGGACAGCGGGACTGCAGCGGATCCTGGAGGAGCACCAAATGAACACTGGCCACATGACAACAACATGGAGAGATTGACCATACTGTGAGAGGCAGAGGAATGCTAATGTGTGAGCAAATCCTCCTATCTCCATAATGCTTCCGTTTATTGTTTATTTTCTTTCTTCTTTCTGTGTTATACTTCGAAAATAGCAGATCTGAGCTTTTGGATCTACTACTTTCAAGACGGCGCCGACTAATTTTGAAATATCTTGAAACATTCCACAACCAGTAGTACAGAGTACATTTTGATGCCAATACTTTGAATGCAGGATTTTTACTTGTAACACAGTATTTTTACATTGTGCTATTTCTACTTTAACTTAAGGAAAATGGTCTGAGTAATTCTTCCACCACGTTCTCGCATACAAATTTTGACCAACACAGATTTTAGAATTATGTTAATCATTACACTGTATTGTGGAAGTGTCTCCTTTCAGCTCTATTTATACTTTATTGTACAATGTTGACTGTCACGACACATGCCAGTTGAAAATGTGCTATTTTCATCAAGTTCATGTATCCTGATGAACCAACACTAAGTGTATTCATATTTATGTATTTAATTTATTCATCCATCCATCCATCCACCTAAGCTGTGTTACCAGCCTTACAGTATAGGCTATTGCATTGCATGCCCAGATGTCATGCCTTCACACGTCTAGCTTATTTATGCTTATCTTTATATTTTGAGTAAATAGTCGTAAATAACTGAACTGTTTCTGTACTGCTGCTTCAGTGTAATGCACCAACCGCAGAGAGAGCAAACAGATCTGACCATAACAAATAATAGTGACTGTGATTGTTTTCACTAGAGTAGTTCTCCATGTGTGACTCTCCATGTGAGCCAGGAGAGGCTTCAGTTCAGGAGGCCTGCAGAGCTTACAAAGCAGGTTAGTGCCAGAGGAAACAAATAGAATTATTTATAGGAGTAAAATATTTATCTAGGATCTCTCTGTGCCCTCATTGCTATGTCATATCATAGCAGCAACCCAGGGCATAGGGGTGTTACCCCGGCACATTAAAAACAGATTTTTAATGTGATTCTCCCCTCATTCCAATGTGCTATTATCCACTCATTTAATTGATTGCGCAAGCATTCTGGATGAGTTGGCAGGATAAAACTGCAAGCCATTAAAAATGAATATAACTTAACAGCCGAGTAATGACTGTTCTGCTGCAGGTTTGACAACTTCTCCGCGGCAGCTGAGGAAATGACAGCGGCCCATGAATTAAGCCATATCGATGCCTCCCTCTGACATTTCGGGCTTAATAATGTAAAATGGCAAAAATAATTGGATGAATGCTAGCATAAAGGAAGAAGGAAGGGAGCACTTCCTGAGGTTGGAATACACATGTAATGATAGGGGCGGGCAATGTTTACTAAATTATGTGCAATAATGTTTATCCAAGTCAAGGATATCCACTTGCTCAACTGTCAGCTACTGAATGCATGCTCTTTTTGATAGTTAACCACAAGAACCCCCCCCTATTTGGGCATTTCATAATGATAGGCAAACATTCAGCTAAAGTAGCAAATCTACAAGCTAGCTCACCGTTGTGAGCAAATGGAACCATTTGTACAATGTGTTATACTAACAGGGGGGGGGGGTCAAATAGTGGTCCGTGGCCTAAACTGGGGGTCCTTGAAATGTAAAATGTTGAGAATAAATGTGTAACTTGAAATTATATCTGCAAATGTTGCCCAGACCCATTCCGTGTACTGTACATGTTTGAGATAGAACCTTGTGCACAACCTCTAAGGGGGAAATGGGATATTATCCGAAATATAGCTACCTATGAGGCTATGAAGGTTTTTCGTTATCAATCAAGGGAGTCCATTCTCTATGAAACGGAATTAGGCTAAATGGCAAGGAATCAACGGATTCAAGGATTTTTCTAGAGTGTCATTACCACCTCCTTTCATACAGTGTTCTCACAACATTGTGAGAGCACAGCATTTACGTGATCCTCAGCTCTCAGCACTGTTCTCTGGGAAGGCCTTGGTTAAGCATATTATGCTCAAGAAAGAAAGGTTTTGAAAGGGGCATTTTCACGCCCCTTTCAAAACCTTTCTTTTCATGAAATGTCTTAACACATTCACTGCCAGGTACTATGCATCCGCTTTTTTTTAGCTGCTGCCATTTTTTTTTTCTAACCTTTTTAAGTAGTCACATAATATTTATCTCCAGTATGATCGATCCCCTGATGGTTGCTAATCACGGAGGAAATCACTGTGCTTCCGTGAAGAAAACAAAATGTCAAAATGTGACCTCCCGTTCTCTTGTTATACACTGTTGAAAATAGCATGTTTCGCCAAAAATACATAGTAAAAAAAAAGTACACAGGAGCCGAGATACAGGATTTTAAAGTAATAAGTGAATGGAGCAGTATATCTTCGGATCACGTTATCGGGTTCTGGACGTTTTTTCCCCCGTTTTTTTTTTAAACGTAGATTTACGTAATTGGCAGTGAACGGTTGAATTTGCATTCATGTAGATCTATGTGATGATAAATTTGTAGAACAGTGGTTCACAAATGTTTTTGTTTCAAGGACCCCCATAACTCTGAGAGTGTTTAAATGGAACCATTTGGTACAACACACACACACACACACACACACACACACACACACACACACACACACACACACACACACACACACACACACACACACACACACACACACACACACACACACACACACACACACACACACACACACAAATGATTATTTTCCAGTGTGCAGGCATTTAAAGGTGGTTCTATTTATCTCTGTTAACACACAGACAAAGGCACATTATAGCAACACTTGCACTCATTGCAAACTCTGGTTCTATTCTGAACAGTATAATAATAAGGTGCATGTTCTTATTTGCATATGAAATAGCAATGATACTCTCACTCTTACTGGTAAACAGTGACTTCTCTCTTGTATCAAAATGATCACAATTATTCATTGCATCAAATATCACATTACTAGAACAACAGTAGAATGTTTTTCACCTTGTGAACAAAATAAAGATACTCTTTAGCATAACTAAATACATAAATAAATAATACCAACACGAAATATATCAGCTTCATAACTCTGGTTACTAGAAGAACCATAATGAAACCATTTTACACAACGCCACATTCACATCTCAGTCATTCCAGGTTACAGATGAGTTTCTTAACCCAACTCGACCGGTGACAAAGATTAAGACGAGACCAGATCAAGTTGAGACCGAGTCGACTGTTGTCCTAGTAACAGCAGATGTTGTCCACGGTGAAAGAACACGTAGCTGTCCTCATCAATGCCTGTTTTTGTTTTTTTCATATCACAATGTCAAAACATACCGATCTGATTCTTGTTTGGATGAAGAAACGTCAGACAGACGAACACTCACGTTGCGTTGGGCGCTGGTTCTCCGTTGGTTTTGTTGTTGTTGAGAAACAGGAAGACAACCTGTGTCAGTCTCTCTAACAATAGTTTTAAATGTTTTATAAATGCCACTATTCGCCATTGGAGTCGGAGTCATCGTGTGTAAGGTACAATATCTATTCAGCCCATTTAAAGCGTGGAAATAAACGCATCAATGAATACATAAATACATAAATAATTGTTTATCCCCTCGGGGATTCGAACCACTCCCAACGTCAGCATAAATTCACTAGACAGATGCTTACACCGGTGAGCCATTCTTCTCACAACAATTGTGTACCATAAACAACTCATAGAGTATACAACCAGTCATTAAAAAACAAAACAGACATGGTCGCCAGATAAACTTGAGACCTCAAGTCACCACACTGATTTTATTTTACTGGTCTCCAACACACGGCTGTTTAGTACAGATTTGTTTCTAAAATATCTCACCATGATCATCTATTTTTCATTATGTTATAGGCTACTTAGAAATAGTAAATATGACGCACGATAGGTTAGATAAACTGTTCGTTTATGATCAATGCAGGCCTAATGATCAATGGTTATTTATATTGACCAGATCTGTAGAGGGCGCAGGTGAGTAATTTTAATAATTTCCGTCTGGTGGACATGTTTTATTTTCTGCCCAAAAAGTGTATTATACAGAGAAGGTGGTGTGCTGAGATGTAACCCACCGTGGAGAATAGTTTTTCAGCAACACAAAACAGCCTTTGTTTCGATGAGTAGCTAAATCGTTTTCTTTAGTTTTACTACAGTTGGAGACCTCGCACGGTAGTGGAATTTTCAGTCAATGGGAGGAGCACCGCTCCTAACGGAGACCAGAGCTCTAAATGGACATGCCTTGAGATGCCATTTTCTGTGCAGCGACTGCAACTGTATTTTAAAACAGACTATATCCATGTGATTAGATTACATAAACATTAGCTTCAATAATTTGTAGGACATTTAAAATTGACTGGTCAATAATCACGTCACTGTAATGTGGGGTTTCAGACACTTTTGGCCATATTTTCTCTATAATTGGTCATGTTATAAACAGTTTATCTAACCTATCGTGCGGCGTCATATTTACTATTTCTAAGTAGCCTATAACATAATGAATAATAGATGATCATGGTGAGATATTTTAGAAACAAATCTGTAGTAAACAGCCGTGTTGGAGACTAGTACAATAAAATCAGTGTGGTGACTGAGGTCTCAAGTTAATCTAGTGACCATGACTGTTTAATGGCTGGTTGTATACTCTATGAGTTCTTTATGGTACCCATTTGCTGTGAAAAGAATGGCGCACCAGAGTAAGCGCCTGTCTGGTGTATTTATGCTGACATTGGGAAGAGTTCGAATCCCAGGAGGGAATGAACATTTATTTATATATTTATTAATTCATTGATGCGTTTATTTGCACGCTTTGAATGGGCTGAATAGTGATTGTACCTTACACATGTTGACTCCGATTCCAATGGCAAATAGTTGCATTTATAAAATGTGTAAATCTATTCTATTGTTAGAGAGACTGACACAGGAAGTGGTTGTCTTCCTTAGGCTGTTTCTCAACAACAACAAAACCAACGGAGAACCGTCCACAATGCAACTTGAGTGTTCGTCTGTCTGGCGTTTCTTCATCCAAACAAGAATCAGATCGGTATGTTTTGGCATTGTGAT
Organism: Gymnoscopelus braueri; assembly: GCF_963280865.1. Lineage (NCBI taxonomy): Eukaryota > Metazoa > Chordata > Actinopteri > Myctophiformes > Myctophidae > Gymnoscopelus > Gymnoscopelus braueri. The sequence continues at coordinate 6,108,220 of NC_137606.1, forward strand.
ATGAAAGAAAAAAAAACGGCATTGACGAGGACAGCTACGTGTTCTTTCACCGGGGACAACATCTGCTGTTACTAGGACAACAGTCGACGCGGTCTCAAGTTGATCTGGTCTCGTTACAAATTGAAACACCGGTAGGTATAATAACAGGTAAGCATTTCTTTTAACATATTCCCGATCACATGTATACACTTTATCTCATCATTGCTCACCTTTAAACACACAGACAAAGGCACATTACAGCAACACTTGCACTCCTTGGAAACTCTGGTCCTATTCTGAACAGGACCCCTGCTGTCCAACCATGTGCCTCGCACAGTGAGTGTTTAGCTGCCCAATGATTGCCTGTCCCAATGAGCGTCACTCAGAGTCATTGTAGTGCAATACCCAGAATGATAAAGTGTTTCACAGCTTTAGTATATGTATATTACTAGAGGTCAGGGCGCCCTACGGGCGCCCTTCCCCCTAGCCCCCTAGCCAACAAAATCGTGGGATACAAATGAAAACATGGCGAACCCCTTTCAAAGAGCCGTTGTAAAGACTGGCTCATTTATGGCTCATGTGCCTATTATATACATTTTAAAAATATATTTAAATATGTATGTATGTATTCATATGTCATAATAGTATGTATATTTGTATTGTAGATATAATGTATATGTTAAATATGTGTAATACAGCATATAACATTTGATATAATAATGTATTATTATATGTAATAATATATAATAATATAATATATAACATCAGTAATATAATATTTGTTATAGCATAAGATATAATATACATAATAATACATATTATTGTAATGTCTAATATGATGATATCTAACAGTTTATTGAAATAATAATTGTAATATGTAATTTATTTATATATAATAAAATATATGGGATATATATAAATAGCCATATAATAGCCATATTCATATGCATCTTATTTATATAGATCCACCGTCTTTCTCTTGTGTAATACTAAATAACATGTATATGTAGAATATATATAAATATCCATTTAATATCCATATGTATATTATTTATATAGATCCACCGTCTCTCTCCCTCTCTCTCTGTTTGTGCTTGAGAACTGGGTGGTACACATGTGCACAAAGGGGGGGGGCAGAGTGCGTGTGAGGTGATGTGTGTGAAGTATGTTGGTGTAAATGTGTTGTGTAAATACATTCTGCAATGTGTGGTGATCAAACTGTACATGCAGGCAACGTCGAGTGTGAAACCGAGCATTGCCAGGATGTTACCAGCAACGGAGAAAAGCTGAGTCGGTGACATGTCCAAGGATTCGTCAGTGATGTCACATCATCGACGAATCCTTGGGGTCTTTCTGCCGTGCTACTTCCGTGTCGCATAGTAGTGACATCACTGTCGAGTCCTTGGTGTCTTGATCCTAGCCCTGCAACGTGTTTACCATCAGCGTCACACTACACGTTGTATTTTGATTTTTGCTGGCCAGCGCTAATGAAAGACTAAACTGGATTATCATTTCATGTGAACATTGAAGTGCAACTGGCGGAAGATGTAACTCAGGTGAAGTAATGCGTGACGTTGCAATTATGTAGTGATTTCCTAACATATAAATAGCAGGCACCAGCCAGTCAATGAGTGTTGGTGGGTAGCGCCCCCCCCCCCCCCCCCCCCTATGAACAGAAAGGTTGGGACCCCCCTGGTCTACATGATGGGGCGATGCGGGGGCCGACTTGGGACTGACCTGAGTGGAGCGGGGATGCGAAAGACGTGGAGCTGGTACTGGAGTAACGTGTTGATAAAACAGAAGATTGAATAAGATACGTTATGTATCTTTCAGGACCTTTCCCCCGCACGGAGCAACTCCTACCGTAAGTACCCTACTTAATGCGCAGCAACATTCGATGGGGGGATCACTATACCGTGGGTTCGCTAGAGACGGTTCACGTTACTCCAGTGAGCTGGTCGTTGTTGAAGAAGTCTGTGTGTTGAGAAGCAACGTCGTCGCTGAGTAGTGTTGGCTCAATGGGAAAGTCTGACGTTATGGGGACTGGGGACCGTGATGCCGTGATGGTCGTTGTAGCAACAGGGGGGTGTGCGACGTGGCATAGTGTTGCCACGTCCGGGTATTGTAAGCGTTGAAGTTATTAGAAGTGACGTTGGATTAGCAAGAGGTTAGCCTTTGTTAATAATATATAACATGTATATGTAGAATATATTGAAAGGTCCATAGGCATAGGTATGTTATTTATATAGATCCAGCGTGTCTGTCCCCATCTGTGGTGTTTTTGGCATCAACCTGGTGGCTTGTTGCTGGCCTTTTGTCGTCCGGAGGAAAATTCACGGAGCGGATTGCGTATTACTCTCGTGCAACCTGGCAACGTCTTTGAGGCTCCTAAAAGGTCTCACCTTCCGGTGTGTCGGTAATGTGTGGGGAATTTTGTGTTGGACGGATTTAATTATGGTGTGAGGGGGCAAATGTGTGTTGAGCAATGAAAAGTGGACGAATAACTGCGTGAATGAATTGCGCATGTTGTGACTGGTGTTGTAGTGACATGTGAGATGTTATTGTCGTTATTTCGCCGAAACAAATGAAGTGGCGCACCACCGGAAGACAGCCGATCTCTCAATTGTATATTAGATGTGCCACACTTCAACCACAGTACACACAATAATGTAAACAACATCCTAATTCAATTTAATTAAATACAATAATGTGTCTCAATTCCCAATATAATCATGTATCTCTCTCACTCACACTCACACACACACACACACACACACACACCAATGGAACAATGTATATGTTACAGGTAAATTGGCATTCCAGGTAAATTGGAAAAGAAGTGCTTGTTTTCACCGCCCCCCGGGCAATTCTGTAGAACCAATGCTAGAGGGCAATGCAAGCCAGCCATGAGTCCCACACCACGCACGCATGCACAAACGAGCACGCACACACGCATGTGCGCACACGCACGCGCGCGCACACAATTTTCAATTCAATTCAGCACCTTCACACCAGGGTGTGTGTCCGCGAACAGCCTTATTCCATGCAGTTGAAGCACAAGGGGGCGAGCATGAGGAGGCGGGGCTGGCGGGCTATGTTAGTGCAGTGAGTGGCAGTTGGGGCAAACCATAGAGGGGCAAACACAGTCCCCACAACATCATTTACGATTCTGTGCCTATCGGTACATAACTCGGACGGCGCTTAGTCGACTAGCAGACCATCGGCCGGTCGTCGCGGGCACTCGCGCCTGGAGGCGCTCGGGCGCACCTCCTTGAAGGTCTGCTGAGTCGGCGCGCCTCCGTCATGGTCCAAAACTATACTTTATCGGCGAAAAAAAGTAGTCCGCGGTTGTTTGAAAAAGTAATGTCCTAAGCGGGAGTCAAACCCAGACTCCCAGTGATAGTGGATGGTGAGTCCAACGATTATCAAAGTGCGCCACTGAGACCGGTATGTATGTATATCCATGTTGTCGTCCTCCTATCGCAGCCCCGCCCCGAGCCTAAAAACAAGCGCTCCACTTCCAATTTACCTGGAATGCCAATTTACCTGTGACATATACACTCTCAGAGTTACAGACAAGTAAGGGTCCTTTTAGAACCACTGTGGTAGAGGATATTAACCCATCAAGACCGGGAAGGCATCTGTGTAACTAATTTAACCATTATCTTAAACTTTCGCTATTCAAAAATAGCAGATAATACGAGCTCATAGCGTGGCACCGAGTGCCGTGCTATGAGCTTGTAGATCTGCTATTTATTTTTTCATTGTGATGTTTTTGCAAATCTTTGAATATATATATTTATTGCTTCTGGGGGGTCCCTGGAATAAAATATTTTCAGATGGGGGTCCGCGGCCTAATACATATCATTTTGGGGGTTCATTGACATGAAAAAGTTTGAGAACCACTGATATTATGGCAACATACGTTTTAAAAAAAAACTGTTCTGGAAAATTTTATTTTTGCCTAAGTCAGCTCTTCATGACACTGGCCACATCTGGTAAATCTCCTAATTGAAAAGGATCATGCGGTTCCCTCCCCTTTTAGTAACTCCCTAGTGTGCCTTAGGCCAAAATATGCATTTTTTTTGGCCTAAGTCACATGGTTTTGCGATTTAGGCCAAAAAAATGCAAAAGAAATGCCTAATTATTTGGCCTAAGTCAGATTTAATCCTATATTGAAACCTATTTAAATATCTTATGTTACATAACTGACAGACAGTGTTATTTTTATTTTAATAGACATAATTTTTCATAAACGTTTTTGGTGAAATGATTAACTCTTTGACTGCGGACGACGCGATAACGCGTCAAGTGCTACTTTGTCCAGTTGGCCGTCGACGCGTTTGACGCGCTGGACGCGCGTTCATTGTTTAATCTCTGATTGCGCTATGCTGCTTAATATTCAATGTTATTCTCGAGTTCCACTTACTTCACGGACATAATGCATCCGGTTTCATGACCTGGATTCCGTTTCCGGTTTTTGATTCTTTTCCCCAGTCATTTTCGTCCAAAATAGGTAAATAAACGGTCTTTCACACGGTATAACGGACAAACGGACAGTTTCTCTTCTATAATCTATGGTCTGGGTGACGATCAGTCATCGCCGTCGTGTATCACATCGTAATTTTGGCGATCAAAACAATCTGGGAGGATGTCACCTCCGTTTTCATGTTTTTCCCTGTCTAATCTATCAAGAAGGGTGAGAGAGACCCAACGACCTGATCATGCTGTCATGTGCTGCTCTCTAGTGGCGGATTTGTGCTGGGTCTTTACATTATGTCTCCTTAAATTATTTTCATGAGAAAAATTCAAAATATAAAAATAAAAAAACACGAAAATTGCTGGCACTGGGGGAGTACTTTATGAAAATACTCTGGCAGTCTTAAGAAATATCATATAGTTTTGTTTTGGATCAGTTTTTTATTTTTCCTGAAAAACTTACTTGGGCCATTAGTTTAGCAAGGTGACGACTTTGTGTTTACATTGGACACCTACTGTACTGGTTGACAAGTGCCACTGCTGTCTGAAGTGTTCTGTCTTAGCTTAGTCCTTTGAAACAGATTGTGTACATACGTATGAACTGAGCTGCTATCTTTAAACACATTGAAACACTTCTGCCACTTCTTATACCATTTGAATCGTTTTGAAACTGCTATATTTGTCCCAAAACAAAGCGACCGCAAAACCCTGAAAGATTGGTATTTGTTCCAAAAGCTTTATATACAATTGCTTTATACCAAACACCCTCACAAACTTGTACATTGAACTATTTCTAAACAGACAGTTTTCTATGTTGCAATCTGACATAGCCCTGTTTACGCAATGCTGTACCCGCATCAACTGTATATACTTTCCCCCAGTGTTTTATTATGTTTTTGACACTTGCTTTGGCAATGTAAATATATGTTTTCTCATGCCAATAAAGCTCCATTGAATTGAAAATTGAATATAAATTGAATTGACTGTTGACTCACACAATTTTCAAATGCTTCCATCAGAAGTGCTGAAAATGTGAAGAAACTATACAGCAGAAGTCCTCACTTCTGTTTCGTCTTTGCAGTCGCATACATTTTGTCCAACTGTAAATCAAATTAGTCGACGCATATACAGCTCGCTGCTTGGCAGAAATCTTTTTTTTCCCCCACGGCATAGAGATGACTGCTTCCGTTCGTGGCTTTCAGGGAGCGTAGTTACAGACTCTATATAACACTCAAATATCGTGTAATGGTTGTCTGTGGTTTGTCTTAGCTCAGCAGAAGAAATGTCAGCTCGCATGGGAGACAATGGTCCAAATATTGTGTAGGACATATTTTAGGCATTGCAGCTTTAACCTATAAACCCACAACAAATGTATTGTGAGCATAAAGTAATTTGTGCCCAGACTCTAATGTGAAAATCCCCTAATTCAGTACATGATGTGATTACTGTAAATGGGGGTTACAAGTAGTTAAGCGTACCAAATGTAATTGTCTCCGCCAGGCCGAAAGGCATGGCGAGAGAGTATGTTTTCGCCCCTGTCCGTCCGTCCGTCCGTGTGTCCGTGTGTCCGTCCGTCCGTGTGTCCTGTCTGTGTGTTAGCACCAAATCTCAGGCACCGTTGGCCCGCTCGCTGCGAAACTGTGCACACACACTCCCTGGATGCCAATTCAGAACCTCTGCATCAAATTTTTCACATAGGCCTGTCATAGCGCCACCAGGAGGCCGATTTGTGCAAAACCCATTTTTCCCCATTACTCCTACAGTTTTTAACCAAACCTCATGCAAATCGGTACACAGTATCTCTATAGTCATGTGATCAACCCTGATCTGTCCGATTTCCCATATTCCATCCTCATTGGCTAAGGTTACCATCCAAAGTTTGCAGGATTGGTCCGTTTTGAACAAACTGCCTCAAATCATGAACGCAGCTTGCCATTTCCATAAAATAGCACACGCACATTCCCACTAGGCCGAGGAAGAAATGGCACTTAAAACTTTTCACATCAGCCTCATGGTGGCGCTATAACAGGCCGATTTGCATTTTTAACTATAACTGCACCGATCTGCGTGAAACTTTGCACGCCTACTCCCTAGAGGCCAAGGAAAAACATCTGCACTGCATTTTTCATATCTGCTTTTTACAGCGCCACCAGGAGGCCGACTTATGTCAAACAAATTTTTGGATATTAATCCTTCAGATTTTATCCAAACATCACGCACATCGGTACACAGTATCTCTATAGTCATGTGATCAAGACGCATCTGTCCGATATTTCATATTCCATCCTGATTGGCTAAGGTTGACTTCCAAAGTTTGCAGGATTGGTCCGTTTTGAACAAAATGTCTGAAATCATGAACGTGGCGTGCGATTTCCGTGAAAATGTGCACGCACATTCCCACTAGGCCGAGGAAGAAATGCCACCCTTTTCACATTGGCCTATTATAGCGCCACCAGGAGGCCACAATAACTTACCTGACCTGGCGGAGACCTGTGCTCCGAGGAGCACTTTTTCTAGTTGTGAATAAACTGTGTGTACTTTGTACTGTAAGTTACAGACATTGACTGGTATATGGCCATTGCAAATTAAAGGTGTTTCTACAACTTAAAAGATCATAAAATTTACCCTGGCATGAAACCAAACAGTTGAATCTGAACTATTACACCGGTGATTAAAATATTTTCCCTGCCCTCCAAGCGAGGAGCTCAACTTACACCCACACAGTAGCATCACAACCTCTCCCTGCAGCAGTGGTGGGAAGTAACTAAGTACATTTACTCAAGTACTGTACTCAAGTACAGAGTTGAGGTACTTTTACTTTAATTGAGTATTTAAAATGTTTCAACACTTTATACCCCACTACAACTCTGAGGAAAATATTGTACTTTTTACTCCAAGTTCATGTACCCTGATTAACCAACGCTATTGTGTATTCATATTTTATTTATTCATTAATTCATCCATCCATCCGATCTATTTACTCCTTAAACCACTTAAGCCCTATCCTATACTTTGTCTATTCAAAAATAGCAGATCTAGAAGCTTACAACACTTCAAGATGCGACGCGTTGTGATAGATTGGCATTTTTTGGGGGGAGGGGTAACATTTTTGAAAATAAATCTTTTTACTTTGGAAAGTATAGTTTAATATCCCTTACTGTACTTTTACTCAATACAACAAAGGACTTTTACTTGTAAGGGCACGCTCTCACCGCACTTTTATTTTACCTCTGGGGCAGAATCTGCCAATGCATTGTCAATGTAAATGCGTGGATTCGACGCGTTTTGAGCTTGCAGATCGTCTATTTTTGCTACTTTTGTGTGACATAGAATGGCGAAGTACGGAATTAATTGACGAAAAAAGTGAAAATACAGAGATAAGAGGTGTCTGCCCGACAGTATATGCAATGTGGCCCTCTTGAGTGAGTGTGGAAATATAGTGCCCCTCTCCATCATCAAAGTTGCCCACCCCTGCCCTAAAGCTTGATTTACTGTATAATTGATTGTGTCAAGAATAGCAGATCTGCGCATTGTGGGCTTGTGCATCGGCTATTTTTGGCAGGAGACACCAGCTTGCTACTACATTTTATTAAAGAGTAGCCAATACTATTTTACCCCTTTTTTCTCCCCAATTTAGTCATTATGCCAATTAATTCCTCCCCACACACATTTCTGTGTTCATACACATTTGTCACACATGTCACTGCAGTTGTTTCCTAATGACTCACCTGCCAGTAAGGAGCCCCCACCGGGATGACGTAGAGCCTTGGTCCTACTCCTCCCGCCCAACACTCCCCGCTGAGTACGTGCAATGACCATTATCACCCTCCCCGCACAGCTTCCCTCCCCCGAACACGGGCCAATTGTGTTCGCGTAGACCCTCGACAAAGCCGATGCACCACAGGGGATTTGAACCCCCAACCTCTGTGGTGGTGGTGGGCAGGGACTTTACCACTGCGCCACCCGAGCGTCTTATTCAGGTTTAAACTGCACCCCATGTGGTTTGAATCTTGAATGGTCGCCTCCGCCGTCGGCGTATGAATGTGATTGGGTGAATGCAACATACATTTAGTGCTTTGAATAGAGGCGTCCTAGAAATAGACAGCCTAGAATTGCAGGCCACTTTTACCATCACACCATGAAGAAAAATGAAATGAAAATAGGAAAATGGACAAAGTGGGGGGGGGGTCCATTTATATTCAAAAAGTCATTCAAGGGTGGTGAAAGCCAGGTTGATAATTTGTCAAGATGACCTTTTTCCCGGTCTGACTGCACACATTACAATTCCATGTCTCTCCCTCATAGGCTCTACTGTACATCATTAAAAGGACAGGCCTCACTGACAACCATTCATTATCAATTTCTGACATCCAGATTGACTGTTTCACTTTCATTAATAATGAAATTTCCCAATAGCACTGGATGAATATAATGGCCATGCAAGCCTATATCTGGCGACGGTATCAATTCCTATCATGTCAATTCGAATAATATGTGGCAGATTACTCTGCAAAGTGTGTATGCAGCCCTTTTCGTGGAATTGTCTCCCTGGCTAACCCCAGTAGCACAGAGCAAACAGCTACATGTATGAAGAAAGAGTAATATAAGTTTGTTTTGCATTAATATTGTATTATGTTTTTTTCACCCTAAACATTATCTTTACAGTTGTCCGAGCCATCATAGATTAATTGTCTCTCAGTGTCCCCTATTATAATTAATTTGTCATTCACTTGACTTTAAAATGTGCAGAGGACTGATCCCTTTTATGTTAGATTAAAACTTAATCTAACATGAAAGGATCAGTCCTCTGCACATGTCCATTAGACGAGATAACAACACACAATATCAATAACAGCACACATTATTTGATAAAATAGTCAGGCAGTAAACACCATACACTGATAGCAGGGTAGTGGTGCTGAATGGTAAAAAGGGAGGTATCGCATTTGACAAATTAAACCTGTATTTATCATTTTGTTTTGATCAAATCACTTAATTGGGAGTTTTGGCCTACAGGTGGCGTTAGAGGGAACGCGTCTGCATCACCAAAATCAGTAGAGTTATGCGGAGAATGACGATGCATAGCAGATTCCATGGCATTCCAGACAGCAGTTTTCCCAAATACGTATATCTTTGGGAATAAAGTGTTGGAAGTGACGGAGGGACGGACCCACTAACCAAAAAATTACTTATCACCAGCTATAACCGACATTTCCATCCTGACAATTCAGGCCTTTGTTTTCATGCTATTCAGTGGTGGAAATAGGCTTCCACATGCAGTGGTGGAAGCACTCAACTCCCAGTACTTGAGTCAAAGTATAGGCCTACTCCTGCAGTCCTGGTCAAATATTACTCAACTTAACTACAAGTGGAATGTGCTCAGTCTATCCAAACTGTCCACTCCACTATTATGGGTCCTCTACCCTGGCAGCACTTTGCGTTGCAGTACCTCATCCTCTCACTCACCTAAGGCACTAAAAACCATCATTAGCAGGCAGGAGGAGGCCTTCATCTCCCCCTACCATACCCTCACATAAACACGGCTTGCTCATGCCGGGTTCCTGGCATTTTTCAAATGTCAGACGGAAATGTCCCCAGGCTCTCTCTTCACTGTTAAACTAATCAAGACATGCAAAAATGGACCTCTAATCTAGTATATTAACCAGCAACACTGGCTATTAATTCCCTAGGTATGTTGTTGTTGTTGTTGTTGTTGTTGTTGTTGTTGTTGTTGTTTGCTTACCAGCCACCGTGGGAGATAAAGCTTAAGTATAAGAGGGCGAGATGAGCAGAACGGCGTCCAGCTATAATACCATTGGTTCCCAAACGTATTCAGCTGTGAGACCCAAAAAGGTAAAGTTGGTATCTCATCAGGACCCAAACGTACAAAAAAAATAGTTATGAATTAAACACTTTAGAACTATTTGATAGTGAAAATAGCTGACCTACAACCCACAACGGGTCACAATGTTGTGAGCTGTTTTTTTAAAGGACCACTTCACCCATTTTCAACATAATATTTTCATTTAATTGGTCCTCACTACAGCTCAGTATTTATAGCATTTATATTTTTGTCTATTTTGTCTATTGTGTCCTAGAGGAGGGCTGTGGACAGTTCAGAAACCCGCCTATCAGTGACATCATCGGTAGACAGGTTTGGTCATGTCAGACAAGATTGTATTGTCTCCGCCAGGCCGAAGGCATGGCGAGAGAGTATGTTTTGCACCCCGTCCGTCCGTCCGTGTGTGTGTGTGTCCGTGTGTGTGTCCGTGTGTCCATCTGTCTGTGAGCAGCTAATCTCCGGCACCGTTGGCCCGGTCGACTGTACACACACACTCCCTGGATGCCAATTCAGAACCTCTGGCCCAAGTTTTTGACATGGGCCTGTTATAGCGCCACCAGGAGGCCGATTTGTGCGAAACCCATTTTTTTTAAATTACTCCTACATATTTTATCCAAACATCACGCAAATCAGTACACAGTATCTCTATAGTCATGTGATCAACACGGATCTGTCTGATTTTCTATATTCCATCTTGATTGGCTAAGGTTGGCTTCCAAAGTTTTAAGGATTGGTCAATTTTTTACTAAATGCCTCAAATCATGAACACAGCTTGCGCTTTCTGTGAAATTTCACACGCACATTCCCACTAGGCCGAAGAAAAAATAGCACTTGAACATTTTCAAATCAGCCTCATGGTGGCGCTATAAAAGGCCAATTTGCATTTTTAACTCTAACTGCACCGATCTGCATGAAACTTTGCACGCATACTCTCTAGAGGCCAAGAAAAAACATCTGCCCTGCATTTTTCATATTATCCTTTTATAGCGCCACCAGGAGGCCGACTTATGTAAAACACATATTCTGAGATTAAGCCTTCAGATTGTATCCAAATTTCACGCAAATCGGTACACATGATCTCTATAGTCATCAAGCCATCAAGATGGATCTGTTTGATTTTTCATATTCCATCTTGATTGGCTAACATTGACATCTAAAGTTTGCAGGAGTGGCCCGTTTTGAACAAAATGCAGCAAATAATAATGTAGGATTTTTTTTTCTTTCTTTAGGAAATAATGATACTTTACCAATGACCCATACAAATGGGTCCTTGGCACAAAAATGGGTCCTACCCCATTGTTTGGGAAACAGTGAGCTATACTGCAGTATCTTCCTGGAGGATGGAAAAAGATTGAAAGGACGAAGCACTTTGTCCAGCATCACTGATACCGCTGACAGGAGAAGAAGAAGGGAGGGAAGAACGCGCCTCGTTTGTCACTGTGTACCCTTGACTGCTTTGTCACCAACACACAGTGTTGGGTATGGGGGTTTTGGAAAAGGGGACAACAAAAAAAGCTTTTAAAGAATGTGTTTATCTGGTCATTTGTGATGCTTCGGAGTTGCTGACATTGAGAAAAACGATTGTCGGCAGTGACACATGACAGATTGTGTGCACGGTGGCATTGGGATGGGGGGTGGCTGATAGAGACAGTCACACCTGGCCACTAATTGGACTCAGCGCTGGGTGTGACTGCTCACCTTAGTTAATTGACGCACACAGGCTTAGGGGAACAAACTAATGGATTTAATTACGTAATTATGAAAAATCATTGCTAATCGATCATTTAATAAAATAATCAATTAATAATCGATCCCTTTGGGCATGTCATGATAGGCGAAAATATTCCAGAGATTTCAACAACTTTCAAATTAGTGAGAATAGCCGATCTACAACCTAAGAACATGTCACATCGCAACGCGATCGTAGATGGCTATTTTCACTATTTTTTCACGACACAGTCGTGCGAAAATAAATAAGTGTTTATTGATTTGTGGATAGATGTAAGAAAAATCTATTATTTGATTAATCAAAAAAGTAATCAATAGAATAATCGCTAAGAAAATAATCGGTAGTTGCAGTATCCTACACAGGATAAATCAGTCAACCCACAAACATTCAGAGACAGACAGCCTCTCTCATGACAGATTGGGTATCTGCCTTTTTATTTTGTTTATTTCCTTGTGTTTATCTACCTAATGTATTACACGAAGCTAAGGAATGGCAAGCAGTTTATAATAAAGACTGCTTTTAACGTGAAAACTTGGCCTGTCCTACAATTGAGCATGTTTACAATTGTGGCCTTATGACTGCACAACTGGCATCTGTTGTAAAAGTCCCATGTGGGTGTGGCTCTGAATAAGATGCAGTGTCCTTTATTCTGCTGCCTGTCTTTGTCACAGCGTCCTTAGATATTCTGCTGGCATGTCGTCACTTTGTCACAGTGCAGAGGAGGCAGAAATTCAGCAATTCAAGGATACGGCCCGTGTATTTTCACATTGTCCACAGATGTAATCAGTCATTGTCAAAACATGGATAAGTAAAGGGATGAAAAACTAAAAAGGGGCATTACTTGATAACAGGAAGAAAAATATTGCACGGCATTAAAGTAGACGCATGCGTCAGACTCGCATCACTCAATGGAGTGAAGTTACAGTGGCAATTTACTGTGTAGACAAAACAGTTTTTGTTGGTGGAGCCTAATAAAACGATTTCTCATGTCCTCGGCTCCTCGCATCATAATAGTCGGATCATAATAGACAAAGTAAATGTGTTGTTACCATGGCAATAATAAACTGGAGGCTGTGCAATGGCTTCAAGCCACATAACATCACAGCAGCCCAAAATCTCACAGTAGATATCTTTGCTTAGCTATAGTAAATAGCCTTTGGAACCAACTGCTCTGAAGAGATAGCTACATCTAGTAACTGAAGCACTGTTTGTTTGAACACAGCAAAAGCTATTTCTTAAATATTAAATTATGTGTCTTCAAACCCAACATGAATACACAATTTCTCACCAGGGTTGGCACAATTAAGGAAATGGATTAATCTGATCTTTGTTTACCCACTTTCAAGGTATCGCTCCTTGAAAGTTATGGATGGGGGTATAGCAGACGGAGCCAGATGAAATCCAGATTTAAATATTGCACATTTATCATGTCTCCCATGATCCCCAGGGTCACTAGACTCTCATGTAGGTGCAACAGTTAATCAAACAAACCATTTTAATTTGGGGAAACAAATTATAATAATAATTTCGCATTTCCCCCTGAAAAAAAAAAGTGAAAATCGTAGATATGCAAGCTGGTAATGTGTGTCATATTGCGACACATTGTGAGATTGTAGATACATTTTTGTATGAATAAGTATATACAATAGGGCCTGGTGAATCAGACTAATCAATTTAGTCAATTATGAAAAAAAGTCTATTCAAAATGTTTTGTGTCAATTCGTCCACGTATAAAAAACAAATGATCAAAAACCTCCGTTCTACTTGATTTATCGAAAAAGTAATCAATAGAATAATCACTAAATAAACGGCCCTACTCTTATCCTATGAAATGTTCCAGCTGGAAAAATGCTAAATCAGACGTGCCCTTTGCAAGCAAGAGTACAGAGTTTAAACTGAAAAAAATTTTGCTTTCTTAAAAAGTATTCAGAGCAATAACGTAATACCGTAAAGTGTTGAGGTCGTCCGTGTGTCAAGTGCGGTCACATCAATGTTGAAATGTTTCCACCCTAGGAAAGATTGCATATAGTACAGTAAGCTATAGATTGATGCTTTCCCTCTCTGCAAGCTCTGCACTGTACAGTAAATCACCTATATGAGCAGGATTTGAGCTTTTGACAGCAGTAACACCAAATCTGTGCTGACGTCAAATCAGGATATCGTATGTGGGCGCTTGAAAATATACTGTAGAAGATGTGTGGTTACGGTGAGAATGCTCTAAAGTATAATGTCACATTCAAGCGTCTAAACTCCTTTCAAACGCGGAACCACGTTTTAAGTCTAAATCCAAGAGGATATCTCCTCACACCAAAGCACGTTATCACACATGCACGGCCCTGGAGTTTTAAACCCTGCAAAGTGTAATAATGTATGAAAATGACTTGAGACGTGATAACAGGCAGCGCCATTATCTCCAGCGACTGTTTTGTTTATCTTCCTCTTCAACCTACTTTTTTGCTTTCCATTTTATCTGCTGAGACGGAGTCCTGGGTTACGGCAGCGGGGGCCCCATGGCTGCGGATGCAGGTGGTCAGAGAACCTGCTCACCGTCCTGGGGACGCAGCGCTGGAGCCACGGGCTTATCGTCCCCCTGCAGAAGTGCTCTGTCATGCCTTTGCTCTCGTGAATTTCTTCTTCTGGTTTTTCTGTTCAAGCTATTTTAACCCCTCCTCCACCCCACAGCCCTTGACAAAGACACCCCAGTCCCACAGCGATACACTTCATTTGCAGAACTCGAATGAGAATCTTATCTTGAGCGAGGAGTTGGCTTTTTTTCCCTTTTAAGCACGGGCCACTCATGAGAAATGAATTAGGGGAACAGCAATATTAGAAGATAATATCACTTCATATATCCAATGTATTTCAACCTAATCTAGAACCTAATCCAAAAATCCTGCAGAAAGACTATAATTCAATCTGTAATAATGTCTGTTTTTGACTATGGGGATATACTGTATGCTTCTCTCTCCACACTGAAGCCTCTTGAAGCAGTCTACCACAGTGCCCTGCGTTTCATTACTGGCGATGATTATCTCACCCATCACTGTATTTTATATGATAAAGTGGGTTGGTCATCTCTCGCAGTGCGTAGAGAGCAACATTGTATTTTATTTATTTATAAGGCCTTGTGTGGAAAGCTTCCTTTGTACCTATCCTCGCTTCTGAAACCAAAGGTTACTGGTCATTCAACACGTTCACAAACCCACATTAGATATACCAGTCCTCGTAAGAGCAGTGAACAAGGAAAGACTGCTTTCATGTACTGTATTATGCTCCACACAAGTGGAACAAACTTCAGGATTCTCTGAAACTGGTGCGATTGGTCTCAATTGAGATATTTAGGGTGCTTCTCGAGGACACACTACATAGTGACTGCACCTGCTTCATGTTTATTTGCATCTGTGACACTGTAATATGATTCAAATGTTTGTTATGGTTTTTCATTATATGTATTGTATTTTATATGCTGTTATCAGGGTCACCGATCAATCGGGTAGTGTGAAACCCACAACGATATATTTCAAGAAATAGACTCCTGTAGTGTGAAATGCCTAACGACCAGATTACTCCCGACCACTTCAAATATCTGGTAGTGTGTAGAGGCCTTAAGTCAATCAGAGGCGGGGTAAGTGACATCTCACATTGTTTTTGTATTTATTTATTCCACATTAAAACCTGTCTAAATGTCTAAAATGTGTCAATTTGAGAATAAAATGACACAATAACATTTTGCATTTTTGGTATTCAAAATACAGAAAATACATGATCTGAAAGTATATTGATACAAATTAAAAAATAATTCTATGCCAACCAAATACAAATTATAAAAATACAAAAAAGTATTTCAAATGCATGCATAAAAAAAACACATTTAGATGATCTATTTTTAATTCATTTTCTTTTTTTAAATATTTTTGGAAAAGTTTCCAGTTTTCTTTCATTAAGTTCGCCTATAATGACATGCACAAAATCGCCAGGGATAATGTGGTTCATTTATCAAACTGTCTGAAAGTCCTTCCAATTGGGAATCCACGCCGTTGTGACTCTCATTTTTGGCTTTAATAGTGAAACCCTTTGTGAGAATGGGAGATAGGATGCAGCGAAGGCACACTTAGGGGAATGCCATGATGATCTACAAGAGGATGTGGGTTTAGTGTCCAGTGTGACAGACGATGGGCTGGGATTCGTCAAACTGCCCCGCCGTTGTAATGGGGCAAAGCATGAGGGCCGCTTTGAGCCAGAGGCTTTGTGCCTCCCTGCCTTATTGCTGGGCCAAACAAGGTCAAGTTGTTCCCTGATCCCCAGAGGAACTTTGCTGGGTTGCTGATGAGTCCTGCCACAGTAAATGGGAAAAGAGTGGAGACGCTAAACGGTTCCACTTCGCCACCTCTCCTCCTCCTTCTGGGCCAGGAATCTTATCTTCTGTTCATTATTTAGCCTGTCATAAAAATGGTATGAAATGTCAGGAGAAAAAATAAAATAATAATAAGAATCCAGTTCTATCCCTGTCGGAAAGGAATTCAGTCACACAGTATCAATAACCTTTGCTCGTTATTCTACAGCCTGCAGAAATTGTCCTCTTAACAACATACAGTATTAGGGGGCAAACAAACTCGGTAGCCTACTGTATAAAGGAAAGTTATGACGCCTATCACATGAAATTAAATAATGCTTATAGGTTGTGGCTGTGTGAGGGAGAAGCCCCATCTCCTGCAAATGTCACCAGGAATGTATTTCTATTTGTGCAAGGCAGCGAATCAGTCAATTTCATCTCCATTTCCCCTCGCCTCTTCTATGCATCCCAATGAGCTTAACACAATATTAAAATATGGCAGAGAGCTGATGAGAAAAAAATTGCATAATGCTCATCCCGACTATAGAGCTGCTTCCACTGTCTGTGCTATTTTCCAGGGTCCAAAACGGGCACATTCCCATCATGAAAGCTATATGGAAAGTGACAAGAAATCAAATGAATATCCCACATAAACTTGCCCAACCATATGATCATGCACTCTCTCACACACACATGCACACACCAACACGGATGCCAAATCCATATCTGAAAGGTCAAGTGTTCAAAGGAAATTGCTTTGTCCGTATTATTGGGAACGTTAATGAGAGTGAATTGTTTATGCATCTACGAAGCACTTGACACAATTGATGCTTTCTCCCTCCCGGTCATACTAATGGCCAGTGGTGGGCAGTTACAAAGCACATTTACTCGAGTACTGTACTTAAAGGACGACTTCACCGATTTTCAACCTATCTTCATATAATTGGTCCTCACTAATGCTCATGATAATATGGTACAATTTTTGTGTTATAGGAGGGCTGTGGACAGTTCAGAAACCATAATTCAAGCTAATAGAAACTGCAGGCTTTCTATTCACGGAAATTGAGCATGCTATATGGAAGCCATTGTTCTCACATTTATGAAAAATAAAATACAACATTTGAGATTGTGTAAAAAAAAGTAAAGAAAAACCCTGCCTAACGATGATGTCACTTGGTAGGCGGGTTTCTGAACTGTCCACAGCCCTCCTCTGAGACACTGACCGAGTAGAAGGACATTAGTGAGGACCAATTATATGAAATAGGTTGAAAATATCAAGTAAAGTATCAGGTAACTTTCTCCGCTCATAAGCTTGCCATGGCTTCAAGCTCTGCAATTTGTCTCTGCATAGTTTCCAACACAATAGGCTTTTGAACCTAAACTTTTCTTTTAGTACTTTGAATAGTTTACCTGACAGATGTCTTGCCTCCACTGCTCGCAAAGTGCTTCCAAAAAGTGCTTCCAAACATTGCATGAGCAATTTGACCTGCTGTGGTACACGTCACGGGAGCAATTTGACCTGCTGTGGTACACGTCACAGGAGCAATTTGACCTGCTGTGGTACACATCACGGGCAAAAGACTGACAAAGGACACTGACAAAGTAGAATGAACCATTCACTTAAAATAATAAGGTCTTGACTTGATGAAAAACACAATATTTGATTCGGGAAAGTTATAAACTCTCTGAAGTTCTCCTCCTAACGCTATGGACCAGAGCTAGTTGCCTCTCTCTGGCCTTGCGAAAGAGTATGTTTTGCACCCTGTGTCCAGCACCGTTGGCCCGGTCACTGTGAAACTGCACACACACACTCCCTGGATGCCAAAGCAGAACCCCTGCCCCGATTTTTTCAGATCAGTCTGTCTTAGCGCCACCATGAGACAGATTTTTGCAAAAAAAATGTGTTTTGCAAATCGGGGCAGAGGTTCTGCTTTGGCATCCAGGGAGTGTGTGTGCGCAGGTTCACATTTTTGTATGCGAAACTGTGCACACACTCCCTGGATGCCAAAGCCGAAGCTCTGCCCCAAATTATTATTATAGCGCCACCAGGAGGCCGATCTTTGAAAAACACATTTTTTGATGACTCCTACAGATTTTGTGCAAACATCATGCAAATCGGTACACAGTATCTCTATAGTCATGTGATCAACACAGATCTGTCCGATTTTCCATTTTCCATCCTGATTGGCTAAGATTGGCTTCCAAAGTTTGCAGGATTGGTTCATTTTGAACAAAATGCTTCAAATCATGAACGCAGCATTTGATTTCCGTGAACTTTTGCGCACACATTCCCGCTAGAACGAAATGGCACTTGAAAAACTCCAAATCAGCCTCATGGTGGCGCTATAACAGGCCGATTCACGTTTGTACCTATAACTGCACCGATCTGCATGAAACTTTGCACGCACACTCCCTAGAGGCCAAGGAAAATCCTTTGCCCTGCATTTTTCACATCTGCCTTTCAGAGCGCCGCCAGACTTTTGTACCAAAAAATATTCTAAATCACTCCACCAAAAATCACACAAATCAGAACACAGTAGCTTTATAGTCATGTGAGTGTCCGATATTTCATATTCCATCCTAATTTGCTAACATTGGCTTCCAAAGTTTGCAGGATAGGTGCGATTTCTGTGAAATTTTGCACGCAGATTCCCACTAGGCCGAGGAATAAATGCCACCCTTTTCACATTGGCCTGTTATAACGCCACCAGCCGGTCTAATTTAGCAAAACACATTTCTGGAACAAAATGCCTCAATCATGAACGCAGTGTGCGATTGCTGTGAAAGGCCTAAGAAGAGATGGCACCCTTTTCACATAGGCCTATTATAGCGCAAGGTAAAATCCTGCTTAGGGCACCAAATTGCTCAGGGCCGGCACTGCCTCTGTGTGATCCTAGAGCAGCTCTAGCAAGCTGCTAAAAACTGCCACTATAGAGCATCGCAGTTCCCGCCCACTTCCTGGTTTTTCGTGGTGCCGGAAGGAACAACTCAATGCATTTTTCCCATTGACATTTCCAAAAATATTTATATCTATTAATTTAAGCCTCGAATCAAGCCATCATGACATGACATGAATCATGACCATAAAACGTTTTTTTCTGTGATTTTTTTTTATTTTATATTTAATTATATGATATACTATATTTAATAAATACCCTTTGTTTTGCCGTTTTCAAAAAAATAAAATCACAGAATCAATGCTCTATACCGTACAAGGTCACACTGTGACGCAATACATTGTGAGCTTGTAGATCTGCTATTTTCACTATAATCTTTTTAACATTTCCGGGGGAAAAAAATAGTAAGTAATATTTGACCGGGAGTACAGTATCTGTACTTTTACTCAAGTACTGGGGTCCAATGAGTACTTTGGCCATCACTGCTAACAGCTAAAGCCTAACCGAATCAGAGAAATCCCTTTGCTTTCAATTTAATATGATTCCGGACATGTTGCTTGTTTGATCCCTGGATAAGACATGGACACAAGCACATTACAGCTCACCTGGCTTATACTGTAGCAAAACAAAACATGCAAGATTCTTTCCACAACATTGCCTTTGTCCCCAAATAATGTTGGTTGTTGCCAGACAGATTGAAAGACACAACACACTAACATTCTTACCGCAAACAATTAGCAACATCACCACAGAATGAGTGTTGGGAATACACAGGTTAGACAGATGCTAAGATATAGACATTCTCCCAACACACCATGACAGGAGAATGTGTGTTACGGGACCGTGTGTGGTGTTCTGCAACACAGATGGAATGATAAAGCAAATGAGAGAAAGAGGAAAAAAGAGAAAGTATCATCCAAGTGACACAGAGGATTTGTTCCACAAGGCTTCACGCGATCCAATCAAGTGGGCTTTTCCAGTTGAGTTCCCAAGCGATTCCCGCTTCTCTCCAAAGCGAGTGCTCAAGTTAAGGTCCTTAAAACATGGGGGGGTGATTTTTACTGCGATTACGAAGGGCGATTTGCCCAGAAAATATATATATTTTTTTTCATATCCACACAGAATGATGCACAAATCGGGGTGGCACTAGCTCAGGCGGTAGAGCGTCCTGTTGGGGATCAGAAGGCTCTGGGTTCGATTCCCGGCTCCCCCTGGGTTGGTATCGAAGCGTCCTTGAGCAAGCCACCGAACCCCTAACTGCTCCCGATGAGCAAATTTATATAGTGCATTCAGAGAAAGGCGCTATATAAACGCACCATTCATCATTTTTTAAGCGACATCACTTTTAATCAGACAGACGTCAAGTTTTAAATCAAGATAAGACCCTGATTCATCTTGTGAGGGATATTCAGTCGCCAAAGACAGTACAGCAGTCATCAACTGTATGAATAGTTTCAATGCAAAATACTGGCCAGTGATTTTTGTATTGTGTCGTATTCCTCACACACCCCCAGGGTGTAAAGGCATTTAACCACTTACCCACTAGACTTAGTAAATTGGACCTGAGTTAGCTCTGTACTTAAATTGCGTTTTCCGTCTACACCAAATCTCTACACCAAATCCAAAAATAGCTGATCTGCAAGCTCCCAACGTGTCGCAATGTGATGCATTGCAAGCTTGTACAGTAGATCTGCTGTTTTGGCTGGTGTTCCCCCAGAAAATAAATGCTGGCGTTTAAGTGGTTAACCGTTACTTTGGGAATGAGGAGAAGACATTTGGTTGCCTGGCTCCTGCCTCGGACAAGTCATGCCTATTAATTGAACCCTAACTTTCCCATCCTGAGGCGAACATTTGGCGAAAATGGCCGATCTACAAGCTGTGATGCGTGGTGAGCTTGTAGATGGGCTAATCACTAACTAATGCCAATCAAATTAGACTAAGTTTATAACTTCCTGCACAGCAGAAATGGAAATAAAAAAATGAAATTCAATGATATTTTAAAATATATTTCAGTGAACGGAAATGACGAACAGATGACACCTTCCATTCACGCGTATACAGACTCTGGGTAGCATTCAGAGATTGAGGAATAATTGTGAGAGACTAAAAATACAGTGTTTAAGTGGCTAAAACATTTCTGTTTGAACTAAATGGAAATTCAGGCATAGTTAGTTTGGTCTACCATGCTTCCCTACAAACACATCACACTCTGCACAAACCAGAGAGGTGTTAAAATGTATTCAGCAGAAACAGTAGTGGTCTCCAGTGACAATGTGAGTGAGCATAATAAAGATTAGAATACGCTTCAAAATGTTAGGATTCTGATGGAACATCTAATGGTGTAAAGATGAAATGCAGGTAATTGGTAGTGTTAGTATTTGTTCCCCCCCCCCACTAAAAACCCTCCTTTCTGTGTCCCCTGACAGATTGTGTTCCAGTCAGAGATATTAGGCTATGGCAGCACTTCAGTCTGATTGTTTCTTCCACCGATGGAGGACAAGTGGTTTAGCCGTGTCCTTCATCGAGTTGTTTAGTCCTTGAACATGACATGTAAAATAAATAACTTGACTCACACACACACCACAGGCACAATAAAATCCAGAGTGTTATTTTAACTACTCAACCATTTGAACCCTACCAACCATCTCTAAAAATGTTATCTATTACAGGCAGTGACAACATACTGTAATGACTACATTACATAAGATGTGCTTCTGTTTCCATGAACGATGTAACACAAAGGTTATCTTTGTAAATAACCTAAAGATTTAAAACCATGTTTACATACATAGATTCTAATGGAATGTATTATGAAATGCAATCAACAGAATATAGTGCAAGTGTGTAAGAAAATATCCAAAATGGCCACTAAACGCCTGGCAACATTTTTTACTTTTGATCCGCTTGTCCTAGAATACCTCATGTGTAATACCTTTTTTTATATGTGTAGAATCCATTCCTGATGTTATTTTTTTAATATTAGGTCAATCTCACATGTTAAAGGTCAGGTCAAGGTTGAATTTGACCTCTGGGAGAACAAAAAATGGAAACGACATGATGAACATTCATAGTTCACTTTATTCATGATTTTTTTTTTAAAGTGTCATTAACATGTCACAAGAACTGGTATTCATAATAACATGAATGTAAAATTATGTAATAAGATGGCAATATGTATTTTTTGCAACTACCAGAGCAGTTACAGTACATCACACATCAGTGATGCACTTCTTACTCTGTGCCTAAATTTATATTGCACCATGTCACGTAGCTCTGGCAGTGCCGGGTCACCCTCAGCAATGAAAGGAACTGGAATGCTATCCTGGATCCACTTTCCACAACATTACCTGTAAATTAGCAGACACATGGTGGAACAGGTTAGTCGGTGTCGGAGGAAGGGCCATTAACTTGTGGCACCCACCTCACCCAGCACATCATGGTAGCCTGGGAAGTTCCCTGCCGGCAAAGTGTTGTGTGCTCTGATCTTGCCTTTGCCATACGTATAAGACTGTTCCATCTGTACTTTACACTGTATAGGTCCACCTGATACACCCCAATACACCAACAGGACAAGGACATCAGTTAAATCACTGAGCATGTGTTTCACACCCTTTCCAGAGATGGCTGCATCAGGGACATAGGAAATCATGGTGATCATGACTAATTGCAGTATCTATCAGCACTGAAGGTGTACAACATTCACAACAGCGTGGGGGCAATTTAGCCAATGATGGGATTGAAGAGATGAGGGCGGTGATCTTTCTGTGTGTGAGGATACACCCCAATCTTTTACGGCCAAGACACACCAGGGCCCTATTCCTCGAAAGGTGAATTAGAGCTAAAGCCTGGCTTTAACCCCTATCCTGGCTTAATTTAGCCAGGATTAGGGTTGAATCGGTTCCTAGAAAGCTGAATTATCTTGAAGATTAGTTTAGCCAGTTCACCCTGGCTAAGTTTAGCCATGACCCGATTCCACGAAAGAGAATTTAAGCAAGCCTACCTTAGAGCGGTTTCACACTGGATCCGTTTTCATTGAAAACGTTTCCCAGATCGAATGCTGGCCTGCATTCACATTGGGCATAGATCCTATCGCACCAGAGAACACATGCATATACACCCCACGATCCTACAGGTGGCGGCATGCACATAGTGTTTCCCCTGTGGACACAGACGTCATCAACTATGCGACAATGTTTGTGCTGGTCTCGCACAAATATGCGTTTAAATATGTTGAAAGCAAGGGGGCGGAGTTGCGGCTGGTGAGAGAGTCTGAGCGCACTGAGGGCAATGAGCGCACAGAAGTCAGAAGGCTGTGTTGTTGACGGACAACGGATGCACGCTTATGAGAAACGACATAAATAAAACCTGGTGAAACACTTGTGTGCATTAGCGCAAGATGAGGATACAGGAAACATTCAGTCTAAATGTCCAGTTTGCTAACCTTCACAACTACTAATACTTTTGTATTTGAAACTTTAAATTTCTCTATTATAAACTTTCACGACAGCTTAAGTACAAAAATATATCATTTATGAAAAGGCAACTATAGTAGCCTATACAGTGAAGTCCGACTGAATGACTGAAACCTTGTATTGTGAATTGTACTTCCATGTACTGTTTCTCATGTCTCATGTCTAAATAAAGTACGTCAATCCAACGTCTTTTCTTTTTTGACTCTCTTGGTGTGGGGATTATCTGGCACATGTATGTATCTGTTATGAAAGAGAAATTGCATCATGAGTGAAACGGCTATAGTCCTTGGGAAACTATAAACCTACGTAGGCCTACATCTAAATGAGTTACCATATGTACTTACAAATTTCAAATTACAAAGCCTTATAAGCTATATATTTCTGGGATGCATAGTAGCTGAAACTCCACAAGATACCCACAAGATATACTATATGCGCTGCTCGCGCACCTGAAATGCGCGATGGAGACCCGCCAATGTTTCATGACTGATAGACATGAAAGAAGGCCCTTCACAGCTAATAGAGAATTTTAAATTTTAAGAATCGGTTCAGAATTGAATGAGTAAAATTGTTAGAAAGGCTCCCATATAAGTTGATTATTATTTCAATTGTTATGTTCCACCTTAAGAGTAATATGCACCAGCCCACCTTAAGTGCGCAATGCATTCTGGGGCGTTTTCATTCATTCAGTAGCACTGGCTAGAAGAGCGGTGTTTTTGTTGGCTGTTTTTGTCGAGTTTATATACCGTCACCTATTCCAAATAGCGGGCCACTTCCGTCTAATGGTACGCTTGCTTTCACATTGCAGCGTACCGTACCCGAAAACGCATGATCCGGATCCGAAACTGCCTCCGGAGGTGGTTTCGGGAACGGAACGGTTACCCGTTTCGGGGGACGATTCGCTACATTCACACTAGCCAAGCGGTCTGGAGTGCGCACCCGGGACCCGAGTGTGAAACGGCTCTTAGTTACCATGGCAATTTAGCTGTGAAGTTAGCCTGGTCAGGAGCAGGCTAACAGCCAAGTTTACTTAATCCAGTGCCTTGTTCTTCAAGTTTTTCCACAGTTAATTCAAAACATGTGTTTGTATATGGACTCATTTTAATGACCCTGCATTCAAATAAAATGAAATAAATACAATAAGATATAATCAAATTAATTATATTACTGAAATAGTGTGTGACCATGAATCATAATCATAATTGTTTCACAATTACTCATGTGATACTGTATGTAATTGTTATATGTAATTGTCACTCTGTTATATAGACACATACATACTAGGGGTGGGACGATATATCGATATATCGATATATCGCGTTACTTTCTCCCGCGATAAATAATCGATATGCTGCCGAAAAATATCGATATTAAAAAAAGTTTTTAGTTTTAAGTTTGTGATATGTTGTTTTTCCTACTCTGTATTTGTGTATTGATGATTTTGAACCGTTGTTGCTAATTTATGTGTTTATGAATTGAATACAAGGACTATCGTGATATATCGTTGGTGAATTTTCATGCAATATATTGTGATATCGCAATATATCGATATTTTCAGATATCGTGATATATCGTTGGTGAAATTTCTTGCAATATATATCGAATATCGTGATATCGCAATATATCGAACATCGTCGAATATCGTGATATATATTGTTAACGTGGGCCCAATATCGTGATATATATCGTATCGTGAGGCACCCATATCGTCCCACCCCTAATACATACACATATATATATATATATATATATATATATATATATATATATATATATATATATATATATATATATATATATATTCACCTTTCGAGGAATAGGGCCCAGTGCTTCAACTCCCCCTCTACTGTTTCTGCACATTTTGGGGAAGTCGTCAGTCCACTCCACTCACATGCATCATGACAGCAGAGAGAGAGAGAGAGAGAGAGAGAGAGAGAGAGAGAGATGCGTTTCATGAACCATTAGTTGAGTGCATCATGACATTCAGCCCGGGACGCTATTGGGTGATTGGAGTTCACTCAAAAATCAAAAACAGGTAGCTACAAATTGAGGGAGATGGCATGTAATGGACGAACTGCATTAAAACTCATGTTGTGCTCTTCCCTGCTGATGTGTCAACAAACAGCTGCTTGTCAATTGTGAGGTGAATACTGTACATGTCAACCAGTGACCATCTGCTGCCTGCTTGGACACCTGGTTGGATGATAAGGTGCGAGAGAGACTGACCGGCAATTGAAAATATAACATTAGAAATAGATTCTACACCTATGAACCCCCCCCCCCGCAGGTCCCCATATGAATCATCATAAGTTCACAGATTCCCTCACAAAACTGCAATACAATTTGTTGTTTTTAACATAATGCAGTACAATGGAACATCACCTTGGGATGCACACCATCTTTGATTTGGCAATACATAATTAACTGATGGTTATTTCACTGATTCACATTCCTTGAACCCTAAAACCTAGGGTTAGACCAAAACCACGTTTCTAGGTTGAACAGTATCATAAAGCCATTTAAGCTCCTGGCAGCCATCTTGAAAAAAAAAAAAAACGAGACATATAATTTCCTAGATTTTTAGTATGTGCTTAAGCATGCCTAGAGGTACCGCTACCTTTTGTATAACCTTTTTTGGGGGGTTATGTAGTATGTTTTCATATATTGACCCATGACATTTTCACCTAGTGTTATAAAATAAAATGCCTGCTAGCACCCATAAAGCTACCACTGGTGCAAGGCTATCACATATTTTCTAACTCTAGACATGTATACCATTACAAAAATCACTATGAGCATTATTCCTGTCAGGTGATACCGACCAAACCTCCTGGCTCACGGGCTATATGTATCTACAGACACACACACACACACACACACACACACACACACACACACACACACACACACACACACACACACACACACACACACACACACACACACACACACACACACACACAAATGCGGACGGAAAGGGGCCAAAACATAGTCAGACAAAAATGCCATGCTTCACTATGTCATCCAGTGTAAGAACCATTTCAAAAATGCAATGCTACATTATGTCGTCCAATGTTAGAACCATAAAAATGGCAAGCTACACTATGTCGTCCACTCGTCCAATGTAAAAACCATTAAAAAAATGCCATGCAGTGCTTACCTATATTCTTTTGTGCTTAATATGGTGCTTACCTGTTTTGTGGGGCTTCCTATGGTTCTTCCCTGTAATCTATGGCACTTCCTATGGTGCTTCCCTGTCTTCTATGGTGCTTCCTATGGTGCTTCCCTGTCTTCTATGGTGCTTCCCTGTCATCTATGGTGCTTCCTATGGTGCTTCCCTGTCTTATATGTTGCTTCCTATGACACTTCCCTGTCATCTATGGTGCCTCCCTGTCTTCTATGGTGCTTACCTGTTTTCTATGGTGCTTACTATGGTGCTTACCTGTTTTATTTGGTGCTTACTATGGTGCTTACCTGTTTTCTATGGTGCTTACTATGGTGCTTACCTGTTTTATTTGGCGCTTACTGTGGTGCTTACCTGTTTTATTTGGTGCTTACTATGGTGCTTAGCCTACCTGTTTTCTATGGTGCTTACAATGGTGCTTGCCTGTTTTCTTTGGTGCTTACTATGGTGCTTACCTGTTTTATTTGGTGCTTACTATGGTGCTTACCTGTTTTCTTTGGTGCTTACTATGGTGCTTACCTGTTTTCTTTGGTGCTTACTATGGTGTTTACCTGTTTTCTTTGGCGCTTACTATGGTGCTTACCTGTTTTCTTAGGCGCTTACTATGGTGCTTACCTGTTTTCTTTGGTGCTTACTATGGTGCTTACCTGTTTTCTTTGGTGCTTACTATTAGTGGAGCGGCTAAAGGCTTTTTTTCTGGCAGAATCTTTCAGTTGATGATAAAAGCGTGAAAATTGGCATGAGCAGTCTCCATGGGTCACTTGACAAGAAAATGGTCTGAGACATTTGTAATTTCAAGATGGCGGCCATTTTTCAAGATGGCCGACACCTTAGTGGGCAGTTTTGATATGATGGTTTATTTGGTGATACAAGCATGAAAATTGGCATGAATAGTCTCTGTGGGTCACTTGACAATAGGCCACCCACAGCTACTTGACATTTCAAGATGGCGGCCATTTTTCAAGATGGCCAACACTTTAGTGGAGCAATTAAGTTATATAATGGTTTATTTGGTGATACAAGCATGAAAATTGGCATGAGCAGTCTCTGTGGATCACTTGACAACTCTAGATCTCCGCTATATGGTGCTTACCTGTTTTCTTTGGTGCTTACTATGGTGCTTACCTGTTTTCTATGGTGCTTACTATGGTGCCTCCCTGTCTTCTTTGGTGCTTCCTGGTGCTTCCCTGTCATCTATGGTGCTTCCTATAGTGCTTCCCTGTCTTCTATGGTGCTTCCCTGTCTTCTATGGTAATTCCCTGTATTATTTGGTGCTTACTATGGTGCTTACCTGTTTTCTATGGTGCTTACTATGGCACTTACCTGTCTTCTTTGGTGCTTCCTATGGTGCTTCCCTGTCATCTATGGTGCTTCCTATAGTGCTTCCCTGTCATCTATGGTGCTTCCTATGGTGCCCCCCTGTCTTCTTTGATGCTTCCTATGGTGCTTATCTGTTTTCTATGGCGCTTCCCATGGTGCTTCCATGTCTTCTATGGTGCTTCCTATGGTGCGTCCCTGTCTTCTATGATGCTTCCTATGGTGCTTATCTGTTTTCTATGGCGCTTCCCATGGTGCTTCCCTGTATTCTATGGTGCTTCCTATGGTGCTTCCATGTCAAGGGTCCTCCAAGGGTCTATACTAAGCCCACTAGTTTTTCTCTTTACACCAAATGCCTGAAAATAGCAGATCTGAAAATAGTAGATCTCATATATCCACCAAATGTTTGCCCCAGAATAGGGATGATCAAGCAGTTAACTAGTAGCACTTGCATTCTTTAACAAAGACTACATTACAAGGTCCCTCAAATTTGAACTGGATAAAACCAGAACGGTCTTGTCTAGTGCAAATGTAGGTTTCTGTGTGAACTGTCCTCCGAGATATATTATTACGTCTTGCAACTATGTCTGGAATTTAAATACAAAATAGATGCACATTAGCTGAATTCAAGCCACAGTTATGAGGCCCAGTGAGATGCTTTGCAGGAAACTGATTCACTGAGCATATTTCAAATCTGACTTGTCTGAGTGCCATGAAATGCAAGGTATATAGCCTACCCAGGTAAATACTCAAGTATTTTCTTTTTAATGTCAATGCATTGCTATATTGAAAATTGGAACATTTCACCAAAAAAAAGAAAGAAACAAATCTGAAATATTCAGAATTGCTCAGAAATAGTGAAAATAGTTCTCAACATGTTGCGGTGAGCTTGTACATCGGCTATTTTCCCTATATTTGGGGGGGGGGGGGGGGTGGTTATTCCATAATATATTTCTGTAAGTTTGGCTCCCTTCCTAGAAATGTAGAGGTGTCAAAAGTACAATATGTCTATTTGAAAATGTCATGTAGTGAACGTCACATGCTTGCAAAAAAAACAAATGCTCCACAAATGTACTTAACCCTGTAAGACCCGGATATATTTGCACTTGCAAAAAAAAATTAAAACCTTTCAGATGGTCTTGTAGGAGTATACTGAAGAGGAAAATATAATGTTTTTAAAAAAAAAATGTTTTGGTAAGTTTTTATGCAAATGTTGACATTTAGCAACGTTGGGTCCATCAGGTAGCAAAATTTCCTATAGGCCATTTTTATGGATAACATGGCAAATGTGTAATTACTTCACTAAAACAACTTAATGATTCATTTATATGGTTTATTATTTGGCCTCAGATCAATTATGAATAATATTTGGCCTCAGAACAGTATACATTATGAATAGTAACACCAATAAGCCATATTTTTAAATCAATTTTATTAAAAGAACAACAAAATAAAAATCAGTACAATATATGTAGTAAAGAAACCTAATAACCTAAACCATTGTCAGTGATCACACAGTCCTCTTCATCTGACTCTTCATCAGTCTCATTGATGTCTATGTCAACATCACTCTCTCCGTTCATCACGATATCCAGAACATCCCTTGCTGTGAAGCGAGGCCCTTTCTGTTGTTGTGGCATTCTGAAATGAAATAAAGACATACCATTAGTACATTTAGTAGTGCTAAGTTCTTACACATCACTGCTCACAACATTTCACAAGTCATACAATACTGTCTGGCCAACCTATTGTTTGATGATGATTGCCCCTAAGTGGTCATCATCTTTACATTGCCCCTAAGTACCCACCACGCCTCGAATGAATAATGAACAACCCCCACAACCCCCCAAAAATTACCACATTGGTCCCACTGTCCTTGTAGTATTGAAAGAAAATTAAACATACTGAGAAATAACAAGGAAATATATTGGTTAAACTATGGTTGAATATATATTGTTTAGGGGGAAAGAGAAACTTTGGGTGGACATTTTCTGAGGCTTACAGCTCAATATATATATATATATATATATATATATATATATATATATATATATATATATATATATATAGTAATGCAAAGTGGGGGAAATACACATATAACTGTTTAAATCTATTGTGAAAACTATATATAAGGCTGAACAGCAGCAGGTGAACATTAGGCCTACCCTTGTATTTTTTTGCAACGAAGAGGGCCCAACGTTGACCAAAAGCAACAAGTATGAATCATGATCTAATTTAAATTTGGGACATATATTTCACAATAATAGCATTATGTACATGTTCTAGACATTGTAATGTTCACCAAAACAAATATTACAGGCATATTACTTACGTTTTTGTGAGGAATATCTTCCAGAGAAAAAAGAGATCTGTTCCAACAGAGATTTTTCAAGTTATGTCTATGTCAACATCACTCTCTCCGTTCATCACGATATCCAGAACATCCCTTGCTGTGAAGCGAGGCCCTTTCTGTTGTTGTGGCATTCTGAAATGAAATAAAGACATACCATTAGTACATTTAGTAGTGCTAAGTTCTTACACATCACTGCTCACAACATTTCACAAGTCATACAATACTGTCTGGCCAACCTATTGTTTGATGATGATTGCCCCTAAGTGGTCATCATCTTTACATTGCCCCTAAGTACCCACCACGCCTCGAATGAATAATGAACAACCCCCACAACCCCCCAAAAATTACCACATTGGTCCCACTGTCCTTGTAGTATTGAAAGAAAATTAAACATACTGAGAAATAACAAGGAAATATATTGGTTAAACTATGGTTGAATATATATTGTTTAGGGGGAAAGAGAAACTTTGGGTGGACATTTTCTGAGGCTTACAGCTCAATATATATATATATATATATATATATATATATATATATATATATATATATATATATATATATAGTAATGCAAAGTGGGGGAAATACACATATAACTGTTTAAATCTATTGTGAAAACTATATATAAGGCTGAACAGCAGCAGGTGAACATTAGGCCTACCCTTGTATTTTTTTGCAACGAAGAGGGCCCAACGTTGACCAAAAGCAACAAGTATGAATCATGATCTAATTTAAATTTGGGACATATATTTCACAATAATAGCATATGTACATGTTCTAGACATTGTAATGTTCACCAAAACAAATATTACAGGCATATTACTTACGTTTTTGTGAGGAATATCTTCCAGAGAAAAAAGAGATCTGTTCCAACAGAGATTTTTCAAGTTATGTCTATGTCAACATCACTCTCTCCGTTCATCACGATATCCAGAACATCCCTTGCTGTGAAGCGAGGCCCTTTCTGTTGTTGTGGCATTCTGAAATGAAATAAAGACATACCATTAGTACATTTAGTAGTGCTAAGTTCTTACACATCACTGCTCACAACATTTCACAAGTCATACAATACTGTCTGGCCAACCTATTGTTTGATGATGATTGCCCCTAAGTGGTCATCATCTTTACATTGCCCCTAAGTACCCACCACGCCTCGAATGAATAATGAACAACCCCCACAACCCCCCAAAAATTACCACATTGGTCCCACTGTCCTTGTAGTATTGAAAGAAAATTAAACATACTGAGAAATAACAAGGAAATATATTGGTTAAACTATGGTTGAATATATATTGTTTAGGGGGAAAGAGAAACTTTGGGTGGACATTTTCTGAGGCTTACAGCTCAATATATATATATATATATATATATATATATATATATATATATATATATATATATATATATATAGTAATGCAAAGTGGGGGAAATACACATATAACTGTTTAAATCTATTGTGAAAACTATATATAAGGCTGAACAGTAGCAGGTGAACATTAGGCCTACCCTTGTATTTTTTTGCAACGAAGAGGGCCCAACGTTGACCAAAAGCAACAAGTATGAATCATGATCTAATTTAAATTTGGGACATATATTTCACAATAATAGCATATGTACATGTTCTAGACATTGTAATGTTCACCAAAACAAATATTACAGTAAGTATTACTTACGTTTTTGTGAGGAATATCTTCCAGAGAAAAAAGAGATCTGTTCCAACAGAGATTTTTCAAGTTGTGATGATTCCCCGCTCTGTGGGGGGTATTTATATGCAAATATCCTGGCCAATGGCATTGTAAGATTAAACAATAGGACCCAATGAGGATTTAGAGGTGAAAAAATAACAGAAAAACAAATTATTTAAACTCCTTTCTTTATAAAATATAATTGTTGCTCTAAAGCATCGCTGGGTCTTAGAGGGTTAAGTACAGTACTCAAGTAAATGTACTTTTAGCTCACAGTAATAAAGTGTTTTCTGTTCTGTCCCTCTTGCAGTTGCACCGCTGAAGATTCCCCTGAGAAGAGAGAGTGGTTTTAAACATATTGAGAGCACGGCGCTACGGATCTCTCTTGATGACGGGGCCCTGTGGGAGCTCCACTGTGCAGAGCCGTTTCCATCTCTGTCCCAGCGAGGAAGCCGTATATCACTTGGAGTCCACCGCCTGCCATTGAGATGCTGTCCTTAAATCTCCTCACAGAGGTCACCACTAGCATACAAATGTATCCATTTTTATTGATTATCAAAAAGCTCTGTAGCTGCTGGTACATTACGACCATCCTTCAACTTTTGTCGTGGTGCACTAGGTTTCTCAATAAATTATGTTTTTTTATGAAGTAAGACACATCATTTATTAATGGCGTGTCTTCCCTCTGCAACTGAAAAGGCTTTCAAACAGTTAGCTAATGTAATTAGCAGTTATCTAACTATCTGGCTTGAATCAATGCCGGCTTGTGATTTTCATTTTCGTCAAACTTTATTTGTGCCACAGACATACAAAAGAGCGGTCAATAATATTACCAGTAATACATAGAGACCGATCCCTAAATGTATGCTAGTGGACTCCTAATGTGCCATATACTATTCCAATGTGCAACACATTTAAAAATTATAGTACTTCTGCGTTAATTAGACTGGCAAGTCAGCCACTGTCTGGCTGTGTAAGGCATCAATGCAGCATGGTCCAAGTCTATTCTGTGACTGAGGCCAATATCTGGGTCTTTTCAGTACAGGCGGTGATTTCATCACACATTGCATGAACTAAATAACAACATTAGGAAAAAAACGAAAAGTTCATATTTTTTGTTGTCTCCGCCAGGCTGAAAGGCATGGAGAGAGACTATGTTTTGCACCCTGTCCGTCCGTGTGTGTCCGTCCGTCCGTCTGTCCATCTGTGAGCAGCTAATCGCCAGCACTGTTGGCTTGATCGCAGCGAAACTGTGCACACACACTCCCTGGATGCCAATTCAGAGCCTCTGACCCACATTTTTCACATGGGCCTGTTATAGCGCCACCAGGAGGCCGCTTTTTGGTAAACAAATTTTTTGACAGTACTCCTACAGATTTTGTCCAAACGTCACGCAAATTGGTACACAGTATCTCTATAGTCATTAAACGAAACTGGTCTTTCAGATTTTTCATATTCCATCCTGAATTACTTCCAAAGTCTGCAGGAGTACTCTTTTTTGAACAAAATGCCTCAAATCATAAACACAGCATGCAATTTCCGTGAAATTTGCACGTACATTCCCACTAGGCAGAGGAAGAAATGTCACTTGAAAACATTCAAATCAGCCTCATGGTGGTGCTATAACAGGCCGATTCGTGTTTTTACCTATAACTGCACCGATCTGTGTAAAACTTTGTATATGCACACCATAGAGGCCAAGGAAAAACCTTTGCCCTGCATTTTTCACATCTGCCTTTTACAGGCCGACTTATGTAAAACACATTTTTCTCAAAATTTCACACAAATCGGTTCACATGATCTCTAGTCATAGTTAGGGAATTTTAGCAAAATATTTGGACCATCTGTGAAAAAAATTACTACCAATAGCTTTCTTCACCAATGTGTTCTTATAGGTGTCTAGAATCACCTCTCAAAAAGTTCAACCCCAAATCCTCGTGGAAAATCCTGGAGAGCCAATCAAAGTTAAGGAGCCCAGAGGGCTTGGGTGAAAAATATGAAAAGAAATAAAATTCTTGTGAGGTGTCTAACTAGGGGTTTTCAGGGGTGCTGAATCCATTCCAACCATTATTTTTGAGTAAAAATGTCTCCCTGGCCATCTAATATTGGTATATTGGTTATTGTTAGTGTATAATCAGTGTATAATCAATGGTAGGGGATTGGGGTGTTGTTGAATTGATTCTATTTTGAAAAATAAAATAAGAAAATATTGCTAAACACTTGATAAGAGTGTACACCTACTGTGCACATGCTCAGTGGGATACACTGTCTGCATGTGGGGAAGGAGCGGGAGTGTTGCATCCTGGCAAATATGTCTGGACGATTTTAAGGTACGGTAGTTTATCTACTTTTTGGCATTTATTTTCCTCTGCTGGCAAAACTTTGGATTACTGTGAATTTAGATGTCAATTTTCTCTAGCCTATTGCTTACATTGAACAATCATTAGTTAAACAATCATGACACTTGTCTTTTAGTAGACAACATGGAAGAGGATTCTGTAGCTTGTGGCTTAAGGTGCTTCATCTGTGGTGGTCCTGAGACTGAGATTCAAAAGCTCTCAAAAGTCACCCAAAAAGGCTATGCACAGATGTTGTCTTATTCTGAGAGTGTGGATGATGCAGCATTAATCAGAAGACTACATGAGGACTGGAAAAACTGAGATGACCCCAAACTAAGATACCATTTGGAATGCAAAACCGAGCTATACAGTCGTGCAAGAGGTATATCCACTGGAAATCGTACGTTCTTTTCAATGTGATGAAAGTTGCCACTTGCAGATTTCAATCCTATTCTATGTTGTGAGTGACATCATAATTTAATAAAAACTTTAAACATAATCTATTCTTTAGAGCAAGATGAGCAAGACCAACGGCCAGACAGGAAGAAAAGACGCAGGGCATTGTCTGGGTCAAGTAGTTCAAGTGCTAGCTGGCACACTTGATCTACCATAATACTTGCATCCTTTGCAATGAAGGTATCAATGCTGGCACATTGAAAAGAAACCCTGGTAAGTCTTTTGTATGTAAGATTCAAATGAATTTTGATAATTGTTTTTCTTGCTCCTCATTGTAGGCTTCCACTCAAAGTAGAATAATTTAATCATGCACATACTGTATGTGGCTACCTTTTATCCAGACAGAGCTCGGCAGTTGTATCGTGCACCTGATAATGTCTACCAGGACCAACTGAAAGGAGTTTGATGCAGAGAGCAAAGCGACGAGGTGATGACTGGGGACTTGAAGTTGCTGGTCGCCTGGTGGCAGAAGAGGCAGTATATCATATTCGATGCAGAAGAGACTTTGAGAACCCTGTTACAAAGTCTGAGGTAACATTATGTGGATACACAATACAGCTGTACAATACAACTCACATTTCTTATCCTGAGGGAAGAAATATAATTTTTAATAGTGAAACTTTTGATTTCAAAATAATGTATTCTGCAAGATTGATATGGGTCCAGGAATGAGGGGGACTAATAAAGGATAAGAAATGTGAGTTGTATTGTACAGCTGTATTGCGTATCCATATAATGTTACCTTAGACTTTGTAACAGGGTTCTCAAAGTCTCTTCTTCATCGAATATGATATACTGCCTCTTCTGCCACCAAATCTATAATACCAGACAGGCGACCAGCGACTTCACGTCCCCAGTCATCACCTCGTCGCTTTGCTTTCTGCATCAAACTCCTTTTCAGTTGGTCCTGGTAGACATTATCAGGTGCACGATACAACTGCCGAGCTCTGTCTGGATAAAAGGTAGCCACATACAGTATGTGCATGATTAAATTATTCTACTTTGAGTGGAAGCCTACAATGAGGAGCAAGAAAAACAATTATCAAAATTAATTTGAATCTTACATACAAAAGACTTACCAGGGTTTCTTTTCAATGTGCCAGCATTGATACCTTCATTGCAAAGGATGCAAGTATTATGGTAGATCAAGTGTGCCAGCTAGCACTTGAACTACTTGACCCAGACAATGCCCTGCGTCTTTTCTTCCTGTCTGGCCGTTGGTCTTGCTCATCTTGCTCTAAAGAATAGATTATGTTTAAAGTTTTTATTAAATTATGATGTCACTCACAACATAGAATAGGATTGAAATCTGCAAGTGGCAACTTTCATCACATTGAAAAGAACGTACGATTTCCAGTGGATATACCTCTTGCACGACTGTATAGCTCGGTTTTGCATTCCAAATGGTATCTTAGTTTGGGGTCATCTCAGTTTTTCCAGTCCTCATGTAGTCTTCTGATTAATGCTGCATCATCCACACTCTCAGAATAAGACAACATCTGTGCATAGCCTTTTTGGGTGACTTTTGAGAGCTTTTGAATCTCAGTCTCAGGACCATCACAGATGAAGCACCTTAAGCCACAAGCTACAGAATCCTCTTCCATGTTGTCTACTAAAAGACAAGTGTCATGATTGTTTAACTAATGATTGTTCAATGTAAGCAATAGGCTAGAGAAAATTGACATCTAAATTCACAGTAATCAAAAGTTTTGCCAGCAGAGGAAAATAAATGCCAAAAAGTAGATAAACTACCGTACCTTAAAATCGTCCAGACATATTTGCCAGGATGCAACACTCCCGCTCCTTCCCCACATGCAGACAGTGTATCCCACTGAGCATGTGCACAGTAGGTGTACACTCTTATCAAGTGTTTAGCAATATTTTCTTATTTTATTTTTCAAAATAGAATCAATTCAACAACACCCCAATCCCCTACCATTGATTATACACTGATTATACACTAACAATAACCAATATACCAATATTAGATGGCCAGGGAGACATTTTTACTCAAAAATAATGGTTGGAATGGATTCAGCACCCCTGAAAACCCCTAGTTAGACACCTCACAAGAATTTTATTTCTTTTCATATTTTTCACCCAAGCCCTCTGGGCTCCTTAACTTTGATTGGCTCTCCAGGATTTTCCACGAGGATTTGGGGTTGAACTTTTTGAGAGGTGATTCTAGACACCTATAAGAACACATTGGTGAAGAAAGCTATTGGTAGTAATTTTTTTCACAGATGGTCCAAATATTTTGCTAAAATTCCCTAACTATCATGTGATCAAGACGGATTTGTTTGTTTTTTCATATTCCATCTTGATTGGCTAAGATTGACATCTAAAGTTTGCAGAAGTGGCCCGTTTTGAACAAAATGCCGCAAATCATGAACGCAGCGTCCGATTGCGGTCAAACTTTACACGCACATTTGCACTACGTTGAGGAACAAATGCCGCCCTTCCAACATTGCCATATTATAGCGCCACCAGAGGCCGATTTTGCAACAAAAAAAAGTTATATTACTCCTACAAATGTTGTCCAAACATCACACAAATCTGTAAATAGTAAGTCTTTAGTCAAGTGATCAAGACGGATTTTTCACATTCCAGCCTGATGGCGAATTCCGAACATTGCTGGCCCACTTCTAGTTTTCTTATCAAAGTTTTGCCATGGACACGATTGTCCGTGTACTGGCACATTGATCACCCCTGATCCCCATACATAATTATACAGTAATATCCCACATCTTACCGAGCTTGTAGATCGGCTATTTTCAAATAGCCGATGTGGGCAACCTGAGCGACACGCCAATGAAAGAGGGAGTCCCGCCAAGCATCAGCTGAGCTGTGTGGATTGTGTGCGATGAGCTGTGATTGGTCCTGTATGGCCGTACATATGTGCAAATGTGCTGTTCTACTTTTGCGGGCATGTAAAGGTTAAAATGTAATTTAGATAGCATGCTATTTAGACAGATGCTAGGTTCATTTTGTTTACCTTCAAAGTACAGATTATTATTTTGATAGTATATTGTTTAGACTTGGTTTACCATGTGATCCTAGTTTACTGAAGCGCTACATTGCTCTGCATTAGGTGTATGTGCTTACCTTGCTTATTGTAAGTCGTTCTGGATAAAAGTGTCTGCTAAATGCCTAAATTGTAAATTGTATAGATGTTCTATGTTTGTGAGGACAGACAGAAGTTCTACTTTTGTGGAGACATACAGATGTTCTACTTTTGTGGGGACATGAAGACCGACCCCATTTTAGATGGCTCACCTCTTCAGCATCTCTCCATAAAAATAGGTCCTGCAAAAGTCGGCCCAGTTCCCATTACATCCGAAAGTCAACATTTAGGGTAACCTTAAACATTTAAAGTTCCAGAGCTTTTTGTTGAATTGAGAATTGCATTTCTTTACTTCACCAAATACTATTTAGCAGTAGATTCTAAGCAATGTTCTGGTCTGGTCTTATCCTTTTCTGACCATGTTGTACAGTTCACTAGGCAAAGAAACACACCTCTATGGAAGTTTAAGGTTTTTTATTGAATAAATGGAATAGAATGGAATGGAATGAATGATAATGAAATGGAATGAATGATAATGAAATGGAATGAATGATAATGAAATGGAATGGAAGTAATGTAATGTAATGGAAGGAGGGGTGGAGGGTTCCGGGGGAGGGTCGCCGACCCTGGAGTCTCTGGGGTGGAGGTCGTTAGCGTGATCAGCACGGTGCTCGTGGTAGGTAAAGGAATCATCGGCACGGCACGTCTAGGCTGTTACCCCCAAAAAGTTAGCAGAGATCGGTAACTAAATTAATGAATTATGTGCGATTCTGAGGTCCTGGAGGTTAGTGCGGATGTATCTCTGGTAGGCCTGGGAGGACCATCTACCTAACAATTGTACGGTGTGGTCCTGGAGGCCTCGGCTAGCGGCAGTTGAAGCGGCGCCGATGCGAAACGAATGGCCTGAGAAATTCTCTGCAGAGAATCCGGATCGGGTGAGGATTTGGCGGAGGTGGTGTAGGAACCAGCTGCGGGTGGCTACAGTTCCGAATTCGTTAATGAAGAGTGGGTCTGAGGGTAGGGCGTTTTGGGAAAGTCTGGTGCGGACGTAGTTAGCCAGGGGTTCAAAAGGGCTGACTGGGGAATTGAGACGGAACAGATAGATGGGTGTTAGCCGGTACTGGGATGATTTGCTCTGTTTGATAGTGAAGACCAGCGTGTTGTTGTCGTGGACTGCTAGGTCGGAAAGGCAGGGGGAGATGGAAGAAACAAAATGGGTATTGGCTGTGGTGAATTCGGAGCATCTGAGGAAGCCAAAGAAGGCTAACAGAAACATGGATTCGAGAGTGGAGTTGGTGAAGGGGTTGGCGTAGCTGGATCTAATAGTGAGAATGCAGGCGGTGAGTATATCTATAGTGAGGGGTAAACGACTGGGAGGAAGGCGCGGTTCGTTGCGCTGCAGTCCTTTGAGTATGAGGGCGATTTGGGGGTGCTGAGTGAAAGGATGGGGTGAACCGGTGATGAGTTTAGTGAAAAAAGTGATTCCACAGAGGTAAGCTCTGATTGTGGAAGAGCGTATGGAACGGGCGGAGTGACAGTGACTAATGTAAGCTGACATTGTGAGAAGGTCTAGTGAGGGAAAGTGTATGTCGTGAGTGTGGTGGAAATACTTAAAACTTCTCCAGGCTGTCCAGTAGGAGGACAGAGTGGA
This sequence comes from Gymnoscopelus braueri, assembly GCF_963280865.1. Taxonomy (NCBI): domain Eukaryota; kingdom Metazoa; phylum Chordata; class Actinopteri; order Myctophiformes; family Myctophidae; genus Gymnoscopelus; species Gymnoscopelus braueri. The sequence goes on from NC_137606.1 coordinate 6,147,997, forward strand.
GTCGGCTACGCCTTGGAGGGCAGACTGCTGGGACTGGAGGATGAGGTGGTGGAGAGGATGGGCTATGGAAAAATGATGTCCAAAAATGGAGGAACCGGGACAGGATGCGGGTCTGAGTGAGGAGCCAGTGTCTTGAACTTCTGAAACAGAAAGCGGGAAAGTGCGTCAGCAATGGCATTGTGGTGACCTGGGATGTGGGCAGCTCTGATAATGAATTGGTGGGTAACGGAAAGCCATGTGAGGCGGCGCAGGAGTGACATGATGGGGAGTGATGAGGAACGGCCTTTATTAATGATGTGGACGACGGACAGGTTGTCGGAATGGATCAGAATGCTGTGGCTGGTCCATTCTGAACCCCACAGGGCTGCGGAGATGACAATGGGGTAGAGCTCGTACAGGGTGGATGATTGTGTGTGGTCCGGGTCGAGCTGGTGGAAACCGTCTGGCCAAGGGGACGAAAACCATCGTCCTGCATAGTAGCCTCCGAATCCTGCTGAGGGGGCGGCATCGGTGTAGAGCTGTATGTCCTCTGGGGAGGAAATGAAATCGTTATAGAAGAAGGTTATACCGTTCCAGTGTGAGAGGAGGAGATGCCAAAGGCGGAGTTCCATCTGGCACTGAGGGTCAAAAGTGACCTGGTGGTGGAGGGAAGGGACAGAGGTAGAGAGGTGTAGGAGATTGGAAATAAATGAACGGCCTTGGGGAATGATACGCATGGCGTAGTTGAGGTGGCCGAGCAGGGAGAGGAGCTGCTGTTTGCTGCACTGGAGGATGTCCAGGTAGTTGGAGAGGAGCAGGGTGATCCGGTCGAGTTTTTCGGGGGGTAGGGAGGCTTGGAAAGCAATGGTGTCCAGGGTTATGCCGAGGAATTCAATGGCGGTGAATGGACCTTCCGTTTTTTCCAGGGCGAGGGGGACGCCTAGAGCGTTGAAAACGGAGGTCAGAGTGGTGAGGCCGGAGGCAGGAGGGGCTGATGGAGGGGTGACTACTAGGAAGTCATCCAGCAGGTGGGTGACGTAGGGGAGTTTGTAGTCTTACCGAGCTTGTAGATCGGCTATTTTCAAATAGCCGATGTGGGCAACCTGAGCGACACGCCAATGAAAGAGGGAGTCCCGCCAAGCATCAGCTGAGCTGTGTGGATTGTGTGCGATGAGCTGTGATTGGTCCTGTATGGCCGTACATATGTGCAAATGTGCTGTTCTACTTTTGCGGGCATGTAAAGGTTAAAATGTAATTTAGATAGCATGCTATTTAGACAGATGCTAGGTTCATTTTGTTTACCTTCAAAGTACAGATTATTATTTTGATAGTATATTGTTTAGACTTGGTTTACCATGTGATCCTAGTTTACTGAAGCGCTACATTGCTCTGCATTAGGTGTATGTGCTTACCTTGCTTATTGTAAGTCGTTCTGGATAAAAGTGTCTGCTAAATGCCTAAATTGTAAATTGTATAGATGTTCTATGTTTGTGAGGACAGACAGAAGTTCTACTTTTGTGGAGACATACAGATGTTCTACTTTTGTGGGGACATGAAGACCGACCCCATTTTAGATGGCTCACCTCTTCAGCATCTCTCCATAAAAATAGGTCCTGCAAAAGTCGGCCCAGTTCCCATTACATCCGAAAGTCAACATTTAGGGTAACCTTAAACATTTAAAGTTCCAGAGCTTTTTGTTGAATTGAGAATTGCATTTCTTTACTTCACCAAATACTATTTAGCAGTAGATTCTAAGCAATGTTCTGGTCTGGTCTTATCCTTTTCTGACCATGTTGTACAGTTCACTAGGCAAAGAAACACACCTCTATGGAAGTTTAAGGTTTTTTATTGAATAAATGGAATAGAATGGAATGGAATGAATGATAATGAAATGGAATGAATGATAATGAAATGGAATGAATGATAATGAAATGGAATGGAAGTAATGTAATGTAATGGAAGGAGGGGTGGAGGGTTCCGGGGGAGGGTCGCCGACCCTGGAGTCTCTGGGGTGGAGGTCGTTAGCGTGATCAGCACGGTGCTCGTGGTAGGTAAAGGAATCATCGGCACGGCACGTCTAGGCTGTTACCCCCAAAAAGTTAGCAGAGATCGGTAACTAAATTAATGAATTATGTGCGATTCTGAGGTCCTGGAGGTTAGTGCGGATGTATCTCTGGTAGGCCTGGGAGGACCATCTACCTAACAATTGTACGGTGTGGTCCTGGAGGCCTCGGCTAGCGGCAGTTGAAGCGGCGCCGATGCGAAACGAATGGCCTGAGAAATTCTCTGCAGAGAATCCGGATCGGGTGAGGATTTGGCGGAGGTGGTGTAGGAACCAGCTGCGGGTGGCTACAGTTCCGAATTCGTTAATGAAGAGTGGGTCTGAGGGTAGGGCGTTTTGGGAAAGTCTGGTGCGGACGTAGTTAGCCAGGGGTTCAAAAGGGCTGACTGGGGAATTGAGACGGAACAGATAGATGGGTGTTAGCCGGTACTGGGATGATTTGCTCTGTTTGATAGTGAAGACCAGCGTGTTGTTGTCGTGGACTGCTAGGTCGGAAAGGCAGGGGGAGATGGAAGAAACAAAATGGGTATTGGCTGTGGTGAATTCGGAGCATCTGAGGAAGCCAAAGAAGGCTAACAGAAACATGGATTCGAGAGTGGAGTTGGTGAAGGGGTTGGCGTAGCTGGATCTAATAGTGAGAATGCAGGCGGTGAGTATATCTATAGTGAGGGGTAAACGACTGGGAGGAAGGCGCGGTTCGTTGCGCTGCAGTCCTTTGAGTATGAGGGCGATTTGGGGGTGCTGAGTGAAAGGATGGGGTGAACCGGTGATGAGTTTAGTGAAAAAAGTGATTCCACAGAGGTAAGCTCTGATTGTGGAAGAGCGTATGGAACGGGCGGAGTGACAGTGACTAATGTAAGCTGACATTGTGAGAAGGTCTAGTGAGGGAAAGTGTATGTCGTGAGTGTGGTGGAAATACTTAAAACTTCTCCAGGCTGTCCAGTAGGAGGACAGAGTGGAGTCGGCTACGCCTTGGAGGGCAGACTGCTGGGACTGGAGGATGAGGTGGTGGAGAGGATGGGCTATGGAAAAATGATGTCCAAAAATGGAGGAACCGGGACAGGATGCGGGTCTGAGTGAGGAGCCAGTGTCTTGAACTTCTGAAACAGAAAGCGGGAAAGTGCGTCAGCAATGGCATTGTGGTGACCTGGGATGTGGGCAGCTCTGATAATGAATTGGTGGGTAACGGAAAGCCATGTGAGGCGGCGCAGGAGTGACATGATGGGGAGTGATGAGGAACGGCCTTTATTAATGATGTGGACGACGGACAGGTTGTCGGAATGGATCAGAATGCTGTGGCTGGTCCATTCTGAACCCCACAGGGCTGCGGAGATGACAATGGGGTAGAGCTCGTACAGGGTGGATGATTGTGTGTGGTCCGGGTCGAGCTGGTGGAAACCGTCTGGCCAAGGGGACGAAAACCATCGTCCTGCATAGTAGCCTCCGAATCCTGCTGAGGGGGCGGCATCGGTGTAGAGCTGTATGTCCTCTGGGGAGGAAATGAAATCGTTATAGAAGAAGGTTATACCGTTCCAGTGTGAGAGGAGGAGATGCCAAAGGCGGAGTTCCATCTGGCACTGAGGGTCAAAAGTGACCTGGTGGTGGAGGGAAGGGACAGAGGTAGAGAGGTGTAGGAGATTGGAAATAAATGAACGGCCTTGGGGAATGATACGCATGGCGTAGTTGAGGTGGCCGAGCAGGGAGAGGAGCTGCTGTTTGCTGCACTGGAGGATGTCCAGGTAGTTGGAGAGGAGCAGGGTGATCCGGTCGAGTTTTTCGGGGGGTAGGGAGGCTTGGAAAGCAATGGTGTCCAGGGTTATGCCGAGGAATTCAATGGCGGTGAATGGACCTTCCGTTTTTTCCAGGGCGAGGGGGACGCCTAGAGCGTTGAAAACGGAGGTCAGAGTGGTGAGGCCGGAGGCAGGAGGGGCTGATGGAGGGGTGACTACTAGGAAGTCATCCAGCAGGTGGGTGACGTAGGGGAGTTTGTAGTTATTAACCAGAATCCAGCAGAGGGCTTCGGCGAGGGTGTCAAATAATTTGGGGCTACTCTTACACCCGAATGTTAGCCGGACGGCAAAGTAGTAGGCGTCCTGCCAGAAAACCCCAAAAAGAGGCCAGCTGTCTGGGTGGAGTGGGAGGACCTTAAAAGCTGCTGTGACGTCTGCTTTCGCAAGCCACGCGCCTTTACCGGCTAGCCGGATCAAATTAATGGCGCCGTCTACGGTGGAATACTGCATGGAATAATGTTGACTAGGGATGAGGCTGTTGATACTTGGTGTGGAAGTGCCGTGGGGGGAGGAAAGGTCGACTATAATCCTATTTTTTCCTGAATATTTCCTAGTGGCGATACCGATGGGACTGATGCGGAAGTTGGGAAAAGGTGGGGTGGGAAAAGGGCCGATCATGAAACCATTGGCCACTTCCTTGGCCAGCAGGGTGGTGACTGTGTCGGGGTCGGTGGTGGCTGACTGGAGGTTGCGGCAAAGGTGGGTGTCGGTGGGGAGGGTGACAAGGCCAGGGGAAAAGCCGAAATTGAGGCCTCCTAGGAGGAAGCAGGCGGTTGCTGGGTCTGGGTGGTTTGATAATTCGGAAGCCAAGGCGGGAATATTGATAGGAGTGGAGAGGTACTTGGAATGTCAGCTAGGGCCGGAAAGTTTGGTGGGGTGTTGGGGGCAGGAAGCCCTGGCGTGTGCGCCACCGCAGTGGTTGCAAACATGCAATAATTTGCATGAATTGGAAGAGCAGCCTAAATCATTAAAGTTATTGCACACCATGAATTTCCCGCAAAACAAAACTGGGCGCCCGCGCCGGTCAGTTGTCTTATTGTTTGCGGGGTAAATGGGGGAGGGTGTAGGAGGCGCAGTGGGTAGGCCAAGGAGGGAGGGGGGGGAAGGGCCCGGGACTGATCTGGCTGTGGTGGCACGGGAAGTTGATGGACGGGGAGCAGCTAGGGTGCACAGGCTGGCGGGGTGGGCGGGGTTCCCGCAGAGGCTGCAGGAAACTGCCGCCCTGCCAGCGTAGAGGCGGCAGTACAGCTCCAGATCTAATTGGCCCCAGTAGGTGGCCAGGTTCCATTGCTGGATCCTGGCAGCAGCTGTAGCAGAGAATTGGCGGTGGTACTCTTGGTAGATGGTACCTCCAAAGCGAACGGCTTGGTCTAGAACCACCGTCAGGTAGTCGTCTAGCTCTTGGCGCCGGGCTGGAAAGACGGAGCAGATTACGTCTCGGTAGATACCGAACGCCAGGCAAAACTCTGCTATGGTGAGGACGGATGAACGTGTTGGGGCGGCGCTACCTAGATGGCGTTACCTAGGAGGATCTGGTTGCGGAGAGCTGCAGAGATAGACTGGGGGTTCCTGGCAAGCGCGTTAGGTGGTGGGTCCACGGGTCGAGCTGTGGAAAGAGAAAAGGGAGGATGGGGGGAGGAGTTATTGAGAGGAGGACAGGATAGCAAAGAGGGTGATAGTGAGGCGATGCCACCGCAGTTAGTGGCAGCGATGTTTGGCTGGGTGGCATGCCCTGGAGTAGAGGAGAAATTGAAAATAGGCGGAGCCTGGGGTGTGCTAGTGCCAGGTGTGGCCACGGCAGCGCTTAGTTGTTGAGAAAAAGGAACAGAGGAAAACTGAGATGGATGTAGGGATGGGTGGGGGGGAGGGGGGGATGAAAGTGCGGCCTGCGGGACAAGGGATGATAAAACAGACAATAAAGACATTAGAGGGTGGGTGGCAGGCACGGGGTTAACATTAAACGGAATAGTATGAGCACTAGCAGTAGTAGTCATAGTAGTAGTGTTGGTATTAGAATTAGCAGTAGTAGTCATGGTAGTAGTAGTAGGTAGGGAGGATATAGCTGCAGAAAGGCTGGTGGAGACGTTGATCTGTGCAGGCGCTGCCTGGCCAGCCCTGAGCCCTCCGGAACAGTGGGTGACGTCATCCAGTGGCGCTGCTCTGGCTGGAGCGGTGCGGCGCGTGACGTCATCGGGTGGCGCCGCTCTGGCTGGAACGGTGCGGCGCGTGACGTCATCGGGTGGCGCCCGGCTTGAAGAAGGACCCGGTGTTGTTTGTGCTGTAACGAACAGCTGGAACAGCCCCGCTTTATTCATGGAACGGGGAAAAGCGATGCCAAGGGTTCGGAGCTGCCGCTGTAGACCCACCACGGTCAAAGCCCCGATTTCCAACTGCGGGGTCCGGGTGCTTCGGTGGCTCCGGTCGGGGGAGCGAGGCGAGCGGTTTCGCGGAAGCTGGCTCCTCTGTGTTGCGGGGATAGCCGGCGGGGATCTCCGAGCCGCTCTATGTTGTTGGTCCGATCTCCTGGTGGTTCGGCCCCGTTCCTGTTCACAAGGGTTCGGGTGGTGGTGTGTGGATGTGCGGGACCGACCTGAAGTTCTGTTGGAGGGCTGACCCGATGGTGGAATGACGGAGGAGCGGCTGGAGAAACTGGACTGTCTGGAAAAAGCGGAAGAGACGGATATGCTGGGTGAAATGGAGTGGCGGTCGCGGCGAGGCTGGGGCTGGCTGGCAGGTAAGGGTGAGATGGCGGATGGCGAGCTACCCCTGTTGGTGGGCGTCGGGCTCCGTTGGACGATAGAGTCGTCTTCTGATGCGAATAGATCGATATAACTCATTTTTGCTTATGAGAGCGGTACTAGCTAGCGCAAGCGAGCTTGTACGATACGAAAAGCATAGAGGCTTCTGGGTAGAATGGGCACGGTATAAATAGTGCCAGTTAGATAGGTGAGTGGGTGGAGTAAAAGTGTGTTTCTCCGCCTCCTGAACATCTGTTGTTCCAACGCCATTATGTTTGATACCACAGACAGACCATATTGTCGCTGTCGGGAGGAAACCTTGTAGCCTATGTCCAAAATTTTCAGAAAATGGAACACAAAATTAACCTGTGTTCCAATGGATCCAATGTAATTATTTAGTCACAACAAGTTCTTGTTAATACTGTTCATTGTTCCAATGTTTATAAGACCCACAGACTTAATTACTTACACCTACAAAAAAATTGCAAAAAAAATACTTGTAGATCAGCTATTTTTGCTACTTTTGTAAACCACTAGTTGTACGATGGATAGGACATTAATTTATGAAGGAAACAAAAAAAAACATAAAAAGTTGATACATAGAGATAATGTTTCTGCCTGACAGCAACGATATGCCTTTTAACCAGTGAAGGTGTACACAACATCTCACTGATAGAGGCTGCTTTGTGATTAAGAAGCAGGCTGTTTGATAAGATTAGTTCATTCCTGGTCTGTTCCGCACCAGTTACTTCTAGCGTTAATCAAGGACCCATATAGGCCATTACTCTTGTATGTGCTCTCTTAGTGTTGCATTATTCATGCCCCTGTAGCAGAGTGGCTCAGAAAGATGGGCAGTATTTGAAATGCAAGTATTTGAAATATGTATGTCAAACACTTTTTTCAATTTTTTTGAACACATTGACTGCCGGGAATGATTTATTTAATTAATCCGCCACCGCCAGCGTTTTTATTAATCTTCGAGACCCACAGATTTTCGGCAGTTGAATATAGCTTGTTTTCACCAAAAACACAATCTGGGAAAATAAATCAGAGATAAATGTATTTTTATAAATCTGATAACGTTAGTCCGGATGGGTTGGAATTTGTTTAGATCACGCGATGCCCGGTTGTGTTCTTCTTCGGGAGTCCCAGGATCAGTCACAGGTTGCGGAAGAGCGCCCTCTATCGTAATCACTGAAAACACCAACTGACGATTGACGTCCACGGCAGTCAAGTGTTGGATTTCAAATAACTTCTATAGACGTCAATCGCATTCAATGTGTTAAGTAAGTAGTTATAACAAACATTTTTGTGGTTGGGTGGTTGTCCTAGAAACACAAGGTCCCTCGTTCAAGTCGACCTTTTGGATAATCTTCAGTAATTAAATCCTATTAAAATAAGTCATACATGTTTTTATATATTTCTTTATAGAAATATCAGGGATTAACAGAAGATTATACTGTAACTTCTAATGATGTTTTGCAAGTTTGTATCTGGCTCTAAAGTTTAACTGAAGAGTGTGCATAATAACTGATTACATGTGACCCACGGTGGTACAGTGGTAAGGTACATGCCTCACACACACAATACATTATTGCACAGTCAAACAAATTAGGATTAATTTATAATTGAACGTATCATCAGAAGGGTTCTTTAAAGGAGAATTTTGGACCACGTTTTTTTTACCTTTTCTATGATGTTATGATATCCTGGGATGAATGGTCAGTAGAAAAATGTCATAACTCCATCCCGGGTCCACTACAGCTAAAAACACGCGCCAATAGGCCTTGCGCTAGATCTCATATTTAGCTTCTTATTTTTTTTTATCTGACGTTCATAGTGACAGAACACTATGCAATGTGATTGTCTTGAATGCGCCCCACCGGAAGTCTCGCTAGACGAGATTGAAATCTCGAGAATGAAAAAAAAAACTATCAAAATATGCGATCTAGCACAAGGCCTATTGGCGCCCGTTTTTAGCTGTGGTGGACCCGTGATGGAGTTATGAAAATGTTCTACTGTACCATTAATCCTAGGATATCATAACATCATAGAAAAGGTAAGAAAACTGTGGTCCAAAAATCCCCTTTAACACTACCAGCTACAAAAGATAGGCTACAAAGCCATACAGCAGAAGTTAAAAAGAACACAGAACTGGCTGACGGAGATCATTTGTTTCCCCACCCATAACAAGCAGGAATTGTGTGAAGAGAAAAGGTGAGTGGAAATGGTTAAACAGCATTGGTGGTTTTGTAGCTTTGTAGCTTTGTAGCTACAGTTGAAGCCAGCTCAACTTGTATTGTAGCTTTGTAGATTTTGTAGCAGCTATAAACGTTGGCTGTCACTTTGTATCTTCATGTCATTGGCTTCTAATGAAAATGTATGGTATATAGACATAGCTTTGTATCGGCTAGTGTGAACACAGCATCAGAGTTAACTAAACACTGATTTCACTGCGTGACAGGCTAAAGAAACTCAAGGCGAAGTCAACTGTTTGTGATACGTGCGTGGGTACAGAATAACAACAAAGTTTAAACGGGTATGTTTGTGACGTTTAATGTTAAACTGCTTGACATGTTTTGACTTGTTTTTTTCTTCACACATCAGATACATCATTAATATTTACATCAAACATAACCAAGTAAAAAATACATGTTGAAATGCTTCACACAGCTTTCCCTACTGTAGCAAGTGGCAACACACTGTTGTTCACTGTACTGTAGATAAACACTTTTCTTCCCACAAATATATAATACATCTTCAAAAATGAAATACACTGCATATATTAAAAATTCAAAAAAACTAAACAAAAACAAAAAAAGTAAAGGGGAAGGGGGAAAAAACTATCTGACAAAAAAGAAAATACGCAGCAAAATATTACTAATACTGAAGATTTTCCTGTGCATGTGAGTGTAGTACGCAGCAATTATTATCACTGATAAATAATAATAATAATAATCATAATCATAATCATAATCATAATCATACTATGAATAATATGAATAATAATAATATAAAAAGAGGGGAGCATTAATAATAAATGTGTCACAAAAGGACAGTCGTGTTCCAGTGTTGTTGTTGTTGTTTTTTGTCTTTTTCTTACAGCAGGTACAGCGATAAAACACTTGTTCAGCAGTTCAAACCAGAGACCACTGGTTAAAGTAATAACCTACAGTAATTCTAGCACACTATACAGTATGGAGCCATTAGCCTACAGTAATTACTAGCACACATACAGTATGGAGCCATCGCAAGACAACACACTGAGCACAGGAAAAAAGTTTCATGCCCTTTTTAAGCCCACTTCATACTTTGTCGCGTGACGCAGACCTACAAGCTCACAAGCTTGTGGGTGAGCTTGTAGGTCGGCTGTTTTCACCGACAGAGCATACATTAGGCATTTCTTCTACATTGTAACATCTTCAGTGCTAAAGGAAAACTTCGCTTTTTTTTTTTGCCAAATCCTGGTTATGATGAGGAGATCGATGACGGCAAAAAGAATAATTCAAAATTATGATGATGTCAAACATGCGGTTTCACATCATCAAGCATTATGCAAGCCTGATGATGTCAAAGAACGCATTTGATGTCATTGTTTCGCGACGTCATTATATTGAGAAATAGGTATGTTCTTTACCACACTATTTTATTGACATTTTCACATCAGAACAATGGGATTTTGGTTTAAAATCGTTTCCTTTCATTCAACTCTGAGAGTGTACAAATGTAACCTACCTTTATACACTCTCAGATATACAAATGGATGACTTAACACTGAAGTAGTCACGTTGTATCCCAATAACCACCATTAAGATTAGACACTACTTCACCTTCAAGCAACACCTCAACAAATGTGTTTTTTTTTTTTTTTCACATTAAGCACAAACACAAGTAGTTTTCTTAATTTTTTTGTGGTTTAGATCTTTTTTTCCCAAAAGAATATTTGACACGGAGAGGATATGTGAACTCTCGGTTTATGCTGAGTCGCTGTGTTGTTAGCGGGGTGGTTTGCGTGTCAGTGGCAGTGCTATCCTCAAATTGGCTCGTCAAAACACGTTTAGCTTATGTACGGTTTTACCCATGAACAGTCACAGTGTACAGTTGCTTTTAAAATAAGTGGAGCACTATAACAGTAGGCTATAATATAAATGACCATTCTCTACAAAAATACAGTAACAAGCTATTCTCTGCGAAGGTTGTTGGCTTGCCGCTCTTTCGGCTCACAGTATGCGTCCATTTTTTTGGAGTAAAATTTTGCAGTGAAGCCTACACACATCGCTTTGACTCTACAAATCAGACTCAAAAATATTTAAATATGTTAAAAGGTACGGGCTGGCTGTCCCTGAAACGTCTGCAAAGTCTATTTTCTAGTTGGCGTGGTCAGAAGACATCAAAGGCATCCTTCTATCTCTTCTAGAAAAATGCTAGTAAGTGATTGTCATATTTGTGTTGTTACCGTTTAAGTAACGATAACTCAGTTACACTCAAGTAGGCCTCTGGGGGAAGGGGCTGAAGTTTCCACATACGGATATGGAGCATACAGCATATGGCAAATAATAATGTAAACAAGGTATATTTAGCTTGTTGCTAATTGCCTATGTGTTTTTAACAGCAATATGGTTGATGAATGTAAACCCTTATACTAACAGCAAATGGAAATGTACCCTGGTTGTCATTCCAGACCAATTTAGACCTGACAGTAAAATCATCAGTGTTCATTTAAAGGTGATGTGGGCCTACGTGATTCTTGTTTTGTCTTTTGTTGCTAAAAATAAGTGTTAAATAGATGTATATTCTGATAGTGATCATTGCTATCAATTAGCTCAGTCACAGGGGTGATCCCTGTCTCTCCAGCTCTTTGGTAAACAAACAAAAAAAAATGTTCAGGTCGGGATACTAATTTCATCCAATCAGGAGAGAGAACTCATACAGGATACTGGATGAACAAGTGATGGAAGTGATGAAACAAAAAAACACAAGTGGAATTGGAACAAAGATTGAGGCTGATAAATCGGTTCTCTCTCCTGATTGGATGAAATTGGTGACCCACATGAAAATAATTTCTATTTACTAAAGAGCTGGAGAGATGGGGAGACCCCTGTTACTGAACAAGCACTCACTGAAATATCACTAACAGAACATTTAACAAAACAGACCCATAGGGGTCCTTTCTGTTACATTTGACAGTCTCAGAGTTACAAAGGGATATATATTAACACTGATGATTTTACATGTATGTACACATAGTCTAGTTTCTATTGTATAGAAACCTAGCAGTACTCTCAAGTTGAGAAGAACCTAATTAAATTGTATGCTTTATTTATTTGGTACTGTAACTACCAGTTATTACTATTAATAGTAATGATGACCATAATACGTATGGTGAAAACTAAGGTTTTAGATACCATTGGATTCTTGAGCCCTTTTTTTAATGAGGATAAATACATTTGATCTTAATAATCCAAAAATATCCAATAAAACCCCATTAGTCATTGTTGGATCTAGTGATTCGGTAGAGATTTTGAACAGCAATGCCATTAAATTGGTAGGTTGTGACATTATACAATAATCAATATTAAAAAATCTTTCTTTTTTACCATTACAAACCTAATCACACATACGGTACATTACCGTTTTCTCAAAGAGGCAAGCATACGATCGATAAACGTGACACCAACAAAATAAGCTATTGAAAAAGTCAATATCAACGTGGGAAATGTAAAAAACAAACATGGGAGACGCAAATAAAACAGACACGGTGGTGCATAACTGTACACGGTTAGACACTTGGCAAAATGAAAAGATACTCCAAAAGGTGAGGAAGCACTCGAACAAAACCCAACAAGGGTTGAGGAGCAGAGGCCGGGTGGGTGAGGATGACTACAGTATTCTAGCAGCACGATGTGAGGGGTGGGGGCTCCTACTGATGTCTACCAATGGTGGAAAATAACTAAGTACATATATCAAGTATTGTACTTAAATACAATTGTGAGGCATTTTTACTTTACTTGAGTATTTACAATTTTACTCAGAGGTGAAATTGTACTTTTTACTCCACTACAATTATTGGAAAAAATGTAGCTACTAGTTACTACGTAGATTAAGATTATCGTTACATACATCAACCAATTAAGCCCTATTTTACAATTTGTCTATTTGAAAATAGCAGATCTACAACGCGTAGTGAGCTGATAGATCTGCTATTTCAAGAAAGGTTTGACAGATAGTGAAACTGTTATTATTATTTAGTACTTTTACTTTGTGTATATTTTGATGCCAATACTTTTGTACTTTTACTCAAGTAAAATTCTGATATTGTGGTATTGCTACTTTTACTTAGAAGTAAACCAATCAGAGTACTTCTTCCACCACTGATATGATGTAGCATCAGGTGGTGAGAGAGGGGGAGGGGGGTCCTACTGTACAAACAACCTCTGTGGAACAAGCAGTGCACAATAACACAGGATTTCAGGTCCACAAATCACTGACATTTTCATCATGGCGGGGGGGCCCACTCATGTATTATAAGCTTATTGAATAATAAACGGAAGCAAGGTGTAGGTGTGTGGGTACAGTTTACGAATGGATGCACCTCCTCTAAAGGGAGTTTTTAGTTTTGCAGAAGCATGGTAGCACATGGCCATGTCATGTGGCGCCGAAAGGCTAATAGGCTCTATGCACGGCCATTTTCGCAAGAAATTGGGCCTCTTCTTACTTCCTTAACAGGTGTTACCAATGATACTAATTAGGGCTCTGTTCCATTTAGTGTAGCAGAGTCTTTCCAGTGAGCCAACATACACAATATCAGCAAACTGACTCTGTTTGACCAGAATGGAACACAACTGTAATTAGTATAATTGGTAACACCTGTAAAGGATGTAAGAAGCGGCAGAATTTCATGGCAATATGGTTGCCGTGCATGCTAAGCTGAACGTCTGTTTTGTACCGACAAAAAAGGACATGTTTTCGACTGAAAGAAGCGCCGATGCGTGTCGCTTTTTGCAGTCGCAAAACATGTCATTTTCTTTGTCATACGACACCCCCGTCGGACAAAGTACAAACGAACCTTTCGAGGCTGACGTGACAGCGCGTCACACAGATTGCTCCTTGGGGAAGGTAAACGGCCCTTGGGGGCCTGGCGGAGCGGGGTAGCCGGAGTTGGAGTACACAGGCTCGTTGGCCGGCTGCTGGGCGTAGGGCTGTTGTGGCAGGAAAGTAACATGGTGGTGGGCTTGAGCGGGCTGTGCGTCGTCGGGGCACTGGTCCACGTAGCTCACATATTCAGGCTGGGCGGAGTGCTCGTCTGGGCTTCTCCCACAGTTCTGTGAGGAACAAACAAAGAGCGATGGAGAGGAGAGAAGATAATACGGGCCCAATACGTTCCCCAAAAAAACTGTTCAGCCTGAGGCTGAACCAAAAGAGAAATGTGGTCCCCCCCCAGGGCCCAAACGTACAATTAATAACGTTTGATAATAATTAATAATGAAAATTAATAACTTGTTTTAGTAGTGAAAATATCCCATCTACAAGCTCACACAACCGAGCATGTAGATCTGCTATTTTCAATATGTCTTGAAAGTCTTTTTTAGTTTATTTATGAAATGTCTTTTTTTTTCGTTTCTGAAATTATTTTGAAAAAATTTTTTCTTCTAAAAAACAAAACATAAAAAGGGTTTATTCCATTTGTTAAAAACAATTGTTGTCCAAAAATAAAATAAATGTTGCATTACTCGAAAATGGGTCCCGACCCATTGTTTGGGAACCAGTGAGCTAAACCACTGTGGGGTGTTTGTGTACAACAGTATGTGCACAGAGGTGGAGGAACCATAATGGGGAAGTCATTCTAACTGCACATTTTCCCATTACGCTGAAAATAAGGGAGATACGATCCATTCAGTCAATGGTTTACACATTGAGCTACAGCTGGTTTAGAGGCTGACTTGTGTCAGACCAGATGGTAATAACAGCACCTTACTACTTTCTGGCCACATCCAGTAGAGCTCTGTTTCTCAACCTGTGTTCCACAGACCACTAGTGGTCCATGGCATAATTACAGGTGATCCATGGGAAAATGTTTGGGGGAAATGTATTGTTAAATGATAAATGTATCAGAAATGTATTGAAATGATATTATTTATATATAAGCCCATCAGAATTAAGAACAATGTTGAACAAATAAGCCAGTGTGTCTCAACCTTTTTTGGGCCAGTGCCCCAATCCAAAATCCAGGTCCCTTAGTTACAGCCCCCTACAAATATCAGATGTGTCATTAAACTGGGCTGTTATGTGATTAGTATGTAATTATTAGCCTACTTCCCAGGAAGAGACAAATTAAGCAGGATACAATTAGAATATCATGTCAGTATGATGGTCAGCATCATGGTCAGCATCATGGTCAGTATCATGGTCAGTATGATGGTCAGTATGATGGTCAGTATCATGTCAGTATCATGGTCAGTATCAGGGTTAGTATCATGGTTAGTGGCATGGTTAGTGGCATGGTTAGTGTCATGGTCAGTATCATGTCAGTATCATGGTTAGTATCATGACAGTATCATGTCAGTATCATGGTCAGTGTCATGGTCAGTATCATGGTTAGTGTCATGTCAGTATCATGTCAGTATCATGGTTAGTGTCATGTCAGTATCATGGTTAGTGTCATGTCAGTATCATGTCAGTATCATGGTTAGTGTCATGTCAATATCACGTCAGTATCATGTCAGTATCATGGTTTTACTCTCCAGGAGGAAGCATTATTGGATTTAAAAAATACTTTTCTCCTCATGGACTGAATATTGACTATGACTTGAAGTGTTTTCTGTAAGGTACTTGAAATGTCAAACAAACTGCTGCATATGGAGCCGGAGTGTGCAACTGTTTTCCTGCTTTTTCCCCCTCTTTTATAAGGTTGTTCCCAAAGGTCAGCACCTCACCAAACCCTTGGTGTGTGTTAACGTTCCTGCTACAGTATCATGGTCAGTATCATGTCGGTATCATGGTCGGTATTATACCTCTACCCTCCTGGTATATGTATTGACCTGGTTGCTCACAAGAACCCATTGCACATGTTTTTTCTAAAATAAATTTCATTGCAATTGAGACCTGATTTTTGTCCTATTATTATGTTATGGTCACTGGTGTTCGAGCCAAGTGTAGTGGCCGTAACATTGACACATTGGCCAGTACCATGGAGACACAATGACCAGTATCATGACACCCTTGTCACACAGTGCTGTGAAAGGGGCCTGATGTGAAAGGGTGTGACATCCCTGTGACAGGGATGTCACGCCCTGTCAGAGACACGTTGTGAGTTTGTAGATCAGCTATTTTCAAAAACATTTAAACTATCTTGAATGTTTTAAATCTTGAACAATTTGGAATAATTTTGAAAATGTTTAACAACACAAATGTTCTGTTGTGGGGTCTCTAGTCTCTACAAAACCTTTTTCAGATGGGGGTCCGTGGCCTAATACAGTATATCAACTTATAAGTCCCTATAATGAGAACCACTGGCCTAATGCATACCAAACTTGGGGTCCTTTGAGAACCACTGTGCTGGCCCAAGTCAAGAGCATTTTTTTTTTGTTGAGAAAGTAAAAGTCTGTAGTCAGCGTAAGTGCAGATTGATTGAATGCACATGAAGAAGTGCCTGTTGGATGCAGTGTAGACACTCAGCTCAGGCTGCGTACCGAACAAGTTTGAAATTGAACATTTTCTTCCAATTTACTGATTTTCTTTTCACTTCAGAAGTTCTTCTATTCACAGAAGTACAAAAGAAAAACAGAAATGATGTGTGCCAACTGCGGTTGAAACCGAGCCACCGTGTTTTTAATGATAGGTGTCAGTCACCTCACAATTCCTATTCTTGTATGATGATGTTTCTAATTATGTTGCAATGAGAGGTGGAAGACGTTAAAAAAAACTAAATATAAAATTCACTTTTTGAATATAAAAAAAATAAGAAAAAAAGATGACAGTGAAAATGGAACTAAGGAATATTGTCCAAGCATGTTGAGAACCATGTCTGAAGATATTTTGGTGTGTGTAAAAATAGTAAAACAAAGAGACTGAAATCTTGATCAAATGGTTGATCAGTGCTTTGATGAACACAATGATAACAGGAGAGGAAGGTGGCATTATATATAAAACAAAATATGATTAACCAATGAGATATTTTGAAATATCAAAATAAAATGAAATGAAATAAAATAGAAATGTAAATGAAAATAGCAGATCTACAAGCTGACAACAAGTCACGTCACAATGTGTTGTGAGCTTGTACAGTAGATCGGCTATTTTCAGTATTTGAAATAGGTTCAGTGGTTCATTCAGTGGTTAATTCATAATGTACAGTACTTTTCCCCTTCCAAGTCAAAAGTACTGGATTTGTCTTTGAAATGTAGTGGTACAGATATACTAAAGAAATTCAGTACAGTAAGTAAATGTACTTTGTTACTGTCCACCAACACATAAAGCTCAAACGTTTTATCTTTGACTTACATGTTTGGAAGCATTGGGAGCTGGTACAATCATTTCACCCACTATTTTTATACCTGTAAATTTGTGTTGTGACACTAATGTTGAACTGGTGTAAAACTAAATAAGAAAAGGAATAACAATGTGGAATACCAGAAAGAGAATCAAAGTTGTTTTTTTCACACCGCAAAAAGAAAAATTCTTGAAGTTGAATTCTTTGAAATTTCTTTTCATTCATGTGAACCAAAGGGTGGAAGCCAGCAGTGCACCTCTCTTATTGTCTGCCAGTGAAGTGTCTGTTCAAAATTACATTCCCAGAGAGTCATGAACAATGGACTTGTCATCAAGTGTTGCCTCAATGTTAACTTGTGGGGAATAACAAAGCACGATTGAAAGAAGTCTCTGCAAACGTTTTCCTGTGTGAAAACAAGCAGACTTTTGGCCACTGGTTTGAATCAGAGCCATAGATATTGAAAGAGTTGCGTCAATGCAGGGTTAGAAACACTACAGGTCACGCGGGTCATGTTTTGTGCGTGCTTCATGAAGTAAATACTGAAGTAAATACTCACATATTCAAAATTACAAAGTACATTTTCCTTTTTTAAATAGCAATGCATTGATGTATTACTTTTATTTTTATAAAACAGAACACTACCAGCTCACAACGTGTGCATTGTGAGTAGAGCTGGGATACCCGACCGAAACCGTGCACGGGTCGGACGCATTTGCATAATTGGTGGTCGGAATTCGATTCGGATCGGTCATATTGTTG
Source organism: Gymnoscopelus braueri (assembly GCF_963280865.1). Taxonomy (NCBI): domain Eukaryota; kingdom Metazoa; phylum Chordata; class Actinopteri; order Myctophiformes; family Myctophidae; genus Gymnoscopelus; species Gymnoscopelus braueri. The sequence goes on from NC_137606.1 coordinate 6,165,814, forward strand.
ATATATAGAAAATAAATTGTAAAGTAAAGTGTAGAAAAATAATGTCCGCCTGGGCGAAACACCAAAGAAAGACGCTCACCCGTGTCTGTGTTCTACTTCCTGGTTTACGTGACAACGCACTGTGCGTTGTCCTGACAACGACGCACAGGCGTTCATTTTTTTGGAGGGAACGTCATATGTGTCCGTCGGTCACAACAACAACAAACAAACAGAGAGAGAGTGAGAGACTAGCATGTTGGGGCCAAAGGAGGTAAAAGTTAACTTCTGGCAAGTTTATTACAACTGAAAACTTAAACGGGAAATTGCCGGTGTGGAAGCATTTCAGCTTAGTCGTTAATGCAGACACGAACGATGCCGTTGGCTTTGTGAAGTGCAAAGGTTGCAAAAGAAGTCGGGCATAGCAGCTTTGCTGTCAAAAACGGTTAATCAAATGGGGGACACGAGATTTAGTACGGTCTACCTCACTTTAAACTCTCTAAAAATTGTGTACCAAGAGCTGTGTGAGAAGTTAGAAGGACGGGGAGAAGTTAACCGCATCGATGCCATATCGCCAGATGTGCTCGGTTTCTTAGTTGAGTTCCTGCAACCATTCTATGATGCCCAGCGGGAACTTGAGGGAGACAAGTACCCAACGCTAAACCTGGTGTTTCTCTGGTTCGAGAAGCTGAAGCGCCACTGCAGGCCGATAACAACAGATGCTCCTTACCAGGCTATCATCCGAGAGCGTCATCTCAACTGGATCCACGAAAAGTTGAGATAAAGGATCATCACAAAATAGCCACGTTCCTATGGCCCAAATACAGCCAGCTCAGAATGTTATCCAACGATGAGAGAGACCGGCTACACCAGGAGGTAACTCTCGCTTTATATTATTATTTTTATCTTTCGGTTTTATTGTTATTGACTTGTTGCTATTAATGGTGCTGTAACTGCTGTTACTATTAGGCACGGGATATTATTATTGATGCCCCAGTCATCAATAATCAAATCCCGTGCCTACATTAGCAGCACTGAACGCATATTGCGATGCAAACATTATCACACCTGACACATATACCTTCTTAATTATTGATTCTTGAGGTTCGACGACAGCTGAGCGACATGAACAACAACATCGTGACCATACGGGAGGAGGAAGACCCTGCCGCAGGTGATGACCCTCCTGCACCCAAGCGAGCTGCACTGGACTTTGAGGACTGGTACAATATACCTGAGGATAATGTCATTGATGAAGTCGAACTGTATGCCACACGAAATCACCTCATGAGCAACGAGAGGGATGTTTTGGGCTGGTGGCGTGAACATCACCCCACCTACCCGAAGCTAGGCATACTTGCCAGGGGCATTCTGGCGATACCAGTGAGCAGCAGCAGCAGCGAACGTAACTTTAGCGTAGCTGGAAGAACCATCGAGCAAAGGAGGACAGCGTTGAACCCGGACACTGTGGATGCTATCCTTTTCCTCCATGACAACATGTAAACCATGATGGTTGGATTGGTACAGTAAATGTTAATAGTTTGCTGTATAAGCTGTTAAACAGTGAACAGTTGAGTAAATAACTCGATCCATGATGATCATATTAATAGCCTGCCGCTGCCCGCTACGTGTCGTCGTGGACTTTAAAAACTGATGTCAATCGTCAATGCTGGTAAGACTGAATATTAATAAAGGCTATTGATGATAACTGTGGAAAAAGTGTGTGTGTGCAGTGCTGTGCAATGTGTCCATGTCTTATACTATTTAATAATCAACGTAGGCTACTGTATATAAAACGATCCCCTTTCATGGTAATATACAGGCCCCTACTAGTATAATCAGTCAGTCGCTTTTTTTTTTTTTTCTCCTTTCTTTTTCTTTGAGGAAGGCACTTATTACACTGACACGCAAACGTGTTATAATGTGCAGTCTGCAGTGCACCTTGCCTGACTAATAAAGAGCGTTCCTCAAAGAAAAAGAGAGACAAAAAATGCGAGTGAAAAAAAGCGTCGGTTCCGGGCCCCGTTTCGGACGCATATTAATAATTAATGGTCGGGCTAGATTCGGGTCGGACACAAAGCTGTCGGTAACGGGGCGTATTCGGGCAGAAAAAATCAGCCCGATCCCAGCTCTAATTGTGAGCTGGTAGATTGGCTATTTTCACTATTTGATATAGGGCTTATAGGTGGTTAATTCATATATTTTTGTAAGTTTGGGTCCCAAGAGTGCCTTCCTAGAAATGTAATGGAAACAAAAGTACAATAATTTCTGTTTGAAATGTAGTGGTGTGAAAGTCATGATCTTGCAAAAGAAAACACCAAATACTCCAAAAATGGACATAATGTACAGTACTGAAGTAAATGTATTTAGTTACTGTCAACCACTTATCAGCACATATTATGAGGATTCAATGTTTGACTGGTATTTCTTGTTGTCATCTCTGAGCACACCGAAACAAATTCCAAATCACCTGCATGTTGGTTTTGGCAATAAATAATGTAATCTTGGATACAAGATACATTTATACGAATGTTATTTGGCTATGTGATCCACCATTGCTGTAAAATAATTGGCCCACTATATGACATGCTCATCTCAAAAGGCTCTGGTTTAAATTTGGTTAATAAAGTACAAGATAATTCATTACATAATGGAGTCAGTCTAGACAGGATCTTTTTTTGAATGGCCAATTCATGTATAAAATATGGATAAAGTGGTTCAAATGATTGTAATGCTATGCTATATTAAACTACTTTTGCTAGGGACCCACAGAAGCAGGATGTAGTCTGTGAAGTCTGTGACTTGCACAATGCTGTGTGGGCAGAGATCTATAACGTATCTAAAGTATAACTCAAGGGTTCTCAAACTTTTTCATACCACAACCCCCATTTTATGGTGGACATTTGTATTTATTTATAGTGCAATTTAAAGTTTGAGAAACCGCTGCTATAACTTATCTGTCTGTGCTGTAATCTTTGCTTCAACTCTCATTCATCAACCTTGTAAGCTTGGTGTAGACGGGAAGACACCAGCGCTGATTATAATACTTGTCTCCGGAGTCAAGTCACTTGTTTTGGTTATCACAGACTCACCAGTTGTTAATTAGTTGCTATTTTTACAATACGTTGTTATTTAGACAGATAATACCTTTATGTTATTTGCTTGACACAAAATGCTAAGAATGAATAAATAGCCTGTTTAAACAGATGGTAGGTGTGATGTTTACCTGGTATCCATAGTTACTGCTCTCTGATTACCCCCTATTATAGCCTGCCTGTTATGTGTTGATTGTAATGTGCATGTCATTTATTTTGATGTTACACTGTGTAAGTTGCTCTGGATAAGAAAAACTAATACATGCCTGCATTGTTGTTAATTGTCTCCGCCAGGCCGAAAGGCATGGTGAGAGAGTATGTTTTTCCCCCTGTCCGTCCGTGTGTGTGTCCGTGTGTCCGTCCGTCCGTCTGTGACCAGCTAATCTCCGGCACCGTTGTCTTGATTGCAGCGAAATTGTGCACACACACTCCCTGGATGCCAATTCAGAACCTCTGCCCCAAATTTTTCTCATGGGCCTTTTATAGCGCCACCAGGAGGCCGATTTGTGCAAAACATATTTTTTGACGGTACGCAAATCGGTACACAGTATCTCTATTGTCATTAAACGAAACTTTTTCTCATATTCCATCCTGATTGGCTAAAAATGTCTTCCAAAGTTTGCAGGAGTGCTCCGTTTTGAACAAAATGCCTCAAATCATGAACACAGCATGCAATTTCCATGAAATTTTGCACGCACATTCCCATTAGGCCGAGAAAGAAATACCATTTGAAAATTTTCAAATCAGCCTCATGGTGGCGCTATAACAGGCCAATTCGTGTTTTTACCTATAACTGCACCGATCTGTGTAAAACTTTGTATGCACACTCCCTAGGTCAAGGAAAAACCTTTGCCCTGCATTTTTCACATCTGCCTTTTATAGCACCACCAGGAGGCCGACTTATGTAAAACACATTATTTTATACTACTCATTCCAATTTATCCAAATTTCACGCAAATCGGTACACATGATCTCTATAGTCATGTGATCACGACGGATGTGTTTGATTTTTCATATTCCATACTGATTGGCTAAGATTGACATCTAAAGTTTGCATTATTGGCCTGTTTTGAACAAAATTCCGCAAATCATGTCCGATTGCTGTCAAACTTTGCACGCACATTCACACTATGTTGAGGAACAAATGCCACCCTTTTAACATTGGCCTGCTATAGCGCCACCAGCAGGTCTAATTTATCCACACAATGCACAATTTCGCAGCGACCGGGCCAACAGTGCGGGAGATTAGCTGCTCACAGGACACACGGACGGACGGACGGACGGACGGACGGACGGACGGATAGACACACGGACGGACGGACGGACAGGGTACAAAACATAGTCTCGGCCATGCCTTTCGGCCTGGAGGAGACAATAATAAAAAAATAAACTCAGTGCCTACAGTACACAGTAGCACAAGTGAATGAGGTTGAAAGACTAATCTGTTCAATCTGCCCTGACAGCACAGTCTCAGCCAATCAATATCTCAATCTGATTTGTTTTCAACCAGGATTATCAAGGAGGAACCCACAATTGAAGTGAAGAGGAAAATGAAAATTTAGGGAGTATATGGTTGGCAGAGCCGGTCACGTAAACACACACGCACACAATGGGAGTGCACGTCAACCGATGCTGCTGAGTGAAGCTGAACCTCTCATCAGTCTGTGGACTTGATTTATTGGTGGAGTTAATGGATGTCAGGGACAATGGATTTCACCCACAATAGAAGCTTGTAGATCCTGCAGCAGATCCCAGAGGTGTAGACTCGAGACTTGAACTCAAGTCATGAATGTGATGACTTTAGACTTGAATTTATCAAATAAAAAAAGACTTGACTTGGACTTTTAACGCTGACTCGTGACTTGACTCGACTTGCAAAACAATGACTTTGTGCCACCTCTGGCAGACCTTTGTTTTATTATTAATTAATAATGCTTCAGTTGTTGTTGGGGTATTTGTCACCCTACATTTGCATAGCCTGTGAAATTCGTCCTCTGCATTTACCCTTCCTAACGGAGCAGCAGGCACTAAGTTTAGGTTAGATGAATTTGGCTTTTACAGTAATCTTAATAGGAATATGTAGAAGCAAGTCTGCTAGACTTCTAGCCATATACATACAGTACACAATTGTGGCTCGATGTACCCTATCTGTGATGACAGGCCTATTAGTCCGTGAGCCAGGGGGGTTGGTCATTACCATCTGAGGGGAATAATGCTCATAGTGATTTTTGTCAAGGTATGCATGTCTAGAGTTAGAAAATATGTGATAGCCTTGCACCAATGGTAGCTTTATGGGTGCTATCATGCATTTTATGTTATAACACTAGGCGAAAATTACATGGGTCAATATATGAAAACATACTATTAACCCCCCCCAAAAAAAATATACAAAAGGTTTTTCAATTGGTTCTGGTACGTCTAGGCATGCTTAAGAACATACAAAAAAATCTAGGAAATTATATTTCTCGTAAAGCCATCATTTTCAAGATGGCGTCCAATATGACTGCCAGGAGCTTAAATGGCTTTATGATACTGTTCAACCTAGAAAGGTGGTTTTGGTGTCTAAAACTAGGTCTTAGGGTTCAAGAAATATGGCTGAATCAGTGAAATTACCATCAGTTAATTTTTTATTGCCAAATCAAAGATGGTGTCCATCCCATGGTGATGTTCCATTGTACTAAATTATGTTAAAAACAACAAAATATTGCAGTTGTGTGAGGGAATCTGTGAACTTCGTGAACGTGATTCATATGGGGACCTGGGGTGGGGGGGGGCATTCATAGGTGTAGAATCTATTTCTAATGTTATATTTTGACTTGCTGGTCAGTCTTTGGCCTATGTGCTAAAGGTCAGGTCAAGGTCTCTCTCGCACCAACCAGGTGTCCAAGCAGGCAGCAGATATGGTCACTGGTTGACATGTACAGCAGGCCCTATTCACCTCACAATTGACATGGAGCCGTTTGTTGACACTTTGCAGGTATATAAGCTCTATAATGTAATTGTGCATCCCGGTGGGATGCATGTTATACAGTCATTCTTCAGCTGCATTGCAAAACTGATGCAAGGTTCAGCACTGGAAGTGGAAATGCATGTGGTTGCAGAACATGACAGGCAAGTTCAGTGGTCAGTCCTGAGTGTATCAGCAGCACTCTGAAGTGGTTTCTATCAACTTGGCCAAAGACATTTGAACAGATACAGCAGTAGGCTACCTGGACACTGCACATCTCCATCCTACTGGCTGACAGTGGGTAGACAACTTCTTCCTACACTTCACATCCACCAGTTTGAATGCGCAGGGAGACACATTGACATTAACTTCACCTTTTCTCTCATGAAGCACATGACTGAAGCACTTCTTCCATGCTGGCCATGTGCAGTGTGCTTGATATCTAACCCAGTGCCTGCTGAAGATGCATGTGCTCCATGCCATAGCATAGAGGCTAAGCTAGACCTTGTCTGTCGGCACCATGATGGATTCTGGATCACTGTCTCTGCTGACCAGTCTGGGGAGCAGACTGCCATAACGATCAGGAAAGATGCTGTCATGATGCATGTGAGTGGAGTGGACTGAAGCCTTCCCCAAAATGTGCAGAAACAGAGGGAGAGTTGAAGCACTGGTGTGTCTTGGTCATAAAATATTGGGGTGTAGGATTCCTCACACACAGAAAGATCATCTCTTCAATCCCATCCTTGGCTAATTTGCCCCCATGCTGTTGTGAATAGTAATGTCCTTTACCCACATGAGATGTCATCATGAAGAGTAAGAACATTAAGCAGAAGCCGTTGAGCATGTTGTACACCTTCAGTGCTGACGATAGATACTGCATTTAGTCATGATGAGGCAGACATCACCATGAGTTCCTATATCCCTGATGCAGCCATCTCTGGAAAGGGTGTGATACACATGCTCAGTGATTACACTGATGTTCTTGTCCTGTTGTATGCTGTGTATTGGGGTGTATCAGGTGGACCTACAGTGTAAAGTATAGATGGAGCATCAGAGCACACTACACTTTGCTGGCAGGGAACTTCCCAGGCTACCATGATGTGCTGGGTGAGGTGGGTGCCACAAGTCAATGGCCCTTCCTCCAACACCGACCAACCTGTTGCACCACATGTGGGCTCATTCATTTACAAGTGATGTTGTGGAAAGTGGCAGACCACCAAGCCCCACCTGACAAGTCGTTTGATGTCACAAAATTTGGATAGGAGATCTAGGATATTCTTGTTCCTGTCATTGCTAAGGGTGACCCCACCGTCAGAGCTATGTGACATGGTGCAATATCAATTTAGGGCACAGAGAGTGAGAAGTACATCACTGATGTACTGTAACTGCTCTGGTGAAGATGGTTACTGATGATATGTTCAAGCTACAGATGAGGAGTGATGTTAATAAGGAGGATACTTGTAAGGATGAGGTAGAACAGGATGTGGGTTGGAGAATACAGATGTAGTTGCAAAAGATACATATTTGACATTAGATTATATCATTTTACATTCATGTTATTATGAATACCAGTTCTTGTGACATGTTAATGACACTTTTCACAAAACAAAATCATGAATAGTGAACCATGAATGTTCATCAAGTTGTTTCCATTTGTTGTTCTCCCAGAGGTCAATTTTAACCTTGACCTGACCTTTGACATGATTGACCTGATATTAAAAAAATAACATCAGGAATGGATTCTACATATGAAAACCCTAAAAAAGAGGTATTAAACAGAGGTATTCTAAGACAAGCGGATTAAAAGTAAAAAATTGCCAGGCGTGTGTTTAGTGGCCATTTTGGATATTTTCTTACCCATTGCACTATATTCTGTTTATTGAATTTCATAATACATTTCCTTAGAATCTAACATGGTTTTAAATCTATAGGTAATTTACAAAGGAACCCTTTGTGTTCCATCTTTCATTAAAACCAAAGTACATCTTATGTCACATATAGTCACTATGTTGCCACTGCCTGTAATAGAAATGACAACCTTTCTGGACAATATATAGTCTGAGCTTTATCCCAACCATTTTTCAGAGAGAGAGGGTCAATAATAAGAGAGAACCATCAGTTTGAAGTAGAATGCTTCATTCGGATTTTGAAAACTGTGTTTTGGCTTGTGGTTATAAAAGGAGTGATAACACACAGATAGCTACCACCGATGCAAGGCTATCACATTTTTCCTAGCTCTAGGGGTGTATACCTACCCAAAAATCACTATGAGAATTATTCCCCCCAGATGGTAATGATGACCCCATTTTTGGGGTCCTGGCTCACGGACTATATCTACATGTGATTCAACAGATGTTTTTCTGTGTGAGAGGTATGAAGTGGTAGTAACCCTTTAACCACTTAAACCCTATATACATAATAATAATAATAATAATAATAAGGGTAATCATAATAATAATAATAATAATAATAAGGGTAATAATAATAATAATAATAATAATAATAATAATACTACTAATAATAATAATAATAATAATAATAATAATAATAATAATAATAATAATAATAATAATAATAATAATACATTTTATGTGTAACGCACTTTAGATTTTTGCAAATCTCAAAGTGCGACAGGGTTTAAAAAACAGGGCATAATACAGCAAAGACAACCAAACAATTACATGGGTCCCTACTAGGCTAAATGGTCAAATTAAAAACTAGGTAAAATCAGGGCATAGAACAAAAAGGCCCAAGAATAATTAAGAAAACCATTTTCTCCCTCAACACAAAATCTCTTCACCACATTTCACTTCTTCAACGTTCCCCCTTTCATTCTGAGAAAGCAAGCCTGGTATCTGAGGTTATTTCTAAAGGTAACAGGTGTACCATTGGGACCATGGGCATAGTTACAGAACAGAATGACCCTTCCATCTTACAGCTGAGTGTACTGGGGTCTCGCTTAGATATGAATGACCAGCATGAGGTGGCCTTTGGCTGGGAACTAGAGTTGAGTAATAGCGCGCCGCTAAGGCAAAAAAAAAAAAAACAGCAAATTGAAATGCTGTCCAAAAACCCTTTCCCACCTCCACACAGCCGCTTCCACTTCAGACATGGAAACGTTTATTTAGACTTTCTCAAGTGAAACATTCTACCAACCAAACCAAAACAATAAGTCACTGTGAAATTGGATGACTGTAGCTTTTGAAACAATGTCTCTGTGTGGCTTAGGCAGTCGGTCAGTTTGACATGCATTTTCAGGCAATAATAAAGGAGCTTATGTTTTAAATATTCCTTTCTTTTTTCTCAATAACAGGATTTTGAGTTAGCGTTAAATACAAGCTCAGCTACAATCAAAATGGCTATAAGGCCAGATGGGGATATTCCACTCATTTACAGAAAGTAGTGTTAAGTTTTAGAGAAAGTTGTAGTATTGTATTAAAGGGGTAGACTACGATTAGATTTGGTTTACATAATTTGTATGCCTGTAAATATAAACTGTATCAACCCTATATTCCTATGTTGACAGGAGTCCCCCAGGGGTCTACACAATAGGCCCCTTCTTTTATGGGTTTGCTGAAAATAGCTGATCTACAAGCTCACAATGCGTCTACAACTGTAGATCGGCTATTTTTGCTGAATGTTCACCCCAGAATAGGAATGTTAGGGTTCACGTGGTTAATAACTTAAACCCTAGCATCCCTATTCTGGGGGGGGAGCATTCTCCGAAAATAGCAGATCTACAAGCTTACAACTCATCACGTTGCAGCACGTTGTGAGCTTTTAGATCGGCTATTTTCCGGTTATATTGTAATAATTGGTTAATACAAACTGTTTTGAAAAATGGCATAATCCACGGCAAAAGCAATTCCAGTTTGTCTGGGGTTAGTTGAGAAAAGCTGTCGCCACTGGGCATTCCGGTAACATAATAATGTGAAATATGGGGAAATAATGGTTAGATAAATGGCTGTGAAAATTCAAATGGGATCTCTCAGAAATCCTTGGAGGTGAACATTAACATCTGTTTTTTTTTGTGGGATAACATATCTCTTTTTTTAAACTATGAATATAATAGAATGACCTGAGGTCCTTTCTGCTTGAGAACTGTCCCCCCTAACAGTATATTCAGAGAAGAGAGCGGAATACATACATTCTCAAGCGTAAGCTCAAAAGCTTTTGTTATGTTTTTAAGCTGATTTAAGCTCATCCAAGAAAGAAGACATAAGCAGAAATAAGATAGATTAATCTATATGAAAATCGAGTCCACTATTATGTGCTTCGGGAATACCTCAACATTACTTAAGATGGCAACATGCTTAGAAAATATTGACCTATTAACCTTCATATTATGACACTGCAACAGCTCTATCAGCAGTACTGAAGTACTGTACTTAAATCTATATTGTGTAATTTTTCTTAGGGAATACAAATGTTATGTTGTCTAATCTGTATGGTAGAGCAGTGGTTCTCAACCTGTGGGTCAGGACCCCCAGGGGGGGTCCCCATATAACAGTGAAGTGACAATTTAATGTATTTTTAATGCCAACAAAAAGAGAACGAATGAAAGGAAAGGACAAAAAGGGAAAACAAATTAAATTGTAAGCCTACTATAATAACTTGACTTTTAGGGACTTTTGATATAAAAATACACAATTTGTTTTGGCATCTAATGATAGATGTGTCCTCATTATGACCACAGGTATGCTCTTCAAGTGTGGAAAACCTATTTTTAATTTCACCAGGTCTTTAAGTGATAAATGATGATGTATTGTAAGTTACGTTTCTCAGCAGCACAAAGTAAATAAAATCCACCTTAACCCACTGCAACATTAAAGTGATGAACACATTAATGCAATACTAACTACAATAATATGATAATGAAATTGTGCCATTCTGCATGAGTACTTTTACTTTTGGTGCAGTAAGTATATTTTGTTGGCACTACTGCATGAGTGCTTTTAATTACTTTTAAAACATACTTTTTCCACCATTGTCCATCAGAGCACTGGAAGTTAGCCTAATGCATTTAGGCTGTGATTCAGAAATGGCACATTATCTAAGTACTTACAAAACACCAGAGAAATATGCAGAGCAATTGTAGTCAGAAGTTGGGCAGTGACTTTGCCAAGTGCTGCAACGTGCCAACTTTCATCAGAGAGATATTTGGGGAATGAGGAAATCAATGCCTGTATACTGTAGTGTATGACTTTAAAATATCACTCGGTTCCAATCATTTATCTTACAAATGTATAACACAAATGTATATTGTATATTAAACCACTTAAATCCTATATGTCGTTAACCGGGGTCCTCCAGGGGTCCTGTCCTTGGTTAGTCTCGCATAGCCAGACAACTATTCCACAATCTCTGAATGCTATATAGAGTCTAGAACTACACCTCCCGAAATCCGAGGCAGGAAGCTGTCACCTGTTTGGCATTTCCGTTCACGAAAATATATTTCAAAATATCGTACTTTAAATTTTTTTAATTTCCATTCCTGCTAAACAGCAAACTATACGCTCAATTATTTTGATTAGAATACATTTGTGTGACTGTAAAGACGAAACGGAAGTGGGGAGGAGGTTTCACGTCCGCTTTATCGCTTGATCATAGAGCTTCCGTTGCTCCAGACTGTATATGACCGGAAGCAAGATAGAGGCAACAGTCTGGCCATGCGAGACTAATCCTTGGCCCTCTCCTTTCCCCCCTCTACACCAAATAGCCTATCTTTAGAAATAGCCGAGCTCATGGCGCATCCAAACCGTGTTTTGAGCTTGTAGATTGGCTATTTTGTTTGTCTATTTTTGCAGAATGTGATTCAAGTGTCAATTGTAAAATTGTTGTATAAGCACAGTGGCATAATCTGGGCACTCACACAAAAAAGTTTTGTTTTATCTGCAGAGAAAGGGCTCATTAACCTCTTGAAGGAGAAACAAATATTTTCTCTGAACTCATAATGAAGATAACCCAAGGGTTGAACACAGCACTACCGATTGGTTTGTGCACCCTGACCCCAATGTTCTCTCCTCTCCCCTGCTGACTACGAGAAGGTGTTTTTTAAGCTGTTTTGTTGACAGAGGCTTCATTTCATGGAGAGAAAAAACTAACAAACTGGAGGTGGCAAGAACAAACTGACCACTTAAGGGTCTGTGATAAGTGATATATGTTGGTTCAAACCAAAAGTTCTTTGTTAAAAAGTTAAAGCTCTATTCTGATAGTAATCGTTGCTGACGTGTTTGTTCGGTAACAGGGGTCTATCTGTCTCTACAGCTCTTTAATAAAGATAGCATAAGTTCTCATGAGGGTTGCAAATATATCATCCATTCAGGAGAGAGAACCAATTTTATCGGCTTCAATTTCATAGTGTTCCAGTTCCAATTGTGTCTGCTCATGTATTTGTTCCATCAATGCATCCTGTATGAGTTCTCTCTCCTGATTGGATGAAATTGGTATCCTGACTTGAAAATGAATTTTCCGTTTACTAAAGAGCTGGAGGGACAGGGAGACCCCTGGACTATCTCTCTATAGTAATAATTACTATCAGTATATATATATATTAATATCACATACACCACCCTTAAGCCCTATTTCTTAGTTGATTTACAAGCTCACATCTTGTAGATCTGCTATTTCTGCTATTTTGATAGACATGACTCATTTCACTGTTATTTTCCCCATCTGGAAATTAGCCCAGTTGAGAGAATGTATAATAATGACTATTCAGATCACAAGTTTCACTGTCTCCACCTACCTTATACCAGTGATGGAAGAAGAACTCATATCACATGTTTTACTTAAGTAAAAGTATCAATACTGCGATATACTGTACTGTAGTCTAACAACCCTGGAACCGTCCTCAAGGACTCCAAGGGGGTCCCCAGACCCCACTTTGAGAACCACTGCTCTAAACTCTTCAAAGAAGCTGCTGTATTATATAGGTTCCCTTGGATCTGTTAGCTCTCTCTCTCTCTCTCTCTCTCTCTCTCTCTCTCTCTCTGTCTCTGTCTCTGTCTCTGTCTCTGTCTCTGTCTCTGTCTCTGTCTCTGTCTCTGTCTCTCGCTCTCGCTCTCTCTCTCTCTCTCAGCTGTTTGGTGTTTCAATCGAAGCCAGGGACTCTTTGAACATTTAAGGAGTTAAAAGCAACAAAATGTCAGGAATGTGCAATGAAAGGCTGGGAAATAAAGATTGGCTGATCAATGACCTCAGCACAGCCTCCATTGGCATCATTAATTCATGGTGTAATTGATTGACAGATCGGATGAGGTTCTGGGGTTGGTATATCTCCATGGGACCTATAACGGACGGACAGTATCAGACTCTAGAGCTGAACAATTTCCTTCTGAGCTCTTTCTCTCGCAGTTAAACAAAATTATTCCTGAAAATCAGTGTATTACAGCTTGCGGCAACAGCGTTTCACCCACATACAATATGAATTACAACTGCTAATATCTGTACCGTGAATTTAGAAGATCATATCGTTTGGTGTGGCTCAAAAAACAGGTGTGCTGAGTTGTGGAGATTCTATAGCAAAATGTGTGAATATGATACGAGCTTGGTACCAACCTGTAAGCATTTGTTTGCTCTAACTTCTATATATATATATATATATATATATATATATATATATATATATATATATATATATATATATATAGGCTACACACACACACACACACTAATGTGTGGTTCAAAATTCGACGGCACACCTGGACTTGTCTCATGGCACACCAGTGTGCCTCGACCCACCGTTTGAGAAACACTGGTCCAACTCAGTGGCTCTCAAAATGGGGTCCAGGGACCCCCAGGGGTCCTTGAGGAGTTACGTGTCCATAACTCCGAGGTCCATAACTCAGAGGATTTGTAGACTCTCTGAGTTAAGATTTTACAGTTTAGATTGGGGTGCCAGAGACGAACATTGTATCAAACGGGGGTCCATGGCCTAATGCATGCCAAACTGGGTGTCTTTGAAATTAACTGCTGCTCTAGACCGATGTACCCCACGTGAATAACAATGCACACAGCGTTGGTATGGACTGCATGCAGCTTGCCAGCCAGTCATTACAGCTCTTAATCACGGCCATTATTGCCGCTCTTAATCCTGCTGCTAATGAATCCTGAAAGCCCAAATTAAAGACAGGTGAGGATCATAAAGCGGTAATAATGTGCACTTTTGGCCACCGTTAAAGCGTGCTTGCGGGAAACGCACTCCGCTCCAGTGCTGCGGTTTGACTTACGATGTGTCACACCCAAGTTACTAAATAATCAGTGTAATCCTAAATTAATTTCCACGCTTGATGTGCCACGCCGTATTATTTTCCTATATCTATGCGGTAAAATCCTCAGTGTTAACTTGGACTGAGAGTGTAAAAATGGACGCTCAAAGAAGACAAAGTCATTGTACGGTATGTGCAAATACTGTAACTGGCAATACACATAATTCAAACGTTGTAAGGGTCCATTTTTACACTTAGAGAGTTCAATTAACACTAATTATTGTACTTTGTGCTACAGCACTAGTCCTCAACGTGTGGTCCGGGGACCCCCAGGGGTCCGTTCCAGGGGGTTCCGGGGGGTCCCTAGTAAAAGTGGAACAGTTTAAACACTGAACCACTTCACCTATTTTCAACCTATCTTAATGTAATTTGTTTGCATTAATGCTCATTATAATAATTATAGTACCATTTTTTGTCTACTTGGTATGTGTCTCAGAGGAGGGCTGTGGACAGTTCAGAAACCTGCCTACCAGTGACATGATCATCATGGGGATAATCGACACTAATAGAAACTGCAGGCTTTCTATTCCTGGAAAGTTGGTAGCAGGGAGTGTTGGGCGGGAGGAGTAGGACGTAGGCTCTACGTCCTCCCGGAGGGGGCTCCTCACTGGCAGGTGAGACAGTAGGATACAACAGCAGTGACAACACACACATGTGTGTGGGGAGGAACGACTAAATTGGGGAGAAAAAGGAGGGGGGGAAATGGGTGAAGTGGTCCATTAAGCACTATTTTATATGCAGCTATTAAAAAAATTGTTGGAAAAAAAAAGCTCACAACATGTCGCAAATTCAATACAACAAATTCTGAGCTTGTTGATCTGCTAGTTTTGAGAAATCCTTCCATAAATCCATAAAAGATCTTCTCTTATGGGGTCCCTGGGACAAAATCTTCAAATAGGGGGCCTGCGGTCAAATGCATATCAATTTGGGGGGGTCCCTGAGATTTAAATGTTTGAGAACCACTGTGCCGTGTACAGTACAATTATTTGCTTAGCCTGGTTACACTTTTCATATCCTGAGAAATACAACTCTTAATAGCTCATCACATTTTTCATTACTTCTCACCACGACTCAACCTGCCTCAGGAAATGCCAGAGAAAAGCAGTCTTAACAACCGTGACAACACGCTGCTTTGAGACATCTACCCCCCATTTGACAGCATCTCCGTGCTGACGACTTCACACTGCGCACAGGAATGTGTTTTTTTTGTCAAAAGAGGAAATCAGACGGAATTCTACGCAGCTGTAACCAGCTGTCCCCCCCACCTGTGGTGACGAGAAGATGAAAAATCATCTTGCGGATGAGATACAGTTCGCCTGGCAAATCAATTGTGCTCAAGTGTTAATAATTCAAGAACATTTTTAAAAAAAGAAAGAAAATAAAAACATTTCATACGCATTTCATGTCATTGTCACACTTGTAAAACGTTTTACATTACCTGACGGTTAGAATTTTAGCATTGTCATGATGTCTATTGCTGTGCTTTGTGGAGCAGAGCATGGTTGAACATCCTGCTGATAATCATGCAAAAGGCAGTCGTGCAAATATGTGTCTCCGGTATGATACTGTAGATTAGTACTAATTATTAGGGACGTTGGACGAGACAGGGTAAATGTTACTCTATGTCTACCCCAGTGGTGGAATGTGACAAAGTACATTTTGTTGTCGTCAGGCAGAAACCTCTTATCTCCATATTCTAACTTTTTAGTTTTTTTGTAAATGAATGCCCTACTTACGGAGCCCCTAAAGGGCCATAGTGTTGAATTCATACTACAGCGTCACACAAAAGCATCAAAAGTAGCAGATCTACAAGCTCGAAATGTGGCTAAAAGCACTGCATTTTGAGCTTGTAGATTTGCAACTTTTGCTTTTTTGAATTTGAATCCTAAAAAGTAACTGTTTTAGACATATGAGGTTTCCACCCGACAGAGCCGATTTACTCAAGTACTTGGTAAAAATGTTGGATACTTTATACTTTATTTGAGCATATCCATTTTTCAGTACTTTATACTTCTACTCCACTACATCTCGAAAACTTGAAAACTTTATGCAAGTTAATTTGTAGATTTAGATTATTATTACAAAACATTTTTTCAAAACTTTTTTTTTATGAATAAAATGTGATTTTGTCCAATCTGTGTGGTAGAGTATGTTAATACAATATAACTTACACAATTGGGGTGGTTGATTTGTGTGTCCCTGCTCTTCTATTGAGACATTTAGATCGTGTCAAAGGTCATGTCTCACCTAGACACATGATCTGACACGAATTTTGACCTCATGGTCAAGATTCAATTATTCCCCTGAACAAGCAGGCAGGCTCTATTAGCTCAATGGTAACCGGAAAACCGGGTTCAAATCCGGGGTAGAAGAGGAAAGCCCTATTCTATACTTTGGCTATTCTAAAATATCAGATCTACAAGCTCACAACATGTCACATCGCAACACATAGTCAGCTTCTAGATCTGCTATTGACAAATTTGGGGGGAAAAATAGTACTTTTAGTTCGGTAGCGTAAGTATATATGATGCCATTACTTTTGTACCTTACTCAACTAAACTTTTGAATACGGCCCTTTAACTTGTAACAGAATATTATTCTATTGTGATATTAGTACTTTTACTTAAGTAAAAAACTAATCGGAGTACTTCTTCCACCACTGGACAAGACAGGGTAAAAAGCTGCTGTTTACACACAATTCTACACAACCATGCATACAGAGACTGACTGACAAATGAAGCCAAATTGTATATATTTTCACACTCACATAACTACAGTATTGTTGTTTCTATAGACTTTGATAACCGTCATCAGCAATTAACTGAAATGTAGACCAACAAGGTGACAATGTCCCTTTAAGATAATAATTATTATATTATTATTATAATATGTATTATATAATTCAGGTTAACAAACTGTGAGTCACATCTCAGATGTCAATTGGAGTCGATGTTGTATTGCAAAATGAGGACCTCCCATAGCAGAGCACCATTATGCAAATCAGACTGAATTATCCTGAAATATCTGACTGTTTATCTAATGCAAAATGACTCATCTGTTCCTGTGTCCTGGGATCAAGAGTGTTTGTTTAATGCCTTCCTGTCGTTATTTTTTGATTAATAATAAAGCCTCAATCCAACTTTCTAGAGGGCAGCAATGGCAAGAAATAAAATCGGATGAAAAACTAGCAAGGGGGGGCTCACCGCGGCAGGCTGGGTTGCCTATAGTCAAGCCTGTATACAGTAAGTAGTGGGTTGTAGCCCCCAGCACCCAAGGAAGCTCTGGGGTACACCCTATATGGGCAGAATCTGAAGCGTTTGGAGGTGTACTGTATAGAGGCCCCTCAACTTGCTATTCCAGCATGGGGTTGATTGAATGTTGAGTTACGTACGTGGGCCCCTCTCACTAATTCTGGAAAAACAGGAAAACAGCATGCTATGGAAAATCCAAACCTTGTTTAACGCTCATTGTCACATGAGACCATTATGTAGCATGTGTGGTGTCCCCTTGGTTGTACGTGAAATCACTTTTGGCTCTGTGCCCGTCAATGTGTGTTTCAAATTTGTGGATCAATCGGACCATATATTCAGGATGTTTGGAATTGGCCATCCCGCAAGCTTTGGAAGGGAATCATAGCCAATTGGAATTTAATCTGAAATATTTAATGAATAAGTTCATCACGTGACTCCAGAGATAATGCGTAGCGATTTGTATGAGTTTTGGACAAATTCTGTAGGAATAGCAGCACAAAGAGTTATAGGTCAACATGTAAAGCGGCCTGATATAGTGCCACCATGAGGTCAATTTGAAACAGAAAAAGAAAGTGGGGTGGATTGTCTTCCTTAGCTAGCCTACTGTCAGTGTGCGCAAAAAGGTCTGACGCTGATCGGTCCTGCGGTTTCCAAGATTAGCTGCGCACAGACAGAAACACGCAGAGAGACAAACCGCCAGTGGTGTAAAGTAACTAAGTACATTTACTTAATTACTGTACTTGAGTAGAATTTGGAGGTATTTGTACTTTACTTGAGTATTTCCAATTTCCGATACTTTTACTTCTACTCCACTACATCTCAGAGGCAAATATTGTACTTTTACTCCACTACAATGATTTGAAAACTTTAGTTACTAGTTACTTTGCAGATGTAAATGATTACTTAATTATTATAAAACATACATTATCCACTTTAGCCCTATTTTATACCAAGGCTATTTGAAAATTGCAGATCTAAAAGCTCACAACGTGTCGCATCGCGACGCGTTGTGAGCTTGTAGATCTGCTATTTTCAAACATTTTAGTACATTTACTTTTGGTACTTTAAGTAGCCTACATTTTGATACCAATACTTTTGTACTTAGGTACATTTTTAATTCCGGACTTTTACTTGTAACAGAGTACTTCTACATTGCGGTATTGATACTTTTACTTAGGTAAAACATTTGAATACTTTTTCCACCACTGCAAACCGCCACCCGGCCTGGCGGAGATAACAACGATGAATGAACAAGAGGCAGGTATAGACAAAGGGATCACACAGAGCGTAAAACAAAAGGGGGGTGAATGTGAGAGGGGGCGTTACAGGGACGGGATGGGACATGGGGGGGTGCATCCGTATGTGTATACCTTGAAGGGGGAAAGGCCTATAGACAGCATGCGCTAATGTGAGCTAGCCTGGATGGTTGCATACTCGACAAGGTCCGCGGCGTGACCAGAGTTCCGTGGGTTGGGAGACGAGGCCAAGGCCGCAGTGTCCAGCTCCGCATATTGGACATCACAGTCCACCTGGCCAGAGTTCTGGAGACAAGAGAGGTGAGAGGCGTGTGTGAGGGTGATGGCAGCCGCAATGGTACACAAAATGAAAAGAAAAAATACAGTATTATGCGAGAGGGAGAGAGGGGTGGCGGTGGTGGAGGAAGTACTCAGATATTTTACTGAAGTAAAAGTAGCAATAAGACAATATAAAAAAATACTCTGTTACAAGTGAAAGACCTGTGTTCAAAATGTTACTTGAGTAAAAGTACAAAAGTATTGGCATCAAAATATACTTAAAGTACCAAAAAGTTAAAGTGCTAAAATGTTTGAAAATAGCCGATCTACAAGCTCACAACTGCGACACATTGTGAGCTTGTAGATCGGCTATTTTCAAAAAGCCTATGTATATAATAGGGCTAAAGTGGTTAATGTGTGTTTTATGATATAGTAGTAGTAGTAACTAAAGTTTTCAAATACTTGTAGTGGAGTAAAAGTATAATATTTGCCTCTGAGATGTAGTGGAGTAGAAGTAAAAGTATTGAAAATGGGAAATACTCCAGTAAAGTAAGTACTGAGTAAATGTACTTAGTTACTTTAACACCACTGGAGAGGGGTGGTGGTGAAATGAAGCCATAAAGACTGACAGAGGTGAATACATTTCAATGAGAGGTCTTATGTAATGAGGACATTAAAGTCGCCCTCCACTCAAAAACGTGTTTATTCTACAGTTAACTTGTTAATTGGAGGCGTGACTTAGAATATGCAGATTGTTATATGTGCAGAACTTGACACCAGAGCATCCTTTTCACAGGTGGAGCATCTCTGTATTTCCTCAAAATCATACATCTGTGCCATGAAAAAAATGTGAAAATGTCAGATCTATACAAGCTAACGTTAGATTTTTGCCTATGACATGCCCACAATAGGGATACATTTTTTATTATTTTATTAAATTATATAAAATATAATTATAATCAATTAAAAATATAATCAACTGGTTAGATTAATGGTTGCACCATTACCCCGGAAACCACTTAGATTTTGGCCAGCAATGGACTGTGACATTTGCATAATTGAATATTCATAGATCCAGAATGCGAGAGAAAGAGTAGATGTGCTTCCAGACCCTCTTCAGAGTTTTTTTTTTTTGTTCATAATTTTTTTCATGTGCGGAAAGACCATGTACTAGGCCTAAAACTAAATATTAATCAGACTATTTTTTACATACTTTTAAAACATGTCTGGTGTGAGACTAAGAGTTGTGTATGCTGGTGAGCAGTGGCATGATGGAGACAGGAAAGTGAAAGAGTAATGTGAGAGAGGTGTGTGCACATTGAGTCAGTGTGGAAAGTAACTAAGTACATTTAACTAAGTACATTTACAGTATGTATTTCCAATTTCCTATAAATTTACTTCTACGCCACTACATCTCAAAGGCAAATATTGTACTTTTACTGCACTATAATTATTTGACAACTTTAGTTACTAGTTACTTTGTAGATCGTTGTTTGTAGATCTGGTATTTTCAAAGGATTTTTTACACATTTTATACATTCGAAAACATCTGAAATGGGACCTTCTGCATAATGAGTACTTTTACTTTAGGTACTTTAAGTATATTTTGATGCCAATTAACAGGGTATTGATACTTTTACTTAAGTAAAAAATAAGAGTACTTCCTCCATCACGGCATTGAGTAATGTGAGCGAATTGTGGCATACTTACATTGAGGAATGTGAGAGAAATGTGGCACACATGCCTTGAGTAATGTGAGTGAAGCATGGCCAAACACGCTGTGCAGTGCAAGACCAAAGGCACACAGACGGACTGAATGCAAATGCAGATATGAAATGGTAAGCAGGCGTATACAGACATGACATTGTTACACGAAATGTCACGCTGAACATAAATGAACATAAGAGACATGACATCAAGTGACAAGAACCCAGTGACAGAAAGGTTGCAGACTACATTTACACACAGCAGGGTAATTAGCCTCATTATGAAATTAATTAATAAAGTGTTGTGTGCGTGTGTGGGGACGACGACGACATAGCAGTCCTGATTATTCATGTGCTTCAGCGTCTCCTGTAACGTTTGTGTGAGAAACACAAACTGATAGCGTGATCGCACACCTTCCTTGCTACAATACAAAGAACTGTATTCCATTTTTACAGTTGTACATATTTGATGTCACAATAAGTTCAGGTTCAAGTTCAAAGGTAATGCACCCATAGAGTAACAGCGGTTCCCAACCTTGTTGTTTTTTTGGGGGGGGATCAGGGCCCACTTGAAAATCTCAAAAGCGATCACGGCCCACCCATCTGACCACTTAACATGCAGTCATGCATTTTGATTGTGTTCAATAGCAGAAAACAGATAAGACCCTAGTATAGAGCCCTGAGATTGGTTAAGTTCCTATTGATCGGTATCAAAATGATACACATTTGCCAAGGTTTAAAAGAAAAAAAATACCAATGACGTATTTTTTCTTCATATATTAATGGTATATTATCAATCAAATACAATTATTTGGGGTCCCACTTGCAATGTCCTCACAGGTTGGGAATCACTGACCTAATAGTGTAAACCAGGGGTCTTCAACGTTTTCAGGCCAAGGACCCCCTAGCTGAGCGAGAGATGAAGCAGGGACCCCCTCTATATTGTATAAAGTTGTGTTTCAGATTAAGATTTTTTAACTTGGTCTGCTCTTTTTTCCTCTACACCAATTACTCTTTGCCGAAACTAGCCGATCTACAAGCTCAAAACGCTTCGCAGCGCGAGGCCTTTTGAGCTTGTTGATCTGCTATTTTTGGCTAGTTCTCCTCAGAAAAGGGATGATAGGGTTCACGTGGTTAATGTAAAATCTAAAAATTCACATTACACAAAGATTTGGCGGCCCCCCTGTAGTAACTCTGAGGACCCTCTAGGGGTCCTGGACCCCCTGTTGAAGACCCCTGGCGTAAACAATGACCGTACGTGGATTAGTTCTACCCACCACAATACCCTGATTAGAGTTGACATGATAAAGTATTTAATCACACTCAGATGTGTCTTTTCAGGAGTATCGTGGGAACATATTAATATTCCAGACAGGGCGAAGTGAAGACGATTTATTGAAGAAGATTCCGGCATGATAACAGCATTACCGCATCAGAGCCCAGTACACATCCCCTCAGCAGTGGTGGAAAAAGTACTCAAATTCTTTACTTGGGTAAAAATAGCACTACTGCAATTGATGGGAAAATATGGCACATTTTTTGTCAGCATCCATTTTAAAGGTTAAACATCACTTTACATTTTCTGGACCTCTGCATATTCAAGTACCACGACAAATGGAAATTTCCATCTCACCTTATGAAGATAACATTGACTAAAACGAATTAAATGTGTTAAAAACAGGATACGAGGCGTAGGCTGAAAAGTAAATGTCAAACTGTCTGAACTTTAACTGAACTTTCCCACCTGTCCACATCCTGTCTGCACCGTATACATAGTGGTGGTTTTTGCTAGAAAGTTGACATGCACCTCTTAACCCTTGCTGTCTTGGCTCCACGTGTGCCCTAACAGACTTGAGAACACCACAGCAACCACTTAGCACACCTTATGACACTGACGTGCATTTCTAAACTATCCAATCCAAACTCCCTTTTGGGGATGGCCCCTCACTGGTTTCCTGTAGCATATAGTAGCATTACACATCCTGTTACATTAGAATTCTCCGCGATCCTACAGACTTCGGTTTTACTGACTCTGTTGTTCGTGTATGCGAGGCGCCTCCCGATCCTTTCCCTGTGTGGACTAATCGCTCTTGAGCCTTTACGAAGCAAAACCTTTGATACGTTGAGTATTTGATTTTACCTATCTTGCATTATTGGTTCACATATTTCACAGTGTTGTTCCTGTGTATTGCTGCATTGAAGTTAATAAATATGCTGATCTTGAGCTGATGTGATCCTGGTTTAATGTCGTGCATGTACCCTCTGGACAAAAGGATAACTGAACAAAGGACACACTCCCCTCTTGGAGTGTGGCCCCTAGCGCATCAACTCTGTTACAAGAAAAAGTCTAGAATTCAAAATGTACTTGAGTAAAAGTACTAAAGTATTGGCATCAAAATGTACTTAAAGTACCAAAAGTAAAAGTACTAAACATTTTGAAAATAGCAGATCTATACAAGCTCACAACACGTCGCAGCTTGTAGATCAGCTATTTTCAAATAGCCTATGAATAAAATAGGGTTAAAGTGGTTAATGTATGTTTCATAATATCATAAAAGTATATCTGAAAAGTAACTAGTAACTAAAGTTTTCAAATAATTGTAGTGGAGTAAAAGTACAATATATTCTAAAAATCCTTTTTCCACCTACAATCAGGCACTATGTGACAAGAATAAAAATACACCTGGCCAGAGGGAAACTGGTCTTGTCTTTTTTGCACCTTAAAACACTTGACTTGACTATTCCTAAACTGTTGTATAAGGTAGGCCTACTGTGGTACTGCTACTGATAAAATGCTGATGGTGTATATTGTTAGCCTGGTAAACCCACCTCCCTCCGGAAATCTCATTTGCATGAAACAAAATGTGTGTCGCAAGCTTCTTCCATTTGACAGAGTCAGGTTAGTATATTGTCACTGTTGGGCAGAAAACTTGTATCTCCAAGTTTCAATGTGTATGTTTTTATTTCATAAATGAACGCCCTACTTCATCATAGTGTCAGACAAAAGTAGTGAAAATAGCAGATCTACAAGCTTGTAGGTCGGCTATTATCACTATTATAAAATGTTTTAATAATAATAAAAAAGGAACTGTTTTGGACATTCGAAGTTTCCACCTGACAACGATACAAACATTTTCGCTCTTCTTTTTCTTTCTTTCTCTTTCTTTTTTTCCTTCACTAGTATTATTATTTACCCATGCTCCTACATCTGAAGGAAGCCGAACCAAAAAAAAAAGTGTTTTACTCTGTACCTGTGCACAAGATGTAATAATGAAGAAAAACCTTGAACCTCGAACTATTGACTGAAGGATTGAAGGAAGTTGGATAATCTATAGAATCCTCCAGGACAAAGAAGGACCAGATGTTTAGACCCTGAATGATTCATTCTCCGGATATAATGCAGAACAGGGGTTCCCCAAATATTTTCAGCTGAGACCCAAAAGATCAATTCGGTGTCTAAAAAAAAAGTTACAAAAAATACATTATGAATTCCCCACATGAGCCCTATTTTTTTTTTTTACATTCTTATTTGAATGTCTGAGATTTTGTATTTTTTTAAGATTTCAAATTCTTGTTTAATCTTTTTGTTTAATCTTTTTAAACACAAGAAAACACTTAAAAAAGGGGGATATTTACTCACAACTCATAAAAATGGGTCTGTGATGCAAACAATGGGTCCCGAACCCATTAATTGGGAAGCACTGATTTAGAATATTTTATCCCACGATTTTGCAACATATTTTTTTTCACCCAGTGCCAATTGTCTAAGTAATCATGGGCGCTACACTCCCTCTGCCAGCCTAGGGAGAGCCCAGAGCCAAGCTCATGCCTCCTTCAATGCTTGAGAGCTAACAAGCCTTCTTATCACCCGACAGGGTGGAGTTTCCCCGGTAGGACGTATAGTATTTGGAAGGAACACGTTATTCCAACCAGTTCCTTTCCCCTCCATCAGGCGCCCAGGCTGACCAGGGGGAGGCAGTAGAGACCAGGATTACTGCATGTGTTTGTGAGGGTACCTACACGGGGAGAACATGCAAACTCCATACAGAATCCCAAAGTTATGATGAAGCATCCTTTCTGTCCCATGGGGAGTATAAAACCTCCACAGTCTACTCTGGTCGTATATAATTTGGTGCGGCCCCACTTCCCCCTTAAGAGCATCTTTTGTGTACCAGTTTATTTATTTTTCTCAGTTCTGCTGAGACTAAGGAACCCTTTGACAAGCTGCTTGGCTGGGGAAAATAGCATCGTCCCTGCTGTCACCCTCGCTCCAAAAAAAAAAAAAGTAGAAAGTAGTGAGGGGGGGGGGGGGGGGGGGCATGAAAAAATATGATGAAATCAGGTGTGTTTACGCGCATCAGTGGTTCTCAATCCTTTTTAATGTTAAGGACCTCCATAACTCAGAGCATGTCCAAATGGAAGGCAAAAGTAGAAACAATGGGATGCACAATTACAGCTGAATCTGAAAGCAGATTGCAGAGAAATGGTTTAGCTTTCACAGAAGTTTGCATTATAGACTATATTTACTCACTCCATTGTCTGCTTACTTGCCATTACTGCAGTTCAACTGCATATTTCCCCCCAACATCCCCATCTAAAGCGCTTTAAATACCATTTTGATTACCAGGAGTTCAGTCAGGGAGAAAATCTGAGCCCCTATTGAAAATTGGCAGATATGGGCTTTGGCCCTGGAGAAGAACCCATTAGCAACACAAACAATCAATAGCCGTCCCTCTCTTGGTGCTGTTGTGGAGCAGGCTGTGATAACATATTCATGTAAAGAGCATTGATGATTGATTTTTAGAAAGGAGTTATGATTTGCAGTGCTGGACAAAGTACTCGACCCCAGTACTTGAGTCAAAGTATAGATAGGCTACTCCTGGAAAATAGTACTCAACTTCAAGTGAAAGTTGCTCTGTTAAATTCGTACTTGAGTTAAAGAACTGGAGCGCTTGCTTTAAAAAAAAGAAAAGGTATTCAAATGTACAAATTACAAAGCACATTTTATTTTTAATATCAAAGCAATTCCTGTATTTGAAATTTAGACATTTGCTCAAAATCAAATCAAAATGTTATTCCCAGAAATAAAAAATACCAACATCTGCAAAGACGCCATTGGCGCCCAAACGACCTATCAAACTTGAACACCCAGTTGCTTTGAGCATGGAATTAAAGATGACGCTTTAATACCCTTGATAACCAACATAGAGAATTGATTATGTGCGGAGCAGAGTGATAGTAATTGAGTTATGCTTCACAGATCAATGAAAAAAAGAGTCATTTAAAAAGCATGACAATCAATCTAAACCAGCAGCAGTCGTCTGTAACGTGCATGATGAACACCATCCCCAGTGCAAAAATGGTGTGTGTGTGTGTGTGTGTGGCATGGCTTACAAGAGCAACCAGAAAGACCAGTACATAGTGTGACATTAAAAAGAGGCTAAAGTAGGCCCGGACCGCTGGCCAATAGCGGTCTGGGCTCTTCGGCTCATATGTAGCCTGACAGTGCGTCGCAGGTTCGAGTCCCTATCCCGACAACCTTTGCTGCATGTCACTCCCCATCCTTCTCTCCTCGTTTCCTGTCTAACTTCACTTCACTATCAATAAATAGTAAGTAAAGGTCCATTTAGTTCCATTTGTACGTTCTCAGAGTTGAAGACCCATAAGGGTCCATTTGGCTCCTGACTATCAATGATTAAATGATTGTCAAATTTTTACTCTGGAACCCCCTTAAGGACCCCTGGCGGTCCCCGGACCGCACTTTGAGAACCAGTGCTCTACACTTCTCATCTCATTTTAAGATTTTACTCTTAACCTACAAAATACTATACAACCTAGCACCGACCTACCTATCATCCCTAGTCACTCCCTATACTATAGTTAGATCCCTACGCTCAAGTGATGCTGGTCTGTTAACCATCCCAAAAATAAACAAAACGGCAATAGATGGCAGAGCTTTCTCCTATCAGGCCCATCGACTCTGAAATCATCTCCCTACATCCACATCTGAGAGTCTATTGCTCAGTCAACATATTATTCAAGAATAAACACACAAAAAAAATTGCACCAGCCTTTGACATCACCTACTGTACCGTATAGTCTGAAACAAGCATGACATTACAGTCATCCAGCTCATTGTTTTTTTGTATTATCTTAAATTGTTAAATTGCCAGGCCGAAAGACATGGTGAGAGCGTATGTTTTGCATCCTGTCCGTCTGTCCGTCCGTGTGTCCGTGTGTCCGTCCGTCTGTGAACAGCTAATCTCTGGCACCGTTGGCTTGATCACAACGAAACTGTGCACACACACTCCCTGGATGCCAATTCAGAACCTCTGCCCCAATTTTTTCACATGGGGCTGTTATAGCGCCACCAGGAGGCCGCTTTTTGCAACAAAAAAAAATTGACAGTACTTGATTTTGTCCAAACATCACGCAAATCGGTACACAGTATCTCTATAGTCATCAAACGAAACTGGTCTTTCAGATTTCTCATATTCCATCCTGATTGGCTAAGAATGGCTTTTTTTGAACAAAATGCCTCAAATCATGAACACAGCGTGCAATTTCCGTGAAATGTTGCACGTACAT
Organism: Gymnoscopelus braueri; assembly: GCF_963280865.1. Classification (NCBI taxonomy): domain Eukaryota; kingdom Metazoa; phylum Chordata; class Actinopteri; order Myctophiformes; family Myctophidae; genus Gymnoscopelus; species Gymnoscopelus braueri. The sequence continues at coordinate 6,193,161 of NC_137606.1, forward strand.
TCCCGCCGAGGAAGAAATGCCACTTGAACATTTTCAAATCAGCCTCATGGTGGCACTATGACATAATTAATTTTGTATATTACTCCTACAAATGTTGTCCAAACATCACGTAAATCGGTAAATATAATCTCTTTAGTTAAGTGATCAAGACGGATCCGTTCGATTTTTCACATTCCAGCCTGCTTGTCAAATTCCAAACATTGCTGGCCCACACTAACCTGCCAGACCTGGCGGAGACCTGTGCTCCGAGGAGCACTTTTTCTAGTTTTCATGTGTGTATTTTTGTATGCATGTATACTGTATGTTTGGGTATATGCATTGCAGTACTTTGTTTAATTATATAGGTTTTAAATTATTTCTTGTTTGTATGTATAGCCCTTTGGGACATGTTTTGTGATATTAGGCTATAAGCAAATTGGACTTGACTTAACCCTTTAGAGCGGTGTTGATCCTTACATTATTACGGGGCCAGAGCTCAGCTCTGGACCTGTTTTATTATTGTACGTATTCTTCTGTTTCCGCCACTTTTCGCAGTTCTGGGTGAACCGTGCTGTCGCTTTTTACGAAACTCGGCCATATGGTAGATGGTCATGAAAAACTATCAAGAAATCACAATCTTTCGTCAAAAGGTGGCGCTATAGCACTCAATTGAAAATGCCAACTTTGAACAGGTACAACTCATGCCCTGTTTGACCTACAGCCATAAAACTTCAATACACACATGCGTCTACTCATGATGAACAACTTTAACCCTCTGACTTTTGACCTCTGACCTTTAGATCTCCCACCATTTTGAATTATATGAAAAACAGTTAAAACCTATCTCCTCCTGGGATTTTTGAGTAATCTGCACGAAACGTTTTACACATGAACTTTGTACCTATGCCGACAAACTGATGCAAAAGATTTTCCATAAGTGAAAAAATGAAGCTTTAATGAGCCAATGAATATTGCAGTTTTATGGCAATTATTCATCTGCCCCTAACACATACATGCAGACTCACATTTCTTTGAAACTTTGCGTTAATATTGAGGGTCATTCCAAATATTACTGAAACCAATCTTACTCCAATTGGTCAAAGGGGGGCGCTATAGCGATTTTTTGAAAGTGCAAACTTTAAACAGGCAAAAGTCATGCCTCGTTTGGCCGACAGCCATTAAACCTGCTTACACATGTGCCTTGACTCATGAGGAACACATGTATCACGTTGACCAGTAAGCTCCCCCCTTAGATTGTCCGCAATTTTGAGCAGTTTGAAAAACACTTTAACCCAGGATTTTTCAGTTATTTGCGTGAAATGGTATCATCTGTCTGACCTCCGTTTTCACTGTATCTGGTCTGTTGGTCCAATGGCTTCCCGCTTAAGTGAATGTTTCACAACATCAAAGTTGCCGGTTCAAGCCTCACTTCGTGGAGACTTCATTTAAAGTGCATTGCAAACTACAAGACTGTATTAATGAATACATATGCAATTGATAAAGATAACATGAAATGCTTATCTGAGAAGGCTGTTTTTGCAATGTATGACATACTTCATTCTGAAAATAGCCGATCTACAATCTCAAAACTTTTCAGATAGCAACGTGTTTCTGAGCTTGTAGATCGGCTGCTTTCACTGGTTCAGTTTTATCTTCAACAGACAACCTCAGCCTGGTCAAAGCTATAGCACTATAGGTAGTGTTGCAGCCTGTCAATCCAAAGGTTGAGGGTTCGATTCCTGTTAATGGCAATAGGTTGACACGTCCAATCAATCCATTCTGCTTCCATCTTTCTCTCTCTTCAATCTATTGTTTCCATGTCTCTCTCTCTTCAATCTATTCCGTTTCCATGTCTCTCTCTCCGCCCTTAGATTGTCCGCAATTTTGAGCAGTTTGAAAAACACTTAAACCCAGGATTTTTCAGTTATTTGCGTGAAATGGTATCATCTATCTGACCTCCGTTTTCACTGGATTAGGTCTGTTGGTCCAATGGCTTCCCGCTTAAGTGAATGTTTCATAACATCAAGGTTGCCGGTTCAAGCCTCACTTGGTGGAGACTTCATTTAAAGTGCATTGCAAACAACAAGACTGTATTAATGAATACATATGCAATTGATAAAGATAACATTAAATACTTATCTGAGAAGGTATGTTTTTGCAATGTATGACATACTTCATTCTGAAAATAGCCGATCTACAATCTCGAAACTTTTCAGATAGCAACGTGTTTCTGAGCTTGTAGATCGGCTGCTTTCACTGGTTCAGTTTTATCTTCAACAGACAACCTCAACCTGGTCAAAGCTATAGCACTATAGGTAGTGTTGCAGCCTTTCAATCCGAAGGTTGAGGGTTCGATTCCTGTTAATGGCAATAGGTTGAGATGTCCAATCAATCCATTCTGCTTCCATCTCTCTCTCTCTTCAATCTATTATGTTTCCATGTCTCTCTCTCTCAATTAATGCATGTGCAACTGTTAAAGGTAACATGAAATGCTTCTTGGAGAGAGTATGTTTTTGCAATGTATGACAAACTTCATTGTGAAAATAGCCGATCTACAATCTCACAACTTTTCAGATAGCAACGTTTTGTGAGCTTGTAGATCGGCTACTTTCACTAGGTTTCGTTCCGAGGAGACACAAAAATGCCTTTATTGGTAAATGGTTTGTGAACCAGTGATCTAGAGTAGTTCGGGACACAGAGGCTTGGTTCATAATGGACGGAAATACTTATAAATATCAACAGACACTACCAGTAATTGTGTCAATTAATACATAATGCAATTGATAAAGATAACCTGAAATGCTTATTTGAGAGGGTATGAAGTATGTATGACATACTTCATTCTGAAAATAGCCGATCTACAATCTCAAAACCTTTCAGATAGCAACGTTCTTTCTGAGCTTGTAGATCGGCTGCTTTCACTGGTTCACTTTTATCTTCAACAGACAACCTCAGCCTGGACAAAGCAATAGCACTATAGGTAGTGTTGCAGTCTGTCAATTCGAAGGTTGATGGTTCAATTCCTGTTAATGGCAATAGGTTGAGATGTCCAATCAATCCATTCTGCTTCCATCTCTCTCTCT